>NC_091074.1:62936538-63240961 GCF_032405125.1 Capricornis sumatraensis
CTCCTAAAAAGATGCATTCACAGTTATGAGGACTCAAACAAGAAGGCAGGACATCAACTTGTTCAACTCTAGCTGCGAATGTGCGTGACAAACAATGCAACTCTTTTGCCAGTCTGCACAAATCCATGAATGACCACAGAAGTACTGTGAGGACAGATTTCGGGGTTACAAATAACTTTTAGGAAGTAGGCAAGTTTGCAAACATGGAATCCATGAATAATGAGAGTTAACTGTACATGCAGCCTCATTCTGAGTTAGTCCTATTGTGATTCCTGACTTACAACATGTATTTTGCTTATGGCAGATTTTACCTGTCGTCCCTATGATTTTCATATGAGAAGCTAAATTTTCTTTCCCTCATAAGATCTCTCTGTTGATTTTAAAACTAATTTGTTTCAAATACTTGTTTTACTACTCATTAACTTTGTGTCCTTGGACAAGTTGATTAACCACTTTGAAATTTAGTTAGTCATCTATAGATAAGAGAAAATAATACTGAGCCCTGCATAATTATTTTGATAAGTGGACAAGAGATGAACAGAAGACAACTACTGCTCTACCTGGCCCATTGTAGGTGTTGACATGCCATAACTGCTTTAATATCTATTACAATGGCCACCAAGGAAAAGTACAGACATCCTTCAATGTCTATGGGGACTGGTCCCAAGACAACCCCCAATACCAAAAGCCACAGATGCTCAAGTCTCTTGTATAAAAAGGTGCAGTATTTCATCTAACATACACATATCCTCTCAGACTTTAAGTCATCTCTAAATTACTTATTATAGCTCTGTGTGTGTGTGTTAGTCATTCAGTCATGTCCAGCTTTTGGAGACCCCATAGAGTATAGCCCCTGAGGCTTCTCTGTCCATGGGAGTCTCCTGGCAAGAATCCTGGAGTGAGCTGCCATTCTCTTCTCTTGGGATCTTCTGGACTCAGGGATCGAACCTATATCTCCTGTGTCTCCAGTGTTGCAGGCAGATTTTTTACCATCTGAGCCAACATGGAAGCTTACTGTAGCTAATGCAATGTAAATGCTGTGTAAATAGTTGTCAATACAGTGTAAATGCTATATAAATAATTGCTAGCACAGAACAAGTTAAGGTTTTGCATTTTGGACATTTCCAGAATTCTTTCCTGAATGATTTTGATCTGTGATTAATTTAATCCACAGCTGTGGAACCTGTGGTTATGGGAGGGCTGACCATAATTACGTTCTGTAAGTCTGACATAGGTACATGTGGGAGCTCACTTAGGTAAAGATTCATTCTTTCAATCATGTACTTATAATTTCAGAATTTACTTAATACCCACATGAAATAACTAACATCGAATTGAGTAAGAAGACATCTAAGCAAATCACATAAAATATAAAAATACATGTTTGGTTGAAGGACAGACTACCAAGATTAGAAAAGTGTTTACCAAGGAGGTGATGGCTAAGCTAAATCTTAAGGAGATATAAAAATTTACCACATGAAAAAAATCAAGAACAGTTTTTCAGGTAGAGAGGTTTGTACCTGCAAAAACCTTGAAGTGAGAGAGAATATGGCATATTGTGAGAATACTAAGAATGTTGATATCACACAAACAAGGTTGAATGCCAAAAAGAAAAGTAAACATGTATGAAGAAAGCAGATCAGTATAGCTAATAGCTAAAACATTTAAACCTTACTCTGAGGTCAATGGAAAACCAAAGAAGTGTTAAAACATGGATTGCTATAAATAAATTTTCGTTTATGATAGTCAATGGAGAAGCGTGCCAGGTGTGACGGACCGTGCAGAAGCGTGGCCAAGAGGAGCTACCCCTTGCCCAAGGTTAGGGGCAGCAACCAAGAGTGCCAACCTGACGACTCAGGAGCAGCCTAGAGGAGCTACCCTATGTCCAAGGAGCAGTGACTGCGTGAGCGCAGGAGGGCCTAGAGGAGCTAGTCCACGTTCAAGGTCAGGAGGGGTGGCTGTGAGGAGATACCCCTCGTCCAAGGTAAGGAGCAGTGGTTGTGCTTTGCTGGAGAAGCTGTGGAGAGATTCCCCACATCCAAGGTAAGAGAAACCCAAGTAAGATGGTAGGTGTTGTGAGAGGGCATCAGAGGGCAGACACACTGAAACCATAATCACAGAAAACTAGTCAATCTAACCACACTAGGACCACAGCCTTGTCTAACTCAATGAAACTAAGCCATGCCATGTGGGGCCACCAGGAGGGGCGGGTCACAGTGGAGAGGTCTGACAGAATGTGGCCCACTGGAGAAGGGAATGGCAAACCACTTCAGTATTCTTGCCTTGAAAACCCCATGAACAGGATGAAAAGGCAAAATGATAGGATACTGAAAGAGGAAGTCCCCAGGTCAGTAGGTGCCCGATATGCCACTGGAGATCAGTGGAGAAATAACTCCAGAAAGAATGAAGGGATGAAGCCAAAGCAAAACAATACCCAGCTGTGGATGTGACTGGTGATAGAAGCAAGGTCTGATCCTGTAAAGAGCAATATTGCATAGGAACCTGGAATGTCAGGTCCATGAATCAAGGCAAATTGGAAGTGGTCAAACAGGAGGTGGCAAGAGTGAACGTCCACATTCTAGGAATCAGCGAACTAAAATGGACTGGAGTGGGTGAATTTAACTCAGATGACCATTATATCTACTACTGCAGGTGGGAATCCCTTAGAAGAAACGGAGTAGCCATCATGGTCAACAAAAGAGTCTGAAATGCAGTACTTGGAGGCAATCTAAAAAACTACAGAATGATCTCTGTTCATTTCCAAGGCAAACCATTCAATATCACAGTAATCCAAGCCTATTTCCCAACCAGTACTGCTGAAGAAGCTGAAGTTGAATGGTTCTATGAAGACCTACAAGACATTTTAGAACTAACACCCAAAAAAGATGTCCTTTTCATTATAGGTGACTGGAATGCAAAAGTAGGATGTCAAGAAACACCTGGAGTAACAGGCAAATTTGGCCTTGGAGTATGGAATGAAGCAGGGCAAAGGCTAATAGAGTTTTGCCAAGAGAACACACTGCTCACAACAAACACCCTCTTCCAACAACACAAGAGAAGACTCTACACATGGACATCACCAGATGGTCAATACTGAAATCAGATCGATTATATTCTTTGCAGCCAAAGATGGAGATGTTCTATACAGTCAGCAAAAAAAAGACTGGGAGCTATTTGTGGCTCAGATTATGAACTCCTTATTGCCAAATTCAGACTTAAATTGAAGAAAGTAGGGAAAACCATTAAACCATTCAGGTATGACCGAAGTCATATCCCTTATGATTATGCAGTGGAGGTGAGAAATAGATTTAAGGGACTAGATCTGATAGATAGAGTACCTGATGAACTATGGAATGAGGTTCATGACATTGTACAGGAGTCAGGGATCAAGACCATCCCCATGGAAAAGAAACACAAAAAAGCAAAATGGCTGTCTGGGGAGGCCTTACAAATAGCTGTGAAAAGAAGAGAAGCAAAAAGCAAATGAAAAAAGAAAAGATATAAGCATCTGAATGCAGAGTTCCAAAGAATAGCAGGAGAGATATGAAATCCTTCCTCAGCGATCAATACAAAGAAACAGAGAAAAACAACAGAATGGGAAAGACTAGAAATCTCTTCAAGAAAATTAGAGATACCAAGGGAACACTTCATGCAAAGATGGGCTCAGTAAAGGGCAGAAATCATATGGAACTAACAGAAGCAAAATATATTAAGAAGAGGTGGCAAGAATACACAGGAGAACTGTATAAAAAAGAACTTCACAACCCAGATAATCATGATGGTGTGATTACTCACCTTTAGTCAAACACCCTGAAATGTGAAGTCAAGTGGGCCTTAGGAAGCATCACTACGAACAAAGCTAATGGAGGAGATGGAATTCCATTGGAGCTATTTCAAATCCTGAAATATGATGCTGTGGAAGTGCTGCACTCAATATGCCAGCAAATATGGAAAATTCAGCAGTGGCCACAGGACTGGAAAAGGTCAGTTTTCATTCCAATCCCAAAGAAAGGCAATGCCAAAGAATGCTCAAACTACCACACAATTGCACTCATCTCACATGCTAGTAAAGTAATTCTCACAATTCTCCAAGCCGGGCTTCAGCAATATGTGAACCGTGAACTTCTGGATGTTCAAGCTGGTTTTAGAAAAGGCAGAGGAACCAGAGATCAAATTCCCAACATCCGCTGGATCATGGAAAAGCAAGAGAGTTCCACAAAAACATTTATTTCTGCCTTATTGACCATGCCAAAGCCTTTGACTGTGTGAATCACAATAAACTGTGGAAAATTCTTAAAGAGATTGGAATACCAGACCATCTGACCTGTCTCTTGAGAAATCTGTATGCAGGTCAGGAAGCAGTAGTTAGAAATGGACATGGAACAATAGACTGGCTCCAAATAGGAAAAGGAGTACGTCTGGGCTGTATATTGTCACCCTGCTTACTTAACTTATATGCAGAGTACATGATGACAAGCCCTGGGCTGGAAGAAACACAAGCTGGAATCAAGATGGTTGGGAGAAATATCAATAACCTCAGATATGCAGATGACACCACCCTTATGGCAGAAAGTGAGGAGGAACTAAAAAGCCTCTTGATGAAAGTGAAAGAGGAGAGTGAAAAAGTTGGCTTAAAGCTCAACATTCAGAAAACAAAGATCATGGCATCTGGTCCCATCACTTCATGGGAAATAGATGGGGAAACAGTGGAAACAGTGTCAGACTTTATTTTCTTGGGCTCCATAATCACTGCACATGGTGATTGTAGCCATGAAGTTAAAAGATGCTTACTCCTTGGAAGATAAGTTATGACCAACCTAGACAACATATTAAAAAGCAGAAACATTACTTTGCCAACAAAGGTCCATCTTGTCAAGGCTATGGTTTTTCCTGTGGTCATATATGGATGTGAGAGTTAGACTGTGAAGAAGGCTGAGCGCCGAAGAATTGATGCTTTTGAACTGTGGTGTTGGAGAAGACTCTTGAGAGTCCCTTGGACTGCAAGGAGACCCAACCAGTCCATCCTAAAGATCAGTCCTTGGTGTTCATTGGAAGGACTGATGCTAAAGCTGAAACTCCAATACTTTGCCACCTCATGTGAAGAGTTGACTCATTGGAAAAGACCCTGATGCTGGGGAGGTATTGGAGGCAGGAAGAGAAGGGGATGACAGAGGATAGATGGCCGGATGGCATCACTGACTTGATGGACATTAGTTTGGATGAACTCCGGGAGTTGGTGATGGACAGGGAGGCCTGGCGTGCTGCGATTCATGGGGTCACAAAGAGTCAGATACAACTTAGCAACTGAACTGAACTGATGATAGTCATCACTGGATCATTAATATGAGAGACAGCTTGGAGGAGTAATACTGAGGGGAGGAAGATAATTTATGAGGTTGTTATACAGGTTCATGGTGGAGAGATTGGAAACCAAACAGTGATATGGAACTAAATAGAATTACCCAAATGATAACAACCAAAGGTTTTTATTCAGAACTTACTGTAACAAGGAAGTCAGCCATCACTTGGCATTTGGTTGATACTCAAAGGCAGGCAGAAAAGTGAGAAAGCTTTATTGTGGAAAGAAAGGGAAGGTCTCGGATATCCTAACTGGAAGAAGTTGACATACAGAATCTATAGGCAGCTAAGTAGAACCATGACATTTATGTAATTGATTCAGTTCAGTTGAGTCGCTCAGCTGTGTCCGACTCTTTGCAACCCCTGGACTGCAGCACACCAGGCTTCCCTGTCCATCACCTACTTCCAGAGTTTACTCAAACTCATGTCCTTTGAGTTGGTGATGCCATCCAACCATCTCATCCTCTGTCATGCCCTTCTCCTCCCACCTCCAATCTTTCCGAGCATCAAGGTCTTTTCCAATGAGTCAGTTCTTCACATCAGGTGGCCCAAACTATTGGAGCTTCAGTTTCAGCATCAGTCCTTCCAATGAATATTCAGGACTGATTTCCTTTAGGATGAACTGGTTGGACCTCCTTGCTGTCCAAGGGACTCTCAAGAGTCCTCTCCAACATTACAGTTCAAAAGCATCAGTTCTTTGGCACTCAGCTTTCTTTATGGTCCAATTCTCACATCCATACATGACCACTGGAAAAACCATAGCTTTTACTGGAGGGATCTTTTTTGGAAAAGCAATGTCTCTGCTTTTTAATATGCTGTCTAGGTCGGTCATAACTTTTCTTCCAGGGAGCAAGCATCTTTTAATTTCATGGCTGCAGTCACCATCTGTAGTGATTGGTTAGGAATGCATATTTGATTTTCTCTGATTGGTCTGAAATTAGAAATAGAAGGAAAATTATAGAAGCTTTTAATTGTTATACAAGTCCTGGCCATTTTGAGTCATTAGTTTCAGGGATGATTATTTGGCTTCATTGACTGCTTCATACAGATAGCAGTCAGACTTCTTGGACTAATTATTACAGATAGTAAGTTGGCTTCTTAGGCTGATTCCTGAACATTTCAGACCAGAGTTTCAGTCTTATGTACATTCTGGCTACTCTTTTATTGTGTGTCTAGTCTGTAAGTGGGTAATGTATTCTAAGAGGATCACAAGGGAACACTGAAATAGAGAACATCGATATTTGGGATGTATAACTTGGTTGTGGTTCCATATGGCAAATCTCAGTCTAATCTAGTGCAATTACTAATTTACAAAATTGCACCTAAACTAACTGATATATAGCTAGGATAAGAGGTGGACGCATGACACCAAAAATTCCTGCTTTAAAAGCAAAAGTGTTGGAAAGACTGATGCTGAACTGAAACTCCAGTACTTCGACTACCAGATTCGAAGAGATGACTCATTGGAAAAGACTCTGATGCTGGGAAAGATTGTAGGCAAAAGGAGAAGAAGGCAGCAAAGGATAGATGGTTAGATAGCATCACCAACTCAATGGACATGAATTTGAGCAAACTCTGGGAGACAGTGGAGGACAGAGGAGCTTGATGTGCTGCAGTCCATGGGGCACATAGAGTCAGACATGACTTGCCAACTGAACATTAACAAGAAGAAACTAGATTAACATCTACTACCATGTTATATGCCATAATCTCCACAGTAGAGGGAAAAAACTCCATTGTTTGCCCTTCAAAATACCATATCCTGTCTTGATGGCATGCTCCTTTTCATCAAGTGGCATTATGATTTTCCTACTACTGTGAACTTTACTCTGGTATATTCTGTGCAAACTTGAAACTAAGAATGAAGTAGAAACTGAAAGGATGGAGTAGTTTCTGTTTGGATGAACTGCCTGAACCTGTATTTCCCATGTCAAGGAAAGATACTTCTTTATCCCCTCATGCCATCTAAAGTATATTTTTCCTACTGGATTAAAAGAAATATTGGGTAATTTAATTTGAGACACTGGATTAAATGTTAGTATATTTTCAAATTTGGTTCGGAGTAATATGGATGAATGTCTGAAGATTTAAAAGCTATTAGCAGAGCATGAAAGCCTAGCAAAAAATACAAATGAAACAGAGCTAATGATTTTTTCGGCTTGGTCACTGGCACCTATGAAAGCTCAGAAGGTAAATGCTGACGACATGAAAGTGCATTTTGTTTATGTTTTCAATATTCATTAATTTAGTTAGTTAGGCTGTGTTGGGTCTTCGCTGTAGCACATGGAATCTTCATTGTGCCATGTGAATCTTTTGTTGTGGCACACAGGCTCAGGAGCTGTGCTTCGTGGGCTTTGTTGCTGCATGGCATTTGGGATCTTAGTTCCCCTCCTAGGGATTGAACCTGTATCCCTTGCACTGCAAGGTGGACTTGTAACCACTAGGCTACCAGGGGAATTACTGTAAGTGCTTTAAAAAAAAATGTAGGGGAAAGAGATTAAAAAAAAAAAATTCTAGTAAATTGCTTCAAAATGTCAAAAGCAAAGTATTTCCTCTGCTTCAAATAGTTATTTTCACCCAGCCAGTAACAAAGCCTGGGGGGACAGTCTTCTTTCCTAGAACTGAGGCCTTTTGGACCCCAGCCTCTTATTTAACCTGGCCAGAGTCCTCACACTCTGTAGAGAAGTTGCACTTCAGTGAACACCTTTCAATGCCTAATACTAAAACCCTTTCACTTCATAATTTATTCAGGTTGTTTTCTCTCACTGAAAACTATTGGAAGAAATAGTTTAGGACTAGAGCATTTCCTGTCATCTCCCTCATACACAGGGGCTTTAAGAGGAAAAAAACAACAAAAAAAAAACTCATGTAGTTGAAATTTTCCTCCCATGTTGGGGTTCACCTTCCCCCTCGACCCTCTCTGTGCCTCCCAGAACTAAATACCTGGTGTCAGAACTCAGGAGAAACCATGACCAAAACCTCACTATGATCTTTGGGAGGAAAATACTAAGCTTAGGCCTCAAGGTCAAGCTTGTGCTCTGGTTTTACTAACTGACAATATTAAAAAAAATATGCGTAATCATGTGGATCAGACACTAGAAATTGCTTTTCATTTTTAACTGGGCCCTCCAGTTAGTCAAAAAAGTAGACTATCAAGACCTCATTTCTATATAACCCCATAGCCCAAAATAAGATCTGCAGAAGGTACTCGGACTGTTGACCACAGAAAACTCCTATGTTCCTGCTTCTTGAGAAGATGGAGAAATAGTAAGAACCCAGATAGCTCAGGACCAAAACTGTCATGTTGTGTTAAACCCATGATTCAGAGCGCCTCCCTCATTAAAATTCTTCAGCAGCTCCGCGCAGTGGAGGATAGAGTTCATGCTCTTGGCCAAGCATGTTCAGTCTTTTAATGACTTTGGCCCTTAGCCACTTCTCCAGCTTCTTCTGCCCTCAACACCCACCTCAGACTCCCCCAAATTCCTCTGCCTCCAGTGCTCCTCTCTAGCCATAGAATAATTGAGGTTGCCTTTCACTCATACTTTGCCTGACTAGCTCTTCCATTTCTCAAGACGTTAAGCCATTATTGTTTCTGCTGTGAAACTTCCTCTGACTTCCCTTCTTTTGTCCCAAAGAATTCTTCCTCTTCTTTTATTCTACCACCATTTCCTATATTCACTCAATAACCTTTGCGCTTTTATGTTTATTGCAAATGTGTCTCTCTTCTCTCCTAGAAGAAGAGCCCCTTGAAAGCAGTAAATGCATCTGTCATCATTCACTTTCAGAGCCAAGCACATTCCCTGGCACAGTCATAGGTACTTAATGACATTTACTGAATAAATTAATTAAGGTATGACAGAGGCTGTCCCAAGTTCTGCCTCTGAAAGTAAACCTGTGTGCTTAGTCACCCAGTCATGCCTGACTCTTCGTGACCCCATGGACTGCAGCCCACCAGGCTTCTCTGTCCATGTGGATTCTCCAGGGAAGAAAACTGAAGTGGTTTGCCCTGCCTTCCTTCAAAGAATCTTCCCAACCTGGGGATCAAACCCAGGTCTCCCACATTGAAGGCAGATTCTTTACCATCTGAGCTACCAGGATAAGCCCAATACAATACACCTAACATTAAAAAAAAAAAAAAAAAAAAAGATATACCCAAATAACAGTTTTCCTTGTTAAGGCATTGTAAAAATAGCATTTGTAAATGTAACTAAAGCTTTTACAATATAGATGTTTTTAAGCCAGCACAAACTCTTTAGATAGTGAAATTCAAATTCATTTCATACTCTGTAAACATTTAATTAATCTCAAAATTGGCGGGGGGGGGGGCACTTTGGGCATAATATCAGTTCCTAAAATCTGTGTAAGTCCAGTTAAGTTTTATATTATTTTGCTTCTTTATGATTTTCTTGTCATTTTTTATGCTTTTGGAAAATTTAAAAATAATTACTTTAAAATAGCGGATAATAGGAACTGACTGACACATGGAATTTGGGATTCTGGCTAGAGCTGTGTCTAGCAGTTCAAATGATGCCATTAGAAATCTCACACTTGCCCTGTTTCTCTCAGCTCTGCTTATCTGTGTGTTATTTTCTTTCCAGGTAAATCACATCTACATGATGGCAAAGGTAGCCAATGGCAACTTAAGTCTCCCCTGGGATTTCCGGTAAGTGATCCCTGTATTTCTTTCCCTGTAGCATAAGCACAAGTCATGTAGATGACTCATTGGCTTGACTTGTGTCCCATGTTCCCCACTTCCCCGCCCAATCAGCCACTATGACACTGGACACTAATTGGATAGAATATGTTATTAACATATACTCCCACTAGGGATGGTGTGGGATTCATTCTGGTATACTCTGAGAACTGCATGTTTTAAAAATGCAAAATAGATAATTTCCCCAGAGAGATGCCAAATAAACAACACAAAACAAAAATATTTTGTCCCACCACAAAAGATGCTTGCTGTTTCCACAACTGTTCTATGTATCCCTGAAAGTTAAAGCAATCAGAATGTCATAAAATGTGCAGTATTAAAATGGCCATCATGTTATAGAAGACAATAACATTGTGTTTTGCTCCTAAACATTGGTTCTAAACATTAGATGATTTATGTGTTTCTTTTTGGTTTTTCCCCTCCATAAAGCTTTATCTTGAGAAAATATTTATGATAATTCTTTGCTCCCATTCATGAATCACAACTGATTGCTTTGGGCCCGGGATTCTCTGGTGAGAGTTCAACTCTTTCTTGAATGCTTTGCACTAAGATCATTTGCCACCTTTCTGCTCACTTTTGCAATTGCCAAACTTTTCCTATTGTTTATCCTACCCTCTCCATCTGAGGATGGAACACTCAGAAGAGTTTACTGTAAAATTTAAGCTACGTTTTTGGTTATTTTCTTCAAGTGTCAGTTATCATGTTCTAATTTTCAGAGCCACAGATAGACTTGGGGGATGTGATTATGAGAAAAGGAATTTCTACTTGTGGAGTACAACATTAGTGGGGAAAACTGCATTCCTAAATGAGACAGAACCTGACTGCAGTTGAAGTATCATCACCAAATATCCATTTGAAATTCATCTCACCATATGGAAATGAGGTTTTCTTCTCAGCAAGGAAACTTTATTTCTTTTGACCAGTTATACAAAGAAGACTATACAGAAGAGTTAAATGCCTCGATAATCATATGGCTAATTGGCAACTTCCCAGTCACCAACTATAACAAATCAAAATTTTTTAATTTCTGGAAAGTTTAATAGTAATGAACTGTGAGTAGATTTTATAAACATCTGATCATTCATATTGTGAATAATGGAAATTATGGCAAATGGAGCTTAAATCTTATAAATGTTTTTGTATCCCTGCATTTCACATGAAATCAGCTGATGAAAAATCTATCTAACCTGAAACTTTTTTTTTTTAAAGTAAAATTCCTATTAAGATAGACTGTTAAGAAAATCCCTTACATGGAGCTTGAGAGCCTCCTGACCTCCATTTTTGCTTCTCATGGGAAGCAGTTCAAATGAAAAGACTTTAATTATTATGCATAAGCAACCTATATAAAAATCTCTGACTCTTTGCAGAGACAAGCTCTCTATTTGCAATTAGGGAAAAGAACATGTAATGTCTGTGAGTCCCCTGTCATTCATCTCTTACTTGTTTGCTTTTTTGGTATACCTATAGCATCATTCTGTTTTCTTTTTCTGGAAATAATTAAGGGAAAACTTGCTTATCAGAGGCATCAAAAAGAGGAAAGAAGATATTATTGTAAGTCAAAATGGATATTTTCCTTCTGCATTCAGCAAGACAGCTTTCCATTCAGTATTTTATTGATTACTCCATGGGGACTTGACTGTAGGCAACAGGGATATCCCTCTGAGGGCTACCCATTTTAGCTCTATGATCTAGTCCTATAGGAGTAATGGAGTCTAGAAACTGTTCAGGCAGCTGAATGTTATATGTATGTGTGTATATGTATATATATATATTCAAAAGTTTTTTGGTTTAAAGCCACTAAGGTAAGTGTTTAATAGATGTGATATTTCACTGTGTTAGGTAGTAGTATGTAGTTACCATTTGTTACCTAAAATCTTGAATGCTGCTGCTAAGTTGCCTCAGTCGTGTCTGACTCTTGTGTGACCCCATAGATGGCAGCCCACCAGGCTCCCACGTCCCTGGGATTGTCCAGGCAAGAACGCTGGAGTGGGTTGCCATTTCCTTCTCCAATGCATGAAAGTGAAAACTGGAAGTGAAGTCTCTCAGTCGTGTCCGACTCTTTGCGACCCCATGGACTGCAGCCTACCAGGCTCCTCTGTCCATGGGATTTTCCAGGCAAGAGTACTGGAGTGGGGTACCATTGCCTTCTCCAAAAATCTTGAATAAGATAGGTTAATATTGGAGTCTTCATTTTTCTCACATTGGTGATAAATTAAAAAAAAAACTTCAATTTTTTTATTTTTAATAAGAAACTCATGAATAATATTCATTTTTGAAGTTTCAGTGGAAATAATGAAACGTAGTATCAATATTACTTGAAAGATTTTTTAATTGGAAGATAATTGCTTTACAATGTTGTGTTAGTTTCTGCTATACAACAGTGTGAATCAGCCATAAGTATACATATATCCCCTCCCTGTTGAGCCTCCCTCCCATCACCCTCCCATCCTACCTCTCTAGGTCATCACAGCACCAAGCTGAGCTACCTGTGCTATACAGCAGCTTCCCACTACCTGTTTCACACATACTAGTGTATATGTGTCAGTGTTACTCCCTTAATTCTTCCCACCCTCTTCTTTTTCCCCTTGTGTTCAAAACATATTGAGTTCACACATAGTCTAAATGCACTGAAGGTTTAAATTCAGCACTGTAACTATTAGGAGATAATTAGGCTTCAATTTTCATTATCTTATGTTTTCAGTTTCATTGCAGTCAAGCCTCAAAATATGATCTTGAAAGGTTGTTGCGGAACCATGAAAGACACCAAGATTCTTGGCCTCCAGAGGAGAAGAATTCAGTTCGGGGCCTGAAATGAGGCTTGATTGCTCAGAACTTTTGTGTAATAAAGTTTTATTACACAAGAGATAGAGACATCAGATAGAGACATAGACACCAGAAGGGGGTAGAAAGAATACCCCCTTGCTAGTGTTAGCAATGGAGTTATATACCTTTTAATTAGTTATTACAATGAATCAAAAGAATGTCTGGAGGTTGTAAAGATCTTACTAGACCCAATACCATAATCTACATTTTAGGATAACAGGATTCAGTTCAGTTCAGTCACTCAGTTGTGTCAGACTCTTTGCGACCCCACGTATTGCAGCACGCCAGGCCTCCCTGTACATCATCAACTCCAAGAGTTCACTCAAACTAATATCCATCGAGTCGGTGATGCCATCCAGCCATCTCAGCCTCTGTCATCCCCTTCTCCTCCTGCCCCCAATCCCTCCCAGCATCAGGGTCTTTTCCAATGAGTCAACTCTTCACATGAGGTTGCCAAAGTACTGGAGTTTCAGCTTTAGCATCATTCCTACCGAAGAACACCCAGGACTGATCTTCTTTAGAATGGACTGGTTGGTTCTCCTTGCACTCCAAGGGACTCTCAGGAGTCTTCTCCAACACCACAGTTCAAAAGCATCAATTCTTCAGCGTTCAGCTTTCTTCACAGTCCAACTCTCACATCCATACATGACCACAGGAAAAACCATAGCCTGACTAGACGGACCTTTGTTGGCAAAGTAATGTCTCTGCTTTTGAATATGCTATCTAGGTTGGTCATAGCTTTTCTTCCAAGGAGCAAGCGTCTTTTAATTTCATGGCTTCAATCACCATCTGCAGTGATTTGGGAGCCCCCCAAAATAAAGTCTGACACTGTTTCCACTGTTTCCCCATCTGTTCCTATAAAGTGATGGGACCAGATGTCATGATCTTAGTTTTCTGAATGTTGAGCTTTAAGCCAACTTTTTCACTTTCCTCTTTCACTTCCATCAAGAGACTTTTTAGCTCCTCTTCACTTTCTGCCATAAGGGTGGTGTCATCTGCATATCTGAGGTTATTGATATTTCTCCCAGCAATCTGAATTCCAGCTTGTGCTACTTCCAGCCCAGCGTTTCTCATGATGTACTCTGCATAGAAGTTAAATAAGCAGGGTGACAATATACAGCCTTGACATACTCCTTTTCCTATTTGGAACCAGTCTATTGTTCCATGTCCAGTTCTAACTGTTGCTTCCTGACCTGCATACAGATTTCTCAAGAGGCAGGTCATGTGGTCTGGTATTCCCATCTCTTTCAGAATTTTCCACAGTTTATTATACTCCACACAGTCAAAGGCTTTGGCATGGTCAATAAAGCAGAAATAGATGTTTTTCTGGAACTCTCTTGCTTTTTCCATGATTCAGCAGATGTTGGCAATTTGATCTCTGGTTCCTCTGTCTTTTCTAAAACCAGCTTGAACACCTGGAAATTCACGGTTCACGTATTGCTGAAGCATGGCTTGGAGAATTTTGAGCATTAATTTACTAGTGTGTGAGAGGAGTGCAGTTGTGAGGTAGTTTGAGCATTCTTTGGGATTGGAATGAAAATGGACCTTTTCCAGTCCTGTGGCCACTGCTGAGTTTTCCAAATTTGCTGGCATATTGAGTGAAGCACATTCATAGCATCATCTTTCAGGATTTGAAATAGCTCCACTGGAATTCCATCACCTCCACTAGCTTTGTTCGTAGTGATGCTTCCTAAGGCCCACTTGACTTCGCATTCGAGGATGTCTGGCTCCAGGTGAGTGATCACACCATTGTGGCTATCTGGGTCATGAAGACCATTTTTGTATAGTTCTTATGTGCATTTTTGCCAACTGTTCTTAATATCTTCTGCTTTTGTTAGATCCATACCATTTCTGTCCTTTCTGGAGCCCATCTTTGCATGAAATGTTCCCTTGGTATCTCTAATTTTATTGAAGAGATCTCTAGTCTTTCCCATTGTGTTGTTTTTCTCTATTTCTTTGCATTGATCACTGAGAAAGGTTTTCTTATCTCTCCTTGCTATTCTTTGGAACTCTGCATTCAGATGCTTATATCTTTCCTTTTCTCCTTTGCTAACATGATTAGCCAGAAGGTTTTCAGGAAGGAGAAACTGTCCGCAAGCAGGATACATTATTGTTATATAATCCTTAGTCAGTTCAGTCAGTTCAGTAGCTCAGTCATGGAATTTTCAGTTTGGGAAGATGAAGTTATGGAGATAAATGATGGTAATGGCTAAATAACAGTGTAAAATGTACTTAATACCACTGAACTATACACTAAATATGGTTAAGATGGTAAAATCTCATGTATGCTTTCAGTTCAGTTCAGTTCAGTCACTCAGTCGTGTCAGACTCTTTGTGACCCCATGAATTGCAGCATGCCAGGCTTCCCTGTCCATCACCAACTCCCAGAGTTCACTCAAACTCACGTCCATCGAGTCGGTGATGCCATCCAGCCATCTCATCCTCTGTCGTCCCCTTTTCCTACTGCCCCCATCCCTCCCAGCATCAAAGTCTTTTCCAATGAGTCAACTCTTTGTACGAGGTGGCCAAAGTACTGGAGTTTAAGCTTTAGCATTATTCCTTCCAAAGTACACCCAGGACTGATCTCCTTTAGAATATGCTGGTTGGATCTCCTTGCAGTCCACGGGACTCTCAAGAGTCTTCTCCAAGAGTCTTCTAACCCTTAGTACAGAGTTTAAACTGAGTTGTTTGTTGTGTAATCATCAGTTCCAGGCTTAAAAATAAAAATGTTTTATGTGACTAAGACTAAGGAATGTAGAGGAAAAACAAACAAACAAACAAACAGATGTTTGTCCTTTCCTCCTCTTTGAGAATTCCAGAATCCTCTCTCCTTGGGGACCCTAAAACTTACCAAGCTGCCTAGGAATTGACTCTCTCAATCTGATGGAGGGAGAGGAGGCAGCCTTAATTTGGAGGACTCCAAGATAATTTTTTCTCCCTTAACTCTTTCAGTAATCAAGTATCCCTTTTTTGATCTACGCATACCTCCTTCTTGTTTAGCATCTGATAGTCCATCACTTCATCACTAGTGAGTCATGTTGACTCACCAAAGCAAGTATTAACAATTCTGAATCTTTGTATCTTTGGGTCTACCTCAATAAGGAACAGATACTCACTGAAAATTTATTGACTAGAAAATCAGCCTACTTTCTGATCTCTCTACTTAAAATCATTTTTAAAGCAGATTGCAATCTTGATAATGGGAACTCTATCGTTTATATCACTCTCCTGTCCAAATATTTTTGGAGATCTCTGTTATCCAAATACTACAATTCAAAATCATCAGCTTGGTATCTTGCACACTCTGTTGCTTGTCTCGCTGTGTGACTTCATTTTCTATTCCTCCAAAGTACCTACCCTTACATTTTAGTCAACTAATTTATCCTCTGTATACATGTTATACTCTTCAACCTGCATAGATTTGCACAAGCCATTTCAGAAGTCTGAGACATCCTAATTTCCATCTTTGTGTTTCCAAATCCTACCAACCATTTAAAGTCTCCCTCAAATAATACTTTCTATCCAGGCAGGGAGTTGGTGATGAACAGGGGAGCCTGGAGTGCTGCAGTTCATGGGGTCACAAAGAGTTGAACATGACTGAGTGACTGAACTGAACTGAACTGATCCAGGCATAGTTACATATCCTGACCCCTCTTGCACCGGTTCTTTATCTGCAGCTTCATCAAAGTACTTACTCCTAATTTCCATTATTGTTCTGCGTGTTACTAATTCACCCAATTTCCCCAAGAGTACAGGTCTTTCATTTTCTTTAGTCCTGGGTATTTTCTTCTTTTTAATGCAATTTTAAACAGGATCATTTTCTTGCTTTCTCTTTCTGTGAGTTTGTTATTAGTGTGTAGAAGAGCAACAGATTTCTATATTAATCTTGTATCCTACAACTTTACTGAATTCATTTATTAAATCTAACATTTTTGACAGAAACTTTAGCATTCTATATATAGAGTACCAGGTTTCCCCAGTGGCTCAGTAGCAAAAGAATCTGCCTGCAGTACAGGAGATGTAGGTGACATGGGTTCAGTCCCTTAGTCAGGAAGATGCCCTGGAGGAGGACATGGCAACCCACTCCCGTATTCTTGTGAAAATCCCAAGGAGAGAGGAGCCTGGCAGGCTACAGTTCATGGGGTCACAAACAGTCAGACATGACTAATGTGACAGCACATATAAAGTTTCATGTCATTGGCAAAAAATGATAGCTTTGCTTCTTTCCTTTCAGTTTGGATGTCTTTTGTTTCTTTTTTCTTTTCTGATTGCTGTGGCTAGGACTTTCAATACTAGGTTGAATGTAAGTGGCAAGAGTAGGCATCCTTGTCTTATTCTTGATTTTAAAGGAAAATCTTTTAGCTTTTCACTGTTGAGTTTAACATTAGTTGTTGGTTTGTAATAAATGGTGTTTATTATGTTGAGATGTGTTTCCTCCATATCATCTTTGTTGAGATTTTATCAAGAATGGATGTTAGATTTTGTCAAATTCTTTTTCTGCATCTATTGTGATAATTATATGATTTTTATTCTTCCTTTTGTTAATATGGTATACCACATGATTGATTTGTGGATACTGAACCATACTGGCATTCCTGGAATAAATCTCACTTGAACATGATGTATGATCTTTTTTACATATTGTTAAATTCAGTTTGTTAATATTTTGTTAGGATTTTTTGCATCTATATTCATCAGAGATATTGACCTATAATATTATTTCTCTTTCTTTTTGTTAATGTTTCTACCTGGTTTCGTTATTAGAATGATAGTGGCCTTATAGAATGAGTTTGAGAGTATTTCATCCTCTGATTTTTGAAGTAGTTTGAGAAGAATAAATATTAGTTTTTCTTCATATGTTTGATGGAATTTCCCCTGTGAAGCTGTCCAGTCCTGTACTTTGCCTTGCTAGGAGTTTTCTTTATTATGTATTCACTTTTAGCACTAGTGATTGGTCTCTTCAGATTGTCTTTCTTCTTGATTTAGTCTTGGAAAGTTGTATGTTTCTAGAAATTTGTCCATTTCTCCTAGGCTGTCCAATTTGTTCATACTATTCTCTTATGATTTTTATATGTCTGTGATATCAATTGTTATTTCTTTTCTTTAATTTATTATTTTGTTTGTTTAAAGCCTCTCTCTCTTTCTCTTGATGAACCTGACTAATGTCTCATATTTTATTTATCTTTTCAAAACATCAGCTCTTAGTTTCATTGATATTAAGAAAAATTTTTGTCTCTATTTCATCTCTTACTTTTATTAGCTTATTATTTTTCTCCTGCTGAATTGAAGCTTTTTTTTCTTCTTTTTCTAAATCCTTTATATAGTAATTTAGGTTGAGATTTTTCTTGTTTCTTAGTATAGCATTGTATTATTCTAAACTTCCCTCTTACAACTCCTTTGGCTGAATCCCATAGATTTTTCAAAGTTGTATTTTCATTTTCATTAATTTCAAGATATTTTCTGATTTCTTCTTTAATTCCTTCTTTGAGCCATTGGCTTTTTAGTAGCATGTTGTTTATTCCCTGTTTTTGTTTTCCCATTTTTCTTCCTATCATTGATTTCTAGTTTCATATTGTTGTGGTCTGAAAAAAGGCTCAGTGTAGTAATTTCTATCCTCTTAAGTGTGTTGAGACTTGTTTTCTGGCCTAGCATGTGATCTAACCTCAAGAGCATTATGTGTATACTTAAACAATGTTTATTCCACTGTTTCTGAATAAAATGTCCTGTAGATTTCTATTAATTTCAATTGATCTATTTGGACATTTAAGACCACTGTTGCCTTATTGATTTTTGTATATGAATGATCTGTCCATTGATGTAAGTAAAGTGTTAAAATTATCTATGATTATTGTATTATTGTCAGTTTCTACCTTTATGTCCTTTAATATGTGCTTTATGTATTTAAGTTCCCCTATAATAGGTGTATATATGTTAATGAGTGTTATATCCTCTTCTTGTATTGGTCCCTTTATCATTATATCCTTCCTTGTCTGTTCTTCCAGCCTTTGTTTACAGTTTGTTTTGTCTGATATGTATAATGCTGCCCCCACATTCTTGTCTTGTTCATTGGCATGAAACATCTTTTTCCATCCTCTCATTTTTAGTCTATTTGTGTCTTTAGCCCTGGTAAATGTCCTGTAGTTCAGTTCAGCTCAGTTGCTCAGTCGTTTCTGACTCTTTGCAACCCCATGAATCACAGCACACCAGGCCTCCCTGTCCATCATCAACTCCAGGAGTTCACTCAGACTCACGTCCATTGAGTCAGTGATGCCATCCAGCCATCTCATCCTCTGTTGTCCCCTTCTCCTCCTGCCCACAATCCCTCCCAGCATCAGAGTCTTTTCCAATGAGTCAACTCTTCGCATGAGGTGGCCAAAGTACTGAAGTTTCAGCTTTAGCATCATTCCTTCCAAAGAAATCCCAGGACTGATCTCCTTCAGAATGGACTGGTTGGATCTCCTTGCAGTTCAAGGGACTCTCAAGAGTCTTCTCAAACACCACAGTTCAAAAACATCAATTCTTCGGCACTCAGCTTTCTTCACAGTCCAACTCTCACATCCATACATGACTACTGGAAAAACCATAGCCTTGACTAGATGGACCTTTGTTGGCAAAGCAATGTCTCTGCTTTTGAATATGCTATCTAGCTTGGTCATAACTTTCCTTCCAAGGAGTAAGCGTCTTTTAATTTCATGGCTGCAGTCACCATCTGCAGTGATTTTGGAGCCCCCCAAAATAAAGTCTGACACTATTTACACTGTTTCCCCATCTATTTCCCATGAAGTGATGGGACCAGATGCCATGATCTTCGTTTTCTGAATGTTGAGCTTTAAGCCAACTTTTTCACTCTCCTCTTTCACTTTCATCAAGAGGCTTTTTAGTTCCTCTTCACTTTCTGCCATAAGGGTGGTGTCATCTGCATATCTGAGGTTATTGATATTTCTCCTGGCAATCTTGGTCCCAGCTTGCGTTTCTTCCAGTCCAGCATTTCTCATGATGTACTCTGCATAGAAGTTAAATAAGCAGGGTGACAATATACAGACTTGACATACTCCTTTTCCTATTTGGAACCAGTGTGTTGTTCCATGTCCAGTTCTAACTGTTGCTTCCTGACCTGCATACAGATTTCTCAAGAGGCAGGTCAGGTGGTCTGGTATTCCCACCTCTTTCAGAATTTTCCACCGTTTATTGTGATCCACACAGTCAAAGGCTTTGGCATGGTCAATAAAGCAGAAATAGATGTTTTTCAGGAACTCTCTTGCTTTTTCCATGATCCAGCAGATGTTGGCAACTTGATCTCTGGTTTCTCTGCCTTTTCTAAAACCAGCTTGAACATCAGGAAGTTCACGGTAAGCATCGTATAAATGAATCTTGATTTTTAATCCACTCAGCCTCCCTGTGTCTTTTGAATGGTGCATTAGTCACATTAACATTTGAAGTAATTGTTGATGAGTCTGTGCTTCTTTCTGTTCTGTTACCTGTTTTCTGGTTGTTTTTACAATTCTTATCTTTTTTTTCTTCTTCTTCTTCTTTTAGTTTCTTCCCTTGAGGTTTGATGATTTTCTTTATTGCTATGCTGGTGTTCCTTTTGCTCTAGTTTTTGTGTTATCTGTTATAGGTTTTTGATTTGTGGTTTCCATGAAGTTCATGTATTTTGCTCTATATTTGCTTGTTTTAAATTGATAGTCATTAAATTTCTTCTCTGTTCAGTGGCTACACCAACCTTTGGGGTGTAGCCCAATTTGGGGGTCAAAATTGGTTCCCAGAATGCTGGAGCAGAAGCCCTGAAGGTTAGGTCTGATCTGTTTTTGTTAACCTCTCCCTCTTAACACTGGCACTCTCAAACCAGAAGGGAGTAGCAGTGGACTAAGAAGGGCTAGAGAAAGTGCTTGGTGTGAGTCTGGGTCCAGGCTATGTATCTCTAGCCCTAGTCAAAGTCCTGGACTGCCACTAATGCCTCTGTAAAGTGCCAGGAATGGCTTCTACTGCCTTTCTCAGATGCCATTCCAAGTCTGAGCTAGTTCCATCCATCACAGCTGAATTCTCCCTCCAGCTTCTGTCAGCTGCATCTCACCCTAGTGTGAAGCTGTGTCATGAAGCTCCTGGGGCCGGACTGGGCACTCAGTTCAGGCTGGGGCATGTGCTGGGACAATCAAGGGAAACTGACCAGAATCCTGGGCAGTTTCAATTTGACTTCTCCACCATGTTTTGAAAGCTAACAAATGTGTGCATGTTCTTTTCCAGCAGAGTTTAGGTTTCTTACAGCTCTCCTTTTAGTCCCACTGATTTTCTAATCAGCTAAAGAGACGTGTCTTCCTGATGTCAGACTCCAGAGCTGGGTGTCCAAATGTGACTCAACCACTCATGCCCAGGAAATATGTCTCTCCATGTAGTCTCTCCATGTAATCCATGTTTCCCCCAACCTAATCACTTCTCATCCCTTCCTACTTGATTCTGTGTGTATCTTTCTTACAATTTGATTGTGTAAGAGTCTTTCTCCCAGTCTCATTAGTTTTCAGTAAGAATTATTCCATGTGTAGATGCACCCTTGTTGTATTCCTGAGAGAAGATAAGATCTATGTCCTCCTACTCTGCCATCTTGATCTCTCCCCTACAATGATAGATTTTACACAATCAAAAGAAATAGTTGCTGCTGCTGCTGCTGCCAAGTCACTTCAGTCGTGTCCGACCCTGTGGGACTGCAGAGACGGCAGCCCACCAGGCTCCCCCGTCCCTGGGATTCTCCAGGCAAGAACACTGGAGTGGGTTGCCATTTCCTTCTCCAATGCATGAAAGTGAAAAGTGAAAATGAAGTTGCTCAGTCGTGGTAGACTGTTTGTGACTCTATGGACTGCAGTCTACCAGGCTCCTCCTCCGTCCATGGGATTTTCCAGGCAAGAGTACTGAAGTGGGTCGCCATTGCCTTCTCCGAAAGAAATAGTAAATACATTTAATTCCAAACTGCCTCCTCTATAACTGATATTTAATTTAATTTTACTTGTGAGATTAAAAAGATCACAAAGTGAAGAAAGGAAGGAAGAAGGGGAGGGTGAGAAAAATGGAAGAAGGAAGGAGTTTTGTGAGGAAGTCTGTATTGCTAATTTATAGTAAACTACATTCCAGTGATAGTGGAAAACAATTGAGAATGTTAAATCATGATCCACTATTCCCCAAATGTAAAATTTTAGGCCAATTTTGGAAAACATAGAATATTTCTACAATTCCAACTTTATGGATGAAGAAAAGGGGTCAGGGAACTTGATTGTACTTTAAACTCAGAAATGTCCCTTTTAATATCATTTTGAGTGAAGGAAAAATTTGTCTGCCAGGAACAAGTTTTCTGATTTTTAACCTTAATTTTCTCACAGATGGAATAGGAAAAGAAGCCCTTTGGAGGATTTTTCAAATGCAGACATAGTTTACTTCTCAGATGTTGTTAATGGGAATGTTATAATGTAGATTTTTTTTTCTTTCCTTCTTTAAAAAAAATATTCCTGAGAAGCAAATTAATGCAATACTTTAAAATGTAATACTATAAAAAATGCCCCACTTTGGGCTTTCAGGGCTGGAATCAAAGTTTCTCATAGGTGACTTCCCATCATGTAGGGCAAAGGTTCAGCAATGTAAATCTTTCAGAGATTGAAATTTACTTTTATTTTCCCAGAGGTTTCTGAGAATTGGTCTGTTATTGCTCTTTGACTGTCTTCAGAGATGGTGTGACCTGATGTGTGACCCTCAGCATATTAAAATTCTGAGACAATGAGTTTAAAAAAGAAAACTCCACAATTTATAGGCTGTCATTAAAAGACACAGGGTTATAAATAAGATGATTTTTTGAAAATAGAAGTAGAAGAAGAAACATTCTTAGAGGATATTATTAAGGTCCTCATTATCCCTCATGTACTCCTGTCCTGTATGCTTATCTGTCTGCTGCCTGGTGACCTCCATCCAAAGGATCTTTCTATTATAATATGATTGTGTTATTGCCCTGCTTAGAATTCCCCAGTAATTCACTTTGTCTATAGTAAAAAAAAAAATCTAAATTTTGTTTATGTCTCATAGTGAGTTGTATGTGAGCCATTCCACTGTCCTTTTTGTCTTAAGCTACAGTAATGTGAACTTCTTGTCCTCCCCTCAAATGTGACATTCTTTCCCATGCCTCCCAACAAGTTTCCCTTAGCTTTCTTCACTTTGGGAAAGCTCTTCTATTCCAAACTCCATCTAATCCCTCTTGTACTTTGTCCTTGTTATTATTAACTTTTAATAAGCCTCATCTTGTCCAGGCCTTGTACTAATACTTTCTCCTTTGTGAGGCCTTAACTACCCAGGTTGCCATGGATGTGCCTTCTTATATACCTTTCTGTGGGAGGTAGAATAGTGCCTCCCTCCTAGGATATCCAGGTCCTGATCCCTGGAATCTATGAATTTTACTTTATATGACAGATATGATTTTGCTGATTGATTAAGTTATTCTGTATCATCCAAGTGGAGGCAAAAGGAGAAGGCTATGTAGTGACAGATACAGAGATTGATGCAATGTGCCTTAAAGATGGAGAAAGGGGTCATAAGCCAATGAATACAGGCAGCCACTAGGAGCTGGAAAAGGCAGGAAAATGAATTATTCCCTAGAGATTTTGGGTGAGTGCAGCCTTGTCAACCCTTTGATTTTAGGCCAGTGAAACCCATTTCAGACTTCTAGTCTCCAGAACTACAGAAAATAAATTTCTTATGTTTACACCACTAAGTTTGTTTCAGTTGCAATAGGAAAGTAATACATTTTCTCTGCACTATATATTCCTCCATTTTAGCAATTGTTTCATGATTAATAGCCATTTAGTTGCCCTGTGAATAATCCCTTTCTTTGCTGTAAATCTTGGCATCTCAGTGTTTGACTTGCTGTGTTAGGCAAAACGAACCTGGTTCCATAACATTAGCATTTGTGAGCATTTGTGCTCACTTGCTTCAGTCTTGTCTGGCTCTTTGCATCTCCATGGACTGTGACTCACCAGGCTCTACTGTCTCTGGGATTTTACCATTAAGAATACTGGAATAGGTTGCCATTTCCTTCCTTAGGATTTACCAGTTATCTGACTCTATTCATTTGCTCTAAGTTTCGACTCTCCTTCCAAATATGCCTGCTTATTAGCCTCCAGAACCCTCTAGATCTTTCCATTGGGTTTTTTGGACGGTGGGGGTATTTGTATTTTGCACTTTTTTTTTTTTTTTGCATTTTGGCCAGGTTAATGATTGTTCTTTGTGGGAAGATTAGTTCCTTAAAAGCTCACTCTTCAATATGAAGAGTATTTTAATTTTATTTTCAGAAAAAAAATCTAAATGTATTAAGTAACTGCTACTTAAGCTCTATATTATTCTACATGAGCTTGAAGATGTCAAGCACAATTCATGATACATGATCTGCTTTCACAGGTATTAGGTTGTCTTTTGCTCTAGAAATTCAACAGTTTCTACATCTCTAATAATTCAGAACTCTGGATAGCAGTGTGCTTGCTTAAAGCTACTACTGTGTCTGTGTTAAAACTGGGAAGGTTCTGTGATAATTTTGCAAATGGATGAAAATACCAGTGGGCTTACTTTGAACTCACCCTGGGTGTTAATTGCTCTGTATTTCTGAAGGCAGCAGGGGAGAGGAAAGTTGGCAAGAAAGAGTAAGGGCAGCCAACATTGCCTTCTCTTTTCTCTGTGCTATAGTGAAAAGGGGATGAAACATCACAGAAAGATGAAAATCTTTTGGTTTGCCCTGAATCAGGCCAGCAGGCTTGATGACTCAGGGAAGGCATTGATGGGTACAATGTTAGAAGAAGAAAGTAACAGCAAGGGCAGGTTATGAACATATTGTTCTGCCTGTAAAATAGCTACTTGCCTACTTGCCTGGTACAAAGAATGATTTATCCAGGCAAGAACGCCCTGTAGGGAAGTGGATCAAAGGAGAAAACCAACAAGTGAGATGAACTAGAGCAGGGCTTCTCAAACTTTAATATGTAAGCCAATTTCCTGGGGGACCATGTTCAACTGCAGGTTCAGACTCAAGAGTTCTGGGTGGGTCTGAGATTCTGCTCTTCTCACAAGCTCAGGGTGATGCAGATGCTGCTCTAAATAGCAGTGAGCCAG
The DNA here is from genome assembly GCF_032405125.1 of Capricornis sumatraensis. Classification (NCBI taxonomy): domain Eukaryota; kingdom Metazoa; phylum Chordata; class Mammalia; order Artiodactyla; family Bovidae; genus Capricornis; species Capricornis sumatraensis. Next base: position 62,961,563 of record NC_091074.1, read on the forward strand.
AGACTTTCCTATAGAAGCATTTTACCTAGAGCTGACCCTGGTGCCAGGTGAGAAGAATTAAATGATGATTTCATTTATTTTACCACCAGGAAAAATTCCATGGGGGAAAGCAAAAATATTTTTGCTTGGGTCGGTCAATTTTTGTGCATATTCAAAGTATGATGCTAATTTATTACGGGGAATAACACTTACAAAGCTCCCACTCATTCTGATTGCTGTGCAACAACACAGCTTGTTATGTGTTGTGAGGTGTCAACAGCTGTGTTATTGATGTTATTGCAATGTCCCTCACTAATAATTAGCATCAGCTACTATTTTAAACTTGAGACTATTTTACCCTGATATTCTTTTTGGTACATTTTGCACTGTACTTTAAATCTTTTTTTTTTTTTTCTTTTTTCTTTCCTGCGTATTAAGAAATGAGCATCTATTCCTATTTGTAATTAAGCATGAGTTTTATGTTATACTTTACTCTAGTTTTTAATATTTATGGTTACCAATCACTGAGAAAAATTATTAATCTATTCTTCACCTTGTAGCTATATTCTGTGAAACACAAATTGAGATTGGTAGAAAGACAAATGATTACCATGCCTTATTTGGGTATGTAAAGCAGTCTGGAGATCAAGGACACCAAAATGTTAAAATATTAGGCATCAGAGTATTATGATGGTTTGGTAGGACAATGGAAAATAATATTAGAGAAATAATTCCAGGGATATTTGATAAACATGATTGGCTAATCTTTAAAATGTGATGTGAAAAATAGTCTTGAAAATTGATCTGACACTCCTGCATTTAAATCAGCCTGATCCTAACACTGTCCAAGTAGAACTCAATCAATTTGTCTTTAGTTCCACAGCATATTTTACCCTGAAAAATTAGACGCAGATTGAGGATTTATGCTTCTCATTCAACAAATATTCTGTTATTTCTACAATGCATTTTTAAAATTCCTTTTTAAAACAAAATTTGGCCACACCTCATGGTGATAATTTTGCCCAATGTTGGCTAAGGTGAGTGTTTTGAGCAGGTTGATGGTAGGCTAGGCTAAACTGTGATGTTCAGGCATTTTTGACTTAAGATATTTCAGCTTACAATTGATTGATTAGGATGCAACCCCATCATAAGTTGAGGGAGATCTCTGATTTAGTATGAATATCCTCTAAGAACAAGAACATTTCTGTACATAACCACAATACTATTAACACATCCAAGAGATTTAACATTAACTCAATGGGAAATGTAACTTTTAGCTTTCTCTACATTAAAAATGAGGTTGGAATGGATGTTTACTGGACATAGGTACATTAGCTTTCATTTTTAAGTTCAAGAAATGCCTTCCCTTATATAAGGGTTGACTTTGATGTCTAATACTGTCACTATCCAGTCAGTCCCCGAAGGTGAATTTTCTACTCAATTCCTTTCAAAATCATTTTCCTTCTGGAAAGAAATTATCATAAATGTAGCAATTTATTTCTATGATGGCCTGAGAATAAACTCAGGGTAAGGTGAACTTGAAGTGCCAAGTCAGACTCTGACAGAACACATCTGTTTAGTGTCAGCAGCTGTGGCTTTGGCCTTGGAATTCTCTTTCAAACAGATGAACAGGGATAAAATGGTATGCTTTTGTTTACATGTTTGGTCTCAATGAAATCCACAAATAATAAGAATGGAAGTAAGTATACTCTATTTATTGCCTCTGTTACTTCTGTAACTGATCCTGAAGCATAGTAATAAAATAAAATTCAGAAAGAAAAACAAAATAATCTGTTTTCTTTTATAAATTTTTTAATTTATAAATTCTACCGAAATTCCTCTGTGAAACTGAGTTGCAGAGGCACAACCCAGAACCATAAGTAACCACAACCTCTTTTATATTCTTCGTGTCTAGAGAGAAGATGTTTAAAAACATATACATTTGCTTGTTAACCCACTTTAAGAGCAGTTTGAAATGCAGGGGGAGAAATGCAGAGACTTTTGAAACAGAAAGAAGCAGCTTCCTGGGTTGATTTCCTCTTAATAACATTATCCAAAATAATGGAATTCTTTTGGAGATGTAATTACTGTTAAGTCAAACTTCCACATTTCAGTTTTTTAAATGACGCTAGTGTTCCATACACCAAAGTATGAGCATTTCTGGAAAAGTTTAAAGCCCATTACTCTTAGATGTTTCTTATGCTGCCCCAAATCTGGAACTTCCAGTACAATAATGGAGAGACTTTCATTTCATTCTTTTCTTGTAAGAATTTAGAATGAATCCAGATTAGACTTTTCACTGTTTTCATTTTCTTCCTAGAAAGTTAGAAATTCTAAGATAGAAAATTCAGAATTGAAAAAAAATTTAAAATAAGCAAAGTGGTTCATGAAGAAATCAGTCCTCTTTGAAGGCTGAGGCATCATCTGTCGTCTCCTTGGGCATTTTAGAAAATGTCTACTGATCATTGATACTATTCTTTAATGCGTATGCATGATGAGCTAATAGATGATATTAGTGTTTACAAAAAATAAATTATTACATACGCCAAGATAAATTGTTGTGCTCTTCTTCTCCTGTGAGAACTCCAAAATTACAACTTGCTGCTGAACAAACATCAACAGGAGAATGTTGGATTCCACCAAAAAAAAAGATGCTCCAAATCCAAGGGCAAAGGAGAGGCCCCAGCAAGATGGTAGGAAGGCAAAACTGTTTAGAAACAAACCCCATACCCGCCAGAGAAGCCCAAAGGAATCAAACAAAACTTGTGTGCAACAGGATGCAGAGAACCCACAGAGACTGATCCAGAACTGTGGTTGAGTGTCTCCTGTGGAGGTACAGGTCAGCAGTAGACTGCTGCAGGGACAGGGACTCTGGATACAGTTGTCCTGCATATGATATAAGCCCTCTGGAGGGGGTCACCATGAATCCCATCACAGAGCCACCAGAACTTACACAGGACTGTGCAAACACACACTTGGATGGCAAAAACAAAAGCTGCTGTGCACCAGGACCCAGGAGAAAGGAGCAGAAACCCCACAAGAAACTGACCCAAACATTCCCCTGAGTATCCATGAGTCTCCGCTGGAGGCATCAGTCAACGGTGGCCTACTTCAGGGTTGGGGGCACTAAGTGCAGCAGTGTGTGCATGGGACCTCTTGAAGGAGGTTGCCATTATCTCCATTACCTCCACTCTAGCTTGGCCTTGGTCAAAGAAAAGGGAGGGAACAAGCCCCACCCATCAGGAGAAAATTGGATTAAAGCATGCTTGGGGCTGGTGCATGGGGATGACCCACAGAGATGTTATGGGGAGGGAGGTGGGAGGGGGGTTCATGTTTGGGAACACATGTAAGAATTAAAGATTTTAAAATTAAATTAAAAAAATTAAAAAAAAAAAAAAAAAGATTTACTGAGCATGGCCCTGCCCATCAGAACAAGGCCCAATTTCCCTCTCAGACAGTCTCTCCCATCAGAAAGCTTCCATAAGCCTCTTATCCTCCATCAGAGGGCAGTTCAGTTCAGTTCAGTCACTCAGTCCTGTCCGACTCTTTGCAACCCCATGAATAGCAGCAAGCAAGGAGATTCCCTGTCCATCACCAACTCCAAAAGTTCACTCAGACTCACATCCATCCAGTCAGTGATGCCATCCAGCCATCTCAACCTCTGTCGTCCCCTTCTCCTCCTGCCCCTAATACCTGCCAGCACCAGAGTCTTTTCCAATGAGTCAACACTTCACATGAGGTGGCCATAGTACTGGAGTTTCCCAGGGCTGATCTCCTTCAGAATGGACTGGTTGGATCTCCTTGCAGTCCAAGGGACTCTCAAGAGTCTTCTCCAACACCACAGTTCAAATGCATCAATTCCTCGGCGCTCAGCCTTCTTCACAGTCCAACTCTCACATCCATACATGACTACTGGAAAAACCATAGCCTTGACTAGACGGACCTTAGTCAGCAAAGTAACGTCTCTGCTTTTGAATATGCTATCTAGGTTGGTCATAACTTTTCCTCCAAGGAGTAAGCATCTTTTAATTTCATGGCTGCTGTCACCATCTGCAGTGATTTTGGAGCCCAAAAAGATAAAGTCTGACACTGTTTCACTGTTTCCCCATCTATTTCCCATGAAGTGATGGGACCAGATACCATGATCTTCGTTTTCTGAATGTTGAGCTTAAAGCCAACTTTTTCACTCTCCTCTTTCACGTTCATCAAGAGGCTTTTTAGTTCCTCTTCACTTTCTGCCATAAGGGTGGTGTCATCTGCATATCTGAGGTCATTGATATTTCTCCCAGCAATCTTGATTCCAATTTGTGTTTCTTCCAGTCCAGCATTTCTCATGATGTACTCTGCATAGAAGTTAAATAAGCAGGGTGACAATATACAGCCTTGACATACTCCTTTTCCTATTTGGAACCAGTCTGTTCAATGTCCAGTTCTAACTGTTGCTTCCTGACCTGCATAGAGATTTCTCAACAGAAGCAGAAGATATTAAGAAGAGGTGGCAAGAATACATGGAAGAACTGTACAAAAAAGATCTTCAGGACCCAGATAATCACGATAGTGTGATCACTCATCTAGAGCCAGACATCCTGGAATGTGAAGTTAAGTGGGCCTTAGAAAGCATCACTACTAACAAAGCTAGTGGAGGTGATGGAATTCCAGTAGAGCTATTTCAAATCCTGAAAGATGATGCTGTGAAAGTGCTGCACTGAACATGCCAGCAAATTTGGAAAACTCAGCAGTGGCCACAGGACTGGAAAAGGTCAGTTTTCATTCCAATCCCAAAGAAAGGTAATGCCAAAGAATGCTCAAACTACCGCACAGTTGCACTCATCTTACATGCTAGTAAAGTAATGCTCAAAATTCTCCAAGCCAGGCTTCAGAAATACGTGAACAGTAAACTTCCTCATGTTTAAGCTGGTTTTAGAAAAGGCAGAGGAACCAGAGATCAAACTGCAAACATCTGCTGGATCATGGAAGAAGCAAGAGAGTTCCACAAAAACATATATATTTCTACTTTATTGATTATGCCAAAGCCTTTGACTGTGTGGATCACAATCAACTGTGGAAAATTCTGAAAGAGATGGGAATACCAGACCACCTAACCTGCCTCTTGAGAAATCTGTGTGCAGGGCAGGAAGCAACAGTTAGAACTGGACATGGAACAACAGACTGGTTCCAAATAGGAAAAGGAGTATGTCAAGGCTGTATATTGTCACCCTGCTTATTTAACTTCTATGCAGAGTACATCATGAGAAATGCTGGACTGGAAGAAACACAAGCTGGAATTCAGATCACTGGGAGAAATATCAATGACCTCAGATATGCAGATGACACCACCCTTATGGCAGAAAGTGAAGAGGAACTAAAAAGCCTCTTGATGAAATTGAAAGAGGAGAGCGAAAAAGTTGGCTTATAGCTCAACATTCAGAAAACGAAGATCATGGCATCTGGTTCCATCACTTCATGGGAAATAGATGGGGAAACAGTGAAGCAGTGTCAGGCTTTATTTTTTGGGGCTCCAAAATCACTGCAGATGGTGACTGCAGCCATGAAATTAAAGACGCTTACTCCTTGGAAGAAAAGTTATGACCAACCTAGATAGCATATTCAAAAGCAAAGACATTACTTTGCCGACTAAGGTCCATCTAGTCAAGGCTATGGTTTTTCCAGTAGTCATGTATGGATGTGAGAGTTGGAAGGTGAAGAAGGCTGAACACCGAAGAACTGATGCATTTGAACTGTGGTGTTGGAGAAGATTCTTGAGAGTCCCTTGGACTGCATGGAGATCCAACCAGTCCATTCTGAAGATCAGCCCTGGGATTTGTTTGGAAGGAATGATGCTAAAGCTCAAACTCCAGTACTTTGGCCACCTCATGGGAAGAAATGACTCATTGGAAAAGACTCTGGTGCTGGGAGGGATTGGGGCAGGAGAAGAAGGGGACGACAGAGGATGAGATGGCTGGATGGCATCACTGACTCGATGAATGCGAATTTGAGTGAACTGCGGGAGTTGGTGATGGACAGGGAGGCCTGGCTTGCTGCGATTCATGGGGTCACAAAGAGTCGGACACGACTGAGCAACTGAACTGAACTGAACTGAACTGTTAGGTGCATACCATTTCTGTCCTTTACTGAGCCCATCTTTGCATGAAATGTTCCCTTGGTATCTCTAATTTTCTTGAGGAGATCTCTAGTCTTTCCCATTCTGTTCTTTTCCTCTATTTCTTTGCATTGATCGCTCAAGAAGGCTTTCTTATCTCTTCTTGCTATTCTTTGGAACTCTGCATTCAGATGCTTATATCTTTCCTTTGATCCTTTACTTCTGGCTTCTCTTCTTTTCACAGCTATTTGTAAGGTCTCCCCAGACAGCCATTTTGCTTTTTTGCATTTCTTTACCATTGGGATGAATTTGATCCCTGTCTCCTGTACAATGTCACGAACCTCATTCTATAGTTCATGAGGCACTCTATCTATCAGATCTAGGCCCTTAAATCTATTTCTCACTTCCACTGTATAATCATAAGGGATTTGATTTAGGTCATACCTGAATGGTCTAGTGGTTTTCCCTACTTCCTTCTATTTCAGTGTGAATTTGGTAATGAGTTCAAGATCTGAGCCACAGTCAGCTCCTGGTCTTGTTTTTGCTGACTGTATAGAGCTTCTCCCTCTTTGGCTGCAAATAATATAATCAATCTGATTTCAGTATTGACCTTCTGGTGATTTCCATATGTAGAGTCTTCTCTTGTGTTGTTGGAAGAGTGTATTTGCTATGACCAGTTAATTTTCTTGGCAAAACTCAATTAACCTTTGCCCTGGTCATTCCTCAACCAAGGCCAAATTTGCCTGTTACTCCAGGTGTTTCTTGACTTCCTACTTTTGCATTCCAGTCGCCTATAATGAAAAGGACATCTTTATTGGATGTTACTTCTAAAAGGTCGGTCAGACAGAAAGAAAACCACAATCACAGAAAACTAACCAATCTGATCACATGGACCACAGCCTTGACTAACTCAGTGAAAGTATGGGCCATGCCATGTAAGGCCACCCAAGACGGATAGGTCATGGTGAAGAGTTCTGACAAAATGTGGTCCGCTGGAGAAAGGAATAGGAAATCACTTCAGTATTTTTGCCTTGAGAACCCGATGAACTGTATGGAAAGGCAAAAAGATAGGACACTGAAAGATGAACTCCTCAAGTCAGTAGGTGCCCAATATACTACTGGAGATCAGTGGGGAAATAAAAACTCGAGAAAGAATGAAGAGATGGAGCCAAACAAGAACAACACCCAGTTGTGGACATGACTGGTGATGGAAGTAAAGTCCAATGCTGTAAAGAGCAATATTGTGTAGGAACCTGGAATGTTAGGTCCATGAATCAAGGCAAATTGGAAGTGGTCAAACAGGAGATGGCAAGAGTGAACATCGACATTTAGGACTCAGCAAACTAAAATGGACTGGAATGGGTGAATTTAACTCAGATGACCATTATATCTACTACCATGGGCAAGAATCCCTTAGAAGAAATGGAGTAGCCATCATAGTCAATGAAAGAGTCTGAAATGCAGTACTTGGATGCAATCTCAAAAATGACAGAATGATCTCCGTTATTTCCAAGGCAAACCATTCAATATCACTGTAACCCAAGCCTATGCCCCAACCTGTAATGCTGAAGAAGCTGAAGCTGAATGGTTCTATGAACACATACAAGAACTTCTAGAACTAATACCTGAAAAATATGTCCTTTTCATTATAGGGGACTAGAAGGCAAAGAAGTCAAGAGATACCTTGAGCAACAGGCAAATTTGGCCTTGGAATACAAAATGAAGCAGGCAAAGGCTAACAGAGTTTTGCCAAGAGAATGCGTTGGTCATAGCAAACACCCTCTTTCAACAACACAAGAGAAGACTCTATACATAGACATCACAAGATGGTCAATACTGAAATCAGATTGATTCTGTTCTTTGCAGCCAAAGATGGAGATGCTCTGTACAGTCAGCAAAAACAAGACCGGGAGTTGACAGTACCTCAGATCATGAACTCCTTATTGCCAAATTCAGACTTAAATTGAAGAAAGTAGGGAAAACCACTAGACCATTCAGGTGCACCCTAAAACAAATCCCTTTTGGTTATATAGTAGAAGTGACAAATAGATTCAAGGGATTAGATCTGATAGACAGAGTGCCTGAAGATCTATGGACCGAGGTTCCTGACATTGTACAGGAGGCAATGATCAAGACCATCCCCAAGACAAAGAAATGCAAAAAGGCAAAATGGTTGTCTGAGGAGGCTTTACAAATAGCTGAGAAAAGAAGAGATGCAAAAGGCAAAGGAGAAAAGGAAAGATATACCCATTTGAATGCAGAGTTCCAAAGAATTGCAAGGAGAGGTAAGAAAGCCTTCCTCAATGATCAGTGCAAAGAAACAGAGGGAAACAAAAGAATGGAAAAGACTAGAGATCTCTTCAAGAAAATTAGAGATACCAAGGGAACATTTCATGCAAAGATGGGCTCAAGAAAGGACAGAAATGGTATGGACCTAACAGAAGCAGAAGATATTAAGAACAGTTGGCAAAAATGCCCATAAGGACTCTACAAAAATGGTCTTCATGACCCAGATAGCCACAATGGTGTGATCACTCACCTGGAGCCAGACATCCTCGAATGCAAAGTCAAGTGGGCCTTGGGAAGCATCACTACCAACAAAGCTAGTGGAGGTGATGGGATTCCAGGCAAGCTATTTCAAAACCTAAAAGATGATGCTGTGAGAGTGTCACACTCAATATGTCAGCAAATTTGGAAACCTCAGCAGTGGCCAAAGGACTGAAAAAGGTCAGTGTTCATTCCAATCCCAAAGAAAGGCAATGCCAAAGAATGCCCAAACTACCACACAATTGCACTCACCTCACGTACTAGCAAAGTAATACTCAAAAATACTCCAAGCCAGGCTTCAACAGTACATGAACCCTGAACTTCCAGATGTTTAAGCTGCGATTTAGAAAAGGCAGAGGAACCAGAGATCAAATTGCCAACATCAGTTGGATCATTGAAAAAGAAAGAGAGTTCCAGAGAAACATCTACTTCTGCTTATTGACTACACCAAAGCCTTAGACTGTGTGGATCATAACAAACTCTGGAAAAGTCTTCAAGAGATGGGAATACCAGACCACCTCACCTGCCTCCTGAGAAATCTGTATGCAGGTATAGGAGCAACAGTTAGCACTGGACATGGAACAGACTTGTTCCAAATAGGGAAAGGAGTACATCAAGGCTGTATATTGTCAGCCTGCTTATTTAGCTTAAATGCAGAGTACATCATGAGAAATTCTGGGCTGGATGAAGCACAAGTGGGAATCAAGATTGCCAGGAGAAATAGTAATAACCTCAGATATGCAGATGACACCACACTTAGGGCAGAAAGTGAAGAACAACTAAAGAGCCTCTTGAAAGTGAAAGAGGAGAGTGAATAAGTTGGCTTAAAGCTCAACATTCAGAAAACTTAGATCTTGGCATCTGGTCCCATTAGTTAGTTAGTTAGTTCAGTCGCTCAGTCGTGTCTGACTCTTTGCAGTCCCTTTACTCCATGGCAAATAGGTGGGGAAACAGTGAAAGACTTTATATTTTGGGCTCCAAAATCACTGCAGATGGTGACTGCAATCATGAAATTAAAAGACACTTGCTCCTTGCAAGATAATTATTACCAAGCTAGATAGCTTATTAAAAGGCACAGACGTTACTTTGCCAACAAAGGTCCGTCTAGTTAAAGCTATGGCTTTTCCAGTAGTCATGTATGGATGTGAGAGCTGGAGTATAAAAAACGCTGAGTGCCAAAGAGTTTATTCTTTTGAACTGTGGTGCTGAGTCCTTGGACTGCAAGGAGGTCCAACCAGTCCATCCTAAAGGAAATCAGTCTTACATATTCATTAGAGGGACTGATGCTGAAGCTGAAACCCCAATACTTTGGCCACCTGATGCTAAGAACTGACTCAATGGAAAAGACCCTGATGCTGGGAAAGATTGAAGGTGGGAGGAGAAAGGGTCGATAGAGGATTAGATGGTTGGTTACTCATTTTGAGTAAGCTCTGGGTGTCTTTGAAGGACAGGGCTGCCTGAAGTGCTGCAGTCCATGATTTCTCAAAGAGCTGGACACAACTGAGTGACTGAACTGACTGACTGAAGATACGTTCAGACCTCAGGATAAACTTAATTCAGGCTGAATACATAAGTCTAACAAAAAGGGAAGACATTTGCTCAAGGGCTTAAGGGCATTAATCACAACAGGAAATATGCACCTGCCTTTCTTTATTTTGACTAGTTGGGAGATACCATGATGCTTAAAAGATGATCTCAAGAAATTATAAGTATATTGTGGTAGACTTGGAAAGAAAAGTTAACCATTTAAAAAGATGATTTATGAACATATTTATGAGGAACTGCCATGTTAAAGAGCTGTGTGAAGTATATCTCTGTAAAATAATGAAAAAAATTTCATCTATTAGTTCTCTTTGGAAAAGAGGTATTAATAATCTGACTGAAACCAACAAAAGCATCTTCTAAGACCTTCGTGCCAAAACACCTTTCACTCCTACACACTCTACCTTTGATTACTCACTGGTATGATTTCATCAATAGTAAAATATTAATTGGTATATGGTGAGAGATGCTGTTTTCCATTCTTATGAATTGAAGTAGAAGTGTTTTATTTTTCCATCTTGACTTTGCTCTTATCCCTGTACAGTACCCTTAGTTAAAGTCTGATGTTTCTGTCTAGTTATATAGCAGATATAATGCTTGAACAGAGACTTGAATTAAATCTTCTGCAGTATCCCAGCATGGATCATGTCCCAAATCTTTAAAATTTTTTCTCATTCTTAAATATTCATATTTTCTTAGTTTCAGTTCAGCTCAGTTCAGTCACTCAGTCGTGTCTGACTCTGCGACCCCGTGAATCACAGCACTCCAGGCCTCCCTGTCCACCAACTCAGACTCACGTTCATCAAGTCAGTGATGCCATCCAGCCATCTCATCCTCTGTCGTCCCCTTCTCCTCCTGCCCCCAATCCCTCCCAGCATCAGTGTCTTTTCCAATGAGTCAACTCTTTGCATGAGGTGGCCAAAGTACTGGAGTTTCAGCTTTAGCATCATTCCTTCCAAAGAAATCCCAGGGCTGATCTCCTTCAGATTCCCCCTAACAGTCTTCTGGCAAGAACTCAAGTTTATTTTGCCCTATTTTGTACCGAGAATACTTAGGCATCTGTTTCATTTTCATTAGTAAAAAATGTGTTTTTTAAAAAAACAAACAAGGATTTTGTAAATTTATACCTCTTTCAGTGTTTAGCAAAGAGTCTTGCATGCAATTCGTATCCCAAACACCTTGTTGAGTGAATTTGCTGAATGAATGTACCATGAAATCTAAGTGTCACGTGGGAATAAACTGCCAGTATTTTAGTATGATCTAGCAAAATGTAGATAAGTACATTTGCTGTAAAACTACATTTTATTCATTGTACCAAATGAAATGAGGATTTATAAAGAAAAAATTTAAATCACAAACTGATTTGATAGATATTCTTTTCAATCTGATTGTGATAACTTTTCTTTAGCTTCCTCTCAGCTTTTTGTTATCTGGTTTCCCACCTTCGAAGTCCCACTTGTTAAATACATTTTTAGTATTATTTACAAAGTTATTATAAATCCCATATGATTGAAATCGCTACAGTTAAATCTTTCATTATTCTCATAGCAGGTAGTATCTGTTCATCTTTATCATTCTGAAAGTATCTCTTTTTACTAACATCAATAGATACTTCTCTTGCTCTGCATGCTCTTTTAGTGAATGTGTCAGATGTCATTCTGTTCATTTTTTTTTCAACTTTCCTTCCTGTACCATTGTCCCAGAATCTCTTGTTTATAGTCTTGTTTTAGATTTGAAGTGTAATCTGCATATACTTAATTTATTTAAATTATTTAAAATCATAATATGTAAATACATAGATTTTTATTATAGAAAGAAGGGAAACTTCTTGATAATCATCTGTGGATTGATGGAAAAAGAAAGAGAAAGAAAGTATAAGTGTAGTATAAGCTGGTTTTCATTCAATGGTTAAGATTTTTCTTCAAGCACTATTTGAAAGATAGACGCTTTATACCAGGATTTCATAAAAGTATAATTTATGATTTAGAAAGCACTTGCACTTCATGAATGCACATGGACAAATATATCCAGGGATTATGGATTTCTAATTATATCAGAAGATGATGATGACCATGTGAAAGAGTGCCTGAACATGAATGGTCTTATGTGTAATAAATAAAGCTATTCTGTGACTTCACAGATGAATTGTATTATTATCATATGTAAAAACTTGGTTAAATTTACCCTACTACCATAGTTAAGATATATACAAGAAGAATAGCAGTGGTTTAAGTCATCAGTATGGGATATTTTAATATGTACTCCTTTTCCTTTTGAGTTAAAACTCAAAACATAATGTTTGTAATATTCTTTCCTAAATGTATGGATATCACCACCTTTAATCTCTAAAAAGGATGAGATTTAGATATGGCCCAGAAGGAAGGTAAAATCAGCTGTCACATTTAAAATATATCTTCATCTCTGCCATGATATTTTATGGAGAACTTTGTACATTTATTGTATGTCTTTCCAGATTGAGAATTATAAAAATGAGATAACATGTATTATTGGTCTAACAAATGTCTCAATAAAGAAAGCTCAGTTTTGAACCATATTTATATGAAGTGGTAATTTCCTTTTAAAACAAAGCATTTTCTAAGGAGTTCTGGGCTTATTTCAAAACATGAGATACAAGTTCTGTGCATTTTTATACTTATTACGTGTACAATGTTGGGTAAACTACATAGAGATCGTGAGCTTCACATTATTTGTTTTGGAAAAGGGTCATGATTAAGTGAGATATTGTATTTGAAAACTTTTTGTAGCATGTTTACTATACTTTATAATTCTTTATACTATTAATGTTTTAGATATGAAAATTAAAATTACCCTAAGAGGAAAAATGGTTCTTTGTCTGATTTGACATTTAATCTTTCTTCACAGCTTTTATTGTTTTTGATATTAAAAAGTGTTTTTCTTTATCTAAGTCCCATTTGTTCCCTGATTATCTCAGGAGAAAACTTAGTATGCAAATTTTACCAGACAAACAAGTATATCACTAGTCCACTAGTTCTCAGTACAGTTCAGTCGCTCAGTTCTGTCTGACTCTTTGTGACCCAATGGACTGGGAGCATGCCAGGCCTCCCTGTCCACCACCAAACGCCTGAGCTTGCTTAAACTTGTGTCTATCAAGTCAGTGATGCTATCCAACCATCTCATCCTCAGTCGTCCCTTCTCCTCCCACCTTCAATCTTTCCCAGCATCAGGGTCTTTTCCATTGAGTCAGTTCTTAGCATCAGGTGGCCAAAGTATTGGAGTTTCAGCTTCAGCATCAGTCCCTCTAATGAATATTTAAGACTGATTTCCTTTAGGATGGACTGGTTGGACCTCCTTGCAGTCCAAGGACTCAGCACCACAGTTCAAAAGAATAAACTCTTTGGCACTCAGCGTTTTTTATACTCCAGCTCTCACATCCATACATGACTACTGGAAAAGCCATAGCTTTAACTAGACGGACCTTTGTTGGCAAAGTAACGTCTGTGCCTTTTAATAAGCTATCTAGCTTGGTAATAATTATCTTGCAAGGAGCAAGTGTCTTTTAATTTCATGATTGCAGTCACCATCTGCAGTGATTTTGGAGCCCAAAATATAAAGTCTTTCACTGTTTCCCCACCTATTTGCCATGGAGTAAAGGGACTGCAAAGAGTCAGACACGACTGAGCGACTGAACTAACTAACTAACTAATGGGACCAGATGCCAAGATCTAAGTTTTCTGAATGTTGAGCTTTAAGCCAACTTATTCACTCTCCTCTTTCACTTTCAAGAGGCTCTTTAGTTGTTCTTCACTTTCTGCCCTAAGTGTGGTGTCATCTGCATATCTGAGGTTATTACTATTTCTCCTGGCAATCTTGATTCCCACTTGTGCTTCATCCAGCCCAGAATTTCTCATGATGTACTCTGCATTTAAGCTAAATAAGCAGGCTGACAATATACAGCCTTGATGTACTCCTTTCCCTATTTGGAACAAGTCTGTTCCATGTCCAGTGCTAACTGTTGCTCCTATACCTGCATACAGATTTCTCAGGAGGCAGGTGAGGTGGTCTGGTATTCCCATCTCTTGAAGACTTTTCCAGAGTTTGTTATGATCCACACAGTCTAAGGCTTTGGTGTAGTCAATAAGCAGAAGTAGATGTTTCTCTGGAACTCTCTTTCTTTTTCAATGATCCAACTGATGTTGGCAATTTGATCTCTGGTTCCTCTGCCTTTTCTAAATCGCAGCTTAAACATCTGGAAGTTCAGGGTTCATGTACTGTTGAAGCCTGGCTTGGAGTATTTTTGAGTATTACTTTGCTAGTACGTGAGGTGAGTGCAATTGTGTGGTAGTTTGGGCATTCTTTGGCATTGCCTTTCTTTGGGATTGGAATGAAAACTGACCTTTTTCAGTCCTTTGGCCACTGCTGAGGATTCCAAATTTGCTGACATATTGAGTGTGACACTCTCACAGCATCATCTTTTAGGTTTTGAAATAGCTTGCCTGGAATCCCATCACCTCCACTAGCTTTGTTGGTAGTGATGCTTCCTAAGGCCCACTTGACTTTGCATTCGAGGATGTCTGGCTCCAGGTGAGTGATCACACCACTGTGGCTATCTGGGTCATGAAGACCATTTTTGTATAGTTCTTATGGGCATTTTTGCCAACTGTTCTTAATATCTTCTGCTTCTGTTCGGTCCATACCATTTCTGTCCTTTCTTGAGCCCATCTTTGCATGAAATGTTCCCTTGGTATCTCTAATTTTCTTGAAGAGATCTCTAGTCTTCCCCATTCTTTTGTTTCCCTCTATTTCTTTGCACTGATCATTGAGGAAGGCTTTCTTACCTCTCCTTGCAATTCTTTGGAACTCTGCATTCAAATGGGTATATCTTTCCTTTTCTCCTTTGCCTTTTGCATCTCTTCTTTTCTCAGCTATTTGTAAAGCCTCCTCAGACAACCATTTTGCCTTTTTGCATTTCTTTGTCTTGGGGATGGTCTTGATCACTGCCTCCTGTACAATGTCAGGAACCTCGGTCCATAGAACTTCAGGCACTCTATCAGATCTAATCCCTTGAATCAATTTGTCACTTCCACTATATAACCAAAAGGGATTTGTTTTAGGGCGTACCTGAATGGTCTAGTGGTTTTCCCTACTTTCTTCAATTTAAGTCTGAATTTGGCAATAAGGAGTTCATGATCTGAGGTACTGTCAACTCCCGGTCTTGTTTTTTGCTGACTGTACAGAGCATCTCCATCTTTGGCTGCAAAGAACAGAATCAATCTGATTTCAGTATTGACCATCTTGTGATGTCTATGTATAGGGTCTTCTCTTGTGTTGTTGAAAGAGGGTGTTTGCTATGACCAACACATTCTCTTGGCAAAACTCTGTTAGCCTTTGCCTGCTTCATTTTGTATTCCAAGGCCAAATTTGCCTGTTACTCAAGGTATCTCTTGACTTCTTTGCCTTCCAGTCCCCTATAATGAAAAGGACATCTTTTCCAGGTATTAGTTCTAGAAGTTCTTGTATGTGTTCATAGAACCATTCAGCTTCAGCTTCTTCAGCATTACAGGTTGGGGCATAGGCTTGGGTTACAGTGATATTGAATGGTTTGCCTTGGAAATGAACGGAGATCATTCTTTCATTTTTGAGATTGCATCCAAGTACTGCATTTCAGACTCTTTCGTTGACTATGATGGCTACTCCATTTCTTCTAAGGGATTCTTGCCCACGGTAGTAGATATAATGGTTATCTGAGTTAAATTCACCCATTCCAGTCCATTTTAGTTTGCTGATTCCTAAATGTCGATGTTCACTCTTGCCATCTCCTGTTTGGCCACTTCCAATTTGCCTTGATTCATGGACCTAACATTCCAGGTTCCTACACAATATTGCTCTTTACAGCATTGGACTTTACTTCCATCACCAGTCATGTCCACAGCTGGGTGTTGTTCTTGTTTGGCTCCATCTCTTCATTCTTTCTCGAGTTTTTATTTCCCCACTGATCTCCAGTAGTATATTGGGCACCTACCGACTTAAGGAGTTCATCTTTCAGTGTCCTATCTTTTTGCCTTTTCATACAGTTCATTGGGTTCTCAAGGCAAAAATACTGAAGTGATTTCCTATTCCTTTCTCCAGTGGACCACATTTTGTCAGAACTCTTCACCATGACCCATCCATCTTGGGTGGCCCTACACGGCATGGCCCATACTTTCACTGAGTTATTTAAGGCTGTGGTCCTTGTTGTCAGATTGGTTAGTTTTCTGTGATTGTGGTTTTCTTTCTGTCTGCCCTCTGATGGAGAAAGATAGGAGGCTTATGCAAGCTTCCTGATGGGAGAGACTGACTGAGGGGAAAGCTGGGCCTTGTTCTGATGGGCGGGTCATGCTCAGTAAAGCTTTAATCCAATTTTCTCTTGGTGGGTGGGGCTTGTTTCCTCCCTTTTCTTTGACCAAGAACTTCCCTGGTGGCCCAGATGGTAAAGCGTCTGTCTACAATGCAGGAGACCTGGGTTCGATCCCTGGGTTGGGAAGATAACCTGGAGAAGAAAATGGCAACCCACTCCAGTACTGTTGCCTGGAAAATCCCATGGACGGAGGAGCTTGGTGCAGGCCACTGTCCATGGGTTCGCAAAGAGTCGGGCAAAACTAGTGACTTCACTTCACTTCACTTCAAACTATAGTGGAGGTAATGGAGGTAATGTGGACCTCCTTCAAAAGGTCCCATGCAATCAATGGTACAGTCAGTGCCCCCAACCCTGAAGCAAGTCATCATCGACCCACACCTCCACCACAGAGTCCTGGACACTCATGGGCATGTTTGGGTCAGTCACTTGTGGGGTCAATACTCCTTTCTTCTGGGTCCTGGTGCACAGCACCTTTTGTTTTTGCCCTTCCACAGTCTGTTTCCCAGTCCTGTGTAAGTTCTGGTGGCTCTATGGTTGGTTAATGATGACCTCCTCCAAGAGGGCTTAAGCTATACCCAGGTGTTACTGCACCCAGAGCCCCTGTCCCTGCAGCAGTCCACTGCTGACCCATACCTCCTCAGGACACACCAAAACACAGTTCTGTCTCAGTCTCTATGGGGTCTCTAAGTCCTGGTGTGCACAAGGTATGTTTGAGCCCTCTAGCCACCACTTGTTCTTAGGATGGAGATTATTTCTAGTGGATAGCATCCAATTCAAAGCCTCACATTGTTGAGAGAATGCAACCCACCTGGTGACTTTAGTTATGAAGAAATGCTGCAAAATAAAAAAATAAAAAAATCAGGCTTTTTGTAACCCAATATCTTTTCTGTCAACAAAAGTATACAGCTATATGATGGAAAATATGACATTTAGGGAGATTTCAGTAGAACTAAAGACTGTATTCCACTTGATATATTCAAAGACAGTTTTTAAGTGACATGTTTAAACTTGCCTCTAAAGAGTATTAATTTGCTAGGTCTGAAAGGGAACAACTGGGACCAATGACTGAACTGAGGTCCACAGTTGGATAAACAGCAGCCTTTCACCCCAGCAAGGGTATTTCTGGTGAAAGCCGCCACCATTGCCTGACAGTGCTGTTGTAACCACCCAGGAATATCTTTCAATTTATCTTCTCTAATTCTATCCTCCACATTCCCAACTGTCTTTCATTTGTATCAATTATGAGAATAAGGGATGTTTAGAGTATATTTTGGAAATGTTTCTACTTCCCTCAGTATTGACACAGTGTTGGAGAAACCCCAGGAAATGTCTTGAGTACATTGCTTGGGAAGACCAGTCCAAATTTTATTTCAGTGATGGTGGGAAGAAGCACAGACTAGAAATTTAGGTGAGTATGAAGGAAGAGTTGACCGTGATTCCCTTACTTTGCTATATCTTAAAAGATAACATGCCTAAATAGATGCTCACTTCTTCATTGGGTTGTTTCTGTGATTTTTTTTTTTTCCTGTATTTTGAATTAAATATTTTTCTTATTCATTTTTACATGGAAACAGTTTATTTTATTGAGGTAATTCACATAACATGAAAATCACAATTTTAACCATTTTAAAGTGTACAGTTCAGTAATTTTTATTATTTGTACAATCATTGCCACCACTTAATTCCAGAACATGTTCATCACCCTAAAAAGAAATCCTGTATCCATTAAGCAGTCACTCTGCGTCTGCACCTCACCCTAGCTGCTGGCAATCACTAATCTACTTTTGTGCTTCTGTTTATTTGAACCAGTGCAATTGTTGGGACTTATGGTAACTCTGTATTTGACTTTTTTGAGGAAAAGCCTGAATGTTTTCCAAAGTGAATGTAACACTTTAGATTCTCACCAGCAACATAATTTATATTCTGACCAATACTTGCAATACTCTGGGTTTTTAAAAGTTGTTTGTTTAAAATATAGTTATCTTTTGGGTGTGAAATAATATTTTGTTCTGGTCTTCATTTGCATTTCTTTAATGACCAGTGGTGTTCAGGATCTTTCCAATGTGCTTATTGGCCATTTATATGTATTCTTTGGTGAAAATGTCTATTCAAGTCCTTTGTCCATTAACTGCCATTTTGTTGTTGTATTGAAAGAGTTTTATATATAGTCTGGATACTAGAGCTTTCTCAGATAAATGATTTGCAAAGACTTTCTCCCATTCTATGGATTGTCTTTTCACTTTTTTAATAGTGTTCTTTGAAGCACACGATTTTTAAATTTTGACACAGTTCACTATATCTAACTTTTGTTCCTTGTGGTTTTAGTGTAATATTTAAGAAGCAATTAACTAATCCACAGGCAGAAAGACTTGTACTGATGTTTCCTTATAAGGGTTTTATAGTGCTTACATTTGGTTCTTTGTTCAATTTAGAGTTATTTATATATGGTATGAGATTAGGGTAAAGTTCATTCTTTTGCATATGGATATTTCTTCATTCTAGCAGCATTTTTTGAAAAGACTATTCTTTCCTTGGTAAATGGTCTTGGTAACCTTGTTGAAAATCATCTGATCACTGATGTATTGGTTTATTTCTGGATTCTTGATTGTATTCCATTGATTATCATGTTTGTCTTTATTCTAGTACCATGATATTTTGATTACAATAGCTATGTATTAAGTTTTGAAATAGGGAACTGTGAGTCCTGCAACTTTATATTTTATTTTTCAAGATTCTTTGCCTATCATGTGCCATTGCAATTGTATATCCATTTTAGGATCAACTTATTCTTTTCTGGAAAAAAAAAACATTAATTTTGTTAGAGAGTACATTGATTATGAAGATAAATAAGGGAGTATTGCCATATTAACAATATTAAGTCTTCTAATCAGTGAACATAGTATTTCCATATTTAGGCCTTCCTCAGTTTCTATCTAACAATATTTTATAGTTTTCTACATATCTTACACATTATTGGCTAAATTTATTCCTAAATATTTTGATAGTTTGATGCTATTTTAAAGGCATTGTTTTCTTTATTTTATTTTCAGAATATTCATTACTTATATATAGATATATAATTATTTATGTATTTACCTTTATTTTGCAGCTTTGCTGAACTAGGGTGTTAGTTCTAAAAGTTTTAAAAGTAGATTCTTTAGGTTTTTTATACAAAGATTATGCCATCTGCACAGTTCCTAGTAGATCTTTTATTCATAACCATCTTCATAATACCTAGTTTTATTTCTTTCTCTCCAAACTTTTTATCTCTTTATATTGCTTAACTGCCCTGGGGTGAACTTCTAATACAGTGTTGAAGAGATGAGAGTGGACATCCTTGTCTTAGTCCTGATCTTAAAGGAAAGCTTTTAGGTTTTCACTGTTAACTATGGTATTGGATATAGGTTTATTTCACATATGCTCTTCATCAGTTGAGAAAGTTCTCTTTTTTCCTAGTTCTTTCAATGTTTTTATCATGAAGTATTGTATTTTGTCAAACGATTTCTCTATCGAGATGATCATACGGGTTTTTTCCTCTTCATTCTATTAAAAGGTATATTATGTTGATTGGTATTGTATTCGTATTCTATTCTTGCATTGCTGAGGTAAATCTCGCTTGGTCATGGTGTTTAATTCTTTTAGTAAACTGAGGGATTTGATTTGCTGATGTTATGCCGATGATGTTCATGTGTATATTCATGAAAATTAGTGGCCTGTAGTTTTCTTTCCTTATGTGGTCTCTGTCCTCTTTGGTAATAATGACCCTATAGACTAAGTTAGGAGGTATTCCCTCCTCTTGTATATTTTGGAAGAGTTTGGGGAGAATTACCATTAATTATTCTTTAAATGTTTAGTAGAATTCACCAGCGAAGACATTTTGTTCTGAGCTTTTATCAGAAGTTTTTTGATTAATAATTCATTTCTTTACTTTTTGTGGGTCCATTTAGATTTTCTTTTTTCTTTTTCTTGAGTCATGTTAGTTAGGATTTTGAAAATTTTATTCAATTCTTGTAGGTTATCCAGTTTGTTGATCATATAATACTAGCTCCTTATAATCCTTTAATTTCTGTAAGGACAAATATCCTTACTTTAATTCCTGACACTACTGACTTTAGTCTTTTTTCATTTTTATCTCAGTGAGTCCAGCTAAAGGTTTGTCAATTTTGTTGATCTTTTCAAAGAACTGATTTTGATTTTGTTTACTCTCTCTATTGCTTCTTTGATTCTCTATTCATCCCTGCTCTACAGTTTACTATTTCCTTCCTTCTCCTTAGTTTGGATTAAATTTATTGTTCTTTTTCTAGTTTTCTTAAGGTGGAAAGCTAAGTATTGACTGGAGATTTTTGTTCTGGAGATTTTTGTTCTTTTTTAACATAGATATTGAGAGCTATAAGCTCTTTGACCACTATTTAATCTACATTTCATAAATTTGGGTTTATTTTGTTGCTATTCATTCAAAATATTTCTAGTTTTTCTTGCAATCTGTTTATCCCACTGGGTATTCAAGAGGTTGTCCCATTGTATTGTTTAATATGCTATGTTGTTTAATATGCTATGTATGTATATTCCCCCCAACCCTTTTTTTTTGCTGTTGATTTCTAATTTTATTCTATCATAGTTGGAGAACATACTTGCACGATTACAGTATTTTTAAATTCATGGGATTCACTTTGTGGCCCAATGTGATCTATTCTTAATAATATTTTAATAGGAATACCAGACCACTTTACCTGCTTACTGAGAAATCTGTATTCAGGTCAAGAAGCAACAGTTAGAACTGGACATGGAACAATGGACTAGTTCCAAATTGGAAAAGGAGTACAATAAAGTTATATATTGTCACCCTGCTTTATTTAGCTTATATGTAGAATACATCATGCAAAATGCCAGGCTGGATGAAGCGCAAGCTGAAATTAAGATTGCCAGGAGCAATTTCAATAACCTCAGATATGCAGATGACAAAACCCTTATGGCAGAAAGTGAAGAGGAACTAAAGAAGATGAAAGTGAAAGAGGAGAGTGAAAAAGCTGGCTTAAAACTCAACACTCAAAAAACAATCTGGTCCCATCACTTCACGGCAAATAGAAGGGGAAACAATGGAAACAGTGACAGACATTATTTTTGGGGGCTCCAAAATCACTGTAGGTGGTGACTGCAGCCATGAAATTAAAAAATGCTTGCTCCTTGGAAGAAAGCATATGACAAACATAGACAGCATATTAAAAAGCAGTGATATTACTTTGCCAACAGAGGTCTGTTTAGTCAAAGCTATGGTTTTTCCAGTAGTCATGTATGGATGTGAGAGTTAGACCAGAAAGAAAGCTGAGCACCAAAGAATTGATGCTTTTCAACTTTGGTGTTGAAGAAGACTCTTGAGAGTCCTTTGGATTGCAAGGAAATCAAACCAGTCAACCCTAAAGGAAATGAGTCCTGAATATTCATTGGAAGGACTGATGCTGAAGCTGAAGCTCCAATACTTTGGCCAGCTGATGCAAAGAACTGATTCATTAGGAAAGACCCTGATGCTGGGAGGGCTTCCCTGATGACTCAGCTGGTAAAGAATCCACCTGCAATGTGGGAGACCTGAGTTTGATACCTCAATTGGGGAGATCCCTCGGAGAAGGGAACAACTACCCATTCCAGTTTTCTGGCCTGAAGAATTCCATGGGCTATTCCATGGGGTCATAATGAGTCAGACACAACTGTGATTTTCACTGATTCTGGGAAAGATTGAAGGCATGAGGAGAAGGGGATGACAGAAAATTACTTGGTTGGATGACATCACTGATTCAATAGACATGAGTTTGAGAAAGCTCCAGGAGTTAGTGTTGGACAGGGAAACCTGGCATGCTGCCGTCCATGGGGTTGCAAATAGTCAGACATGACTGAGCAACTGAACTGAAAGCACTGAAGAAGAATATGTACCTTGCTGTTGTGAGAAATGTTTTAGCTATGTTAGGTATAGGTGATACAAGTACAGGTGATATAATGCTGTTGAAGTCTTATATTTCTTTGCTAATCTTTGTCTAGTTTGTTCATTACTGAAACTGGGTTATTGAAATGTCTGACTGTAATTTCTAAACTGGCAATTTCTCCCTTCAGTTTGAACAGTTTTTGCTTCATATATTTTTGAGTCTGTTGTCATGTTCATGTGTGTATCTTCTTGATGAATTAACCCTCTTATATAATTTTTGTCTGTCAAATCAATGTTTGTCTTCAAGCCTGTTTTGTCTGATATTGGTACAGACACTTCAACTCTTTTTGTTATTGTTTGCATGGAATATTTTTTCAGCCCCTTTTCTTTCAAATAATGTATCTCTTGTATTAAAAGTGAGTCTCTTATAGACATTTTAGTTAGATGATGTGTTTTTAAAAAAATCAATTCTGATGTTACCAGTTAATTGGAAATTTTAATATATGTATTGTTAATTTATTTACTGATAATCACATTATTGTTAATATGACTACTGATAAGGAAGAACTTATGTCTGTCACTTTACCATTTGTTTTCTATGTATCTTGTGTCTTTTTGGCTCCTCAGTTCTTCCATTCTTTCCTTCTTTGGTTAGTTATTTGTATTATTTTAATTCACTTTAATTTCTTTTGTTATATATTGTTATTTTTTAGGATTGTGTTGATTACAATGAGGATGTTAATTTATAACCATCAGCTCAGGTTAATATCAACTTAATTGTAATAATATATATAAACTTTGCCCTAATATGGCCCTAAAGTGAAGTGAAGTTGCTCAGTCATGTCTGATGCTTTGTGACCCCATGGACTGTAGCCTACCAGGCTCTGAGGAGTCTCTCAGTTCATGGAATTTTCCAGGCAAGAGTACTGGAGTGGGTTGCCAAGTTGTTATAGTCACAAATTACATTTCTGAACTCATTAATATAGATTTGCTATTGTTTTATGGAGTTTTTAAAAATCACATAGAAAAAAAAGGAGTTATAAACAAAAATACATAATGATTTTATATATGTTTCTGTAATTATTTTACCAATATTCTTTATTTCATTTTGAATATTTGACTTACTGCCTATGTCCTTTCAAGTCTAAAGGATTCCCTTTAGCATTTCTTATAGGACAAATCTACTAGCAACAAATTCTCAAGTTTTGTTTATGTGACAATGTATCAATTTGTTATTCATTTTTAAAGATATTTTCACAGGATATAGAATTTTTAGTTGACAGATTATTTTGTTTTTTCTTGTTGTTAATATTTGAATATGCCATCCTACTGGCTTGTGTCCTCAATGGTTTCTGATGAGAAAGCAGTTGCTGGTCTTTTTGCTGCTCCCTTGTACATAACAGTATGTTTCTCTCTTGCTGCTTCCAGGTTCTCTCTTCATCTTCATATTTTGGCATTAATAATGATGTGTCTTGGTGTGAATCTCTTTGAGTATATCCTGCTTGGATGTTTTGAAGGTTCTAGAATGTATAGGTTGAAGGTTTTCATTCAATTTGAGAAGCATATGGCCATTATGCCTTCAAATATTCTCTCTCCCCCACCTTTTAATTCCCCCGCCCCCGTTTTTTTTGTCTCTTTGCTCCTCTGACCATATAATCTCAAAGACCCTCAAGTTCACTGATTCTTCCTTCTACTGTCTCAGTTCTACTGTAAAGCATCTTTAGTGAAATTTTTATTTTAGACAATGTAGATATCAACTACAGAGTTTCTATTTTCTCTTTTAAAATTTCTGTCTTTTTATTGATAGTCTTATCTAGTAAGACACATTTTCATGGTTTACTCTTATTCTTTGTCCATAGTATCCTTTAACTCTTGATTATATTTATTACAGTTGCTTTAAAGTGCTTTTCTAGTATCCAGTGTCTGGGCTTTCTCAGAGATAGTTTCTGTTAACTACATTTGTTCCTATGCACACAGCATAGTTTCTAGCACATTCTCTTCTTAATACTGGCTTAAACAATGATAACTGTATAGAACTTGCACTGCTTTTGAACTGAGGTGTTGGAGAAGACTCTTGACTGCAAGGAGATCCAACCAGTCCATTCTGAAGGAGATCAGCTCTGGGATTTCTTAGGAAGGAGTAATGTTAGAGCTGAAACTCCAGTACTTTGGCCACCTGATGCGAAGAGGTGACTCGTTGGAAAAGACTCTGATGCTGGGAGGGATTGGGGGCAGGAGGAGAAGGGCATGACAGAGGATGAGATGGCTGGGTGGCATCACTGACTCGATGGACATGAGTCTGAGTGAACTCCGGGAGTTGGTGATGGACAGGGAGGCCTGGCGTGCTGCGATTCATGGGGTCTGAACTGAATTGAACTGAGGAGGTATTCACCTTGTAAAATGGCATGAGGATGAGGGAGGCTTTTTCTCTTATCCGATGTTCCCCCAACCAAACATACATATATTTTTACTTTGTGCAATTTCAGTACTGAAATGGATGTAGGAAGATTAATGATAGGTGATAGAGTCTTCTGTTTGCCTGTAAAACTAAATGAATGTGTACCTGGTTTTGTTATTTGGCATGGAGCACACAGTTAGGAGAGGTGAAATGACTTCTTACCCTATTTATTTTCTGTTTCATGAAACATTGCTTGTAAAGCTCTAAGTGTATTTTTCTTAATACAGCACCTAGAGCTGAGAAGCAGTTGCAAATTCCAGAGTTAAGTAATTGGTTTTCTTTGAATCTTCATTTTTGGAAGGTGTGAATTTTCATCTTGTTCTGTTTCTTCATAGGTATTTTAGTGATAAATTGAAGAGGCTTCAGCAGTAGTTCCCAGCCAGATGCACTTTAAGCTGGAAGGAGAGAGTGTGTTCTTTGTATTCACACCTGTCCTGCAGCCAAAGTGTGCTATCATATTCCTTTGGATTTTATTTAGAAAAAATATTTTTTTTTCTCCCAACAGGACCAATCCTCACTCAAAATCTTTAAAGTTGATGGACTGTAAAGTGATCAGATTTACTTGACACTGAAAACACAAAGCCTTTGGGTTTCATTATTTGTCCTGAATTTAATGAGCCATATGAGAAAAATAAAATTAGTGCCTCATCATCATGGGATGTTTAACATAAAAACAATTAGCAGAACAGGGAGATGTTCAAGCTAAGCTAATCTGAGATCCTTGCAAACTTGAGGGTTGGTTTTGTTGTTCATTGTGCTTCTCAGGGGTTGTGGACCAAAATTTCTATATGGTTAGGTCCTGGCTTTAGATCAAAACTTAGAGCATGGGCAATTAGAGAGACAAATGCTCTGTATATGTCCTCTTATGTTGACTGCATCAAATGCATTTTCCTCTTCGGTTCTCATTCTCTTTATAAACTTTTAAAAGAGCAAGGTTTGCAATTAAGTAAATGAGTCACCAAGTGAAAAATACTTCATCAGCATAGCACATCTGTAGCACAAATGTGGTAAATGAGCAAAAGTCACAAAGACTGCTGACAGGGACCAGTTATTTCACTTCCATCAGAAAGGATATTAGCTTTCTTAAAACAGAGTTAAGAAGAGGAAGCTTTAAACACACACACATGCATGTACATGTATGAGTTACCATTGGTTTCATTTATCTCTGCTCTGAATTCATGTTACCTAAAACAGAAGCTTGAAGTCTAATCATTTAGTCAGATTAAACTTCTATCTAGGGGTCATCTGAGAGCACACCTATGGGCAACCTTATTCTAAAACTGAATATTTAGCCAGCTCGCGCAGACGGCGGCGCGCCACTCCGCGTTCTCCCGCGGCGAAGCTCCGCGGGTGTCATCGCGAGACGAGCTCGCCGAAATGGCTGCCGCCAGTCAAGGAAACTTTGAGGGAAAGTTTGAGTCACTGGACCTTGCAGAACTTGCTAAAAAGCAGCCATGGTGGCGCAGGCTGTTTGGGCAGGAATCTGGGCCTTCAGCTGAAAAGTATAGTGTGGCAACCCAGCTGTTAATTGGAGGTGTCACTGGATGGTGCACAGGTTTCATATTCCAGAAGGTTGGAAAACTGGCTGCAACGGCTGTGGGAGGTGGATTTTTTCTGCTTCAGCTTGCAAACCATACTGGCTACATCAAAGTGGACTGGCAGCGTGTAGAGAAGGACATGAAGAAGGCCAAGGAACAGCTGAAGATCCGCAAGAGCAACCAGATACCTACAGAGGTCAAGAGCAAAGCAGAGGAGGTGGTGTCGTTTGTGAAGAAGAACGTTCTAGTGACTGGTGGCTTTTTCGGAGGCTTTCTGCTGGGCATGGCATCCTAGAGGGGATGACTTCACCACCAAGAGTCCTACGTTTGCCAATCAGCAGCCTCTCCCCTCCACCCTAGGACAGAAAAATCCTCCTCTTCCTCCTCCCTGTCATGGCGTATCTGAGTGGCTTTGTAGGCATCTGGTGGTTCAAGTTGAGAACGGCCCCACTGTGAGCTTGATGGCAATGGAAGAGACCATAGATGTTAGCACTTATCTAGCACACTCCCCTGGGACTAATCTGTAGGTCAGCAAGTATATTCCTTTCTCGCGTAAGATACTTACCAGAACATAGGACAAGATGACACACCGAGTGGATCTTCAAAGGTTGCCCCACACTTGATTTGGAAAAGACATTGCAAGCATATAAGATACCTCGTTAAGTTTTGCATGGAAAGGAACTGAATACACTGGCCTTTAAGCTTGAAAGATTTGCAATTGTGGTGTCTACTTTCTCTTTTAGTAGATTTGAGATTACAGAAAGAGAACTACTCTTAGTGTGTGACAGTTGAAAAATCCAAATATGGAATGAGCTTGTCCTAAAGTGACATACGATGAGCTGAAGCTGTTTGGTGGGAAGGCCTTTGGGGAAACCAAGCAGTCGATAACATTTAGGATGGTCAGACTTAGTGAATCATTTAAAGGCATTCAGATATTATCTAGGGATGTTTTCCACCACACAGGGTAATGCATCTCATGGCTGTTTCCAAAGGGTTTATTGATGGTAAAATAAGTGACTTTAGGTGTAAGAGGGAAGAAGCTCTTGGGTTTTTATTTAATAGAAAGGGTTTGACGCTTTGAAATGTGAACTTTTCTTTACTTCCAGTCAAAACGTCAGGGGTAACCCATAGCTCCTCTGTGTCAATTCTGTTTCTTTATTCAGAGTTTTAAAATGGTGGCATTTCCAAGCATTAAAAATTTAGAACAGTAGCATCAAAGGTATCTACTGTCTCATGATGACCCCAACTCTTCGAATTTATCTTTAGAATTCAAGTTTATACACACACCCATCCTTAGAAACAAGACATTTTTCTGTAATGACCTTTTACCGTCTGGAATATGCAGTGCAGAAAGGCAAGGCTGTGTCTTCACTTGTATACATGGAGTCAAGCACTTAGTAGATACTCAGTCTGTTGAATATATGAGTAATGAGGTCATAGAAAAGTAGGTGGAAAATGGGGTGATCAGCAGGATTTTTGAGACTTGATGAGTTCTGAGAATGCTGAAAACTCGGAATTACTTCTTAAACTTGCAGGTGATCCCTTGCAAAATGTATGTTTTCAATGCCTTCCTTTTAAAATGTTTGCCTTGTAACTTGAATTTGGAAATTGTAGCTACTAGCGGATGTGTGGAATTTTTTAGAATTCATCCGTTTGCATTTTTCTCCTTATTGTAATATTTTAAGGCAACATTAAGTAGTTTTGCTTGTAACATATGTGGATTATATACAAATCATAATGGTATGAGCCACAGTGTCCTATATTTTTGTATAAGAACTCAAAATTTTTTCACTTTTTCTTATGCTCAGACATATGTAAACATATAAATGTTCAAATATATATGAAAGTACAGTGACCCCCCCATGGACCCACCTATAATGATCATCAAAATACAGTTTTATCAGTGGCTTTGGAAAAAAAAAAACTGAATATTTATTAGAAGTACTGTAGTGAGAAATATGTTCATGGCAGTGGCTAAACTAGAAATAGAGAAATAGACTGACTTGAAATGACCTTATTTTATTTAAGCCTGTGATGTTGCTTTATTTCACAAAAATATATTCCTTTATTTGGGTTGATAGCCTTCATTTATATGGCTCATCCTACTTGGTTGCCCCCTGTACTTCTATACCAAAATTGAATTACCTTCCCTGACTTTACTCTCTATATCAGTTATGTCCAAAAGAACTTTCTGTTGTTATAGAAATGTTCTATATCTGCACTGTTTAATAAGGTAGACAATAACTGCACATGTCTATTGAGCACTTGAAATGTGGTTAGTGCAACTAAAGAATAGAAATTTTAATTTTATTTTAGTTTAATTAATTGAAATAAAAATTTAAATAGCTTCATGTGGCTGGTAGCTATTATATTGGACAACATAGCTCTAGTTCCGTACTGTTTAAAATTTTGTCCCTATACCAGTAGCGTTTCCTAGGAACTTTTAGCTATTCAGAATCTTGGACTCTAGCCTAGACATAGTGAATCTGAATCCGCAGTTTAACAATACTCCGTGTAATTTGCAATTTGAGAAATACTGCTTTAGGCAATTAACTCATCCTTCAGAATTCAAGTCAAAAGGCATTCCTTTAGGTAGCCAAGACCAGTTTGTAAGGAGTAGACACAGTGATGAGGATCCATAGTACTTTTAGGGACCTTTGAAAATGTTTAAATTTATTTTAAAATCAGAAGAAAATTGTGAACATTCAGGTCAAAGGAATGAAATTATATTAACATATTTATATTTATACAAATACAGTCATAGGCTATCATATATATATTATATATATATATTCTAATATGTAAAAGAAATATGTTGGTTGCAGTAAAAGGTAAAAAGAATCAGTTAGATATGTGTGTATAATTGTATCATAAATCAATATTTTATTGATTTGGTTTCAGAGTCCCCATTAGAATGTAAGCTCCATGAAAGCAGGGTGGACTGAATAAATACCTGTGGACTGGAGGAATAAGAAACTGAGAATATTGAACAAGGTCCACTGTTTAGATGTAGGATCACAGTCTGAACAGGTGCTTGTTATTGGTGTTGTACAATATTCTCTTTGTTCTTTTTAAACACATCTTCCTTATCAAATACCAACAAAACTCTCCCTCTGTGGTCTCAGCTCACTGACGTACATTCTAACCTTGCTTTCCTTCCTCCAGCCCTTTAGCATTTTTGCTTAGGTCCTTTGCCTTGCTCTTTCAACCTCACGGGTCCCTGCCACTTGCCCTTCTTTGGTGTAGCATTACAAAATCTTTGAGTAAAAAAATATTTTACTCTTTAAAAGTAAAATAGGTACTTTTGCCCTGGAGAAGGAAATGGCAACCCACTTCAGTATTCTTGCCTGGAGAATCCTGTGGGCGGAGAAACCTGGTGGGCTGCTGTCCATAGGGTCGCATGGAGTCGGACACAACTGAAGCGACTTAGCAGCAGCAGGTACTTTTGGGGTGGTGGTGGTAGAAAAAGGTGGTTGGAGGAGGTGAAAAGGGAGAAAACTGAGTTGGCAACTGCAGGGTTTACTTTGGTGGGCAGGGTGAAGGAAGGCATTTTTGTGAACATTATAACACTCTCATGTTTATACTTATTATTTCATCAAAGAAGAGTTGTATTTTCAAGATGTCTACAACCTAACAGCAACTAAAAGTCATATGAATAAAAAAATAACAACACTAAAAAAAACATAATTTTCTATTAGTCTGCTTAGCTCTATGTTTTAGTTATCTGTTGCTATATAGAAAATTACCCCAAAATCTAACAGCTGAAAATCACAAAAATTTCTTATCTCATAGTTTTTGTGAAGCAGAGATCTAGCTGTGTCTTATGTTGTTATTGGCAGGAGTCAGTTCCTCACAGGTTACTGGACTGAGTTCCTTGACTCCTGGGTGTTTCCAAGAGCAGCTCATGCCAGCTGGCTCCCTTTGGAGCACGTGAGTCATAGAGTCAGGTAGAATGTGCAAGACAAAAGCCGCATCTTTTTGAATCTAGTCTCATGAATGACACCTCTTACTCTCACCTTATTCTATTTGTTAGAAACAAGCCACAAGATGTAGCCCTAAGTTTAGGGTAGGGGATTATACTAGAGATGAGGATCATATAATGAGAGCCATCTTAGAGGATACTAACCAAACTGTAGTTGCCACTCAGTGAGTACATTTGGAACAAATAAGTATATTGAGAGAGGCACAGATAGAGGGTAGGTATATTGAGTGAAGGAAAGTCTCTTAAGAGAAGATACTTTAGTTGGACTTAATTGGTGAACAAGATTAGATTATGTAGAAGTGAATAAAGTATGTTCATAGTAAAGAATTAGCACCAATGAGAACATGGAGGAAAGAATGCAAGAAACAGGAAGACTGTTAGATTGCCTATTTCTTTAAAGGTGTCACTATATGTACACCATAAAGACTTCTATTATATGTTAAAGTAACGAAGTTTTGTTTTTGGTCAGTGGTGTCTGGTCATCTTGGGCAGCTATGAAAAATAAATGAGATACTAAATAAGAGATATTTATTTCTCACTGTTCCAGAAGCTGGTAAGTCTGAGGTCAGGGTACCAGCATGGGTCAGGTTCTGATAACGATTCTCTTCCTGGCTTAAAGACAACTGGCTCCTTGTTGTATCCTCACACAGGGGAGAGAGGGAGGAACAGAGAGAGAGTGAACGCTCTCTGGTCTCCTCTTATAAGGACACCAATTCCATCATGAGGACCACATCCTAAGACTTCATCTAAACCTAATTATCCCCCCAAAACTCCACTTCCTAATCCCTTAGGGATTAGGCCTTCATCATATGACTTTTGGGAGGATATATTCAGTCCCCAAATGGCCTTGTTCAGAATTTGTCCAAAAAAAAAAAAAAAAAGCAAAAAAACCTTGAATTCATTAAGAGTTAAACTATGGTTAAGAGGTTTTCCTAATCCAAAGATTTTTAAAGGCAGGGGTGATTGTGTTCATTTAGTCAGCTTCCTCCAATTTTGAAAACCACCCATACTCACCCTTTATCTCTTTCTCTTCTGCTTTGGTTAACATACTTGCCTTACAGCCATCAAACTTTTCAAACCAGGCTGAAAGTATTCACAAATTGGATTGCTTTAGAAGTCCAAAAGTAAAAGGTGCAAGTGATTCATGGTGACAAAAAGTTTTGAGCTGAACAATAAATAATAGGATTAAGTAGCAAGGATAGTTTTGGTTTTGGTTTCCAACCAGAAGAAACCTCTTCCTAGAAGATAGCCTAAGCCTGGAAGAAAACACTAAGCATTAGGCTTATACTCGGAAGGCCAGTAATACATTTCAAGTAAAAAAGGAACAGAATCTTAAGAGTGGTTTTCACATCTCTTTGTCTTTTCCTCTTGTCAGTGACAGTATGGGTGCAATAAGAGAAGAGGTATATTTATCTAAGTGGAAACAAATGTATCTGTAGTAAAGAAATCTGAAGTATATGCATTCGGTTAAAAATAAAATAATGTACATTGATTCCTTGAAAAAAATTATTCAATGTGGTATGTATCAGGTGAGTTCCTGAATTAAATATAAATGTTTCAAAATCTATGGCTATATTTTAAGTTGCTTGTCTTTGGATAATAGAGAGGAAGAATAATTGAGAATAATAATTAAGAATTGTTTTATCTTTTCCATTTATAACATTTTTAAAAAGAATCATTCACTTTTATTTAAAATTCTTGGCAAATTTCAAGTACTTTGACTTGTCTATTAATACAATATGGAAAGGTCTGAAATTTTAACTTTTAATAATGTTTTGACATTTTTGTTCATTTTACTATTCAGTCTATTGCTTTAATACCATCAGAAAATGGGGGGAGAAATCTAAGAATATTAAATGACTGTAAAGGAAAGGCATTCTTAAATGATCTGTTGTCATAAGCTGTAAAAATAACATTTCCTTAAAGGTGCATTGTTAGCACTGAGTGTGTTGGTGTCTGTAGGGGCACGTGGGGAGGTGGGTGTGGAGATTATGGGGGTGTAGATGACAGTGGGATGGAGGAGGGTTGTTCTAATGCTAATCTTTAGTGTTATATTATCCTGAATGAGGGTTTATCTTCTTTCTTCCCTCCTTCTCTTCCCCTTTTTTCCCTCTTTCCCTTCCTTCCTTCCTTAAATGAAGAACTCAGTTTCCTATAAATCTGAGAACAAGACATAGATAAATGTGGAATTGGAATGCATGCATGCATGGTTGGATAAAGAGGCTAATAGTTTCAATAATAGCTAGTATTGGAATTAGTGAGGTTGGTGTTCCTTGTGGTAAGAAATGGGCAAGTGATGCTTTAGTTTTGTTGTGAAAGCCTGTAATTACAGCCCCTGCTCATAGAATCCTAAAGTCCATCTAGAGTCTGCTTCCAGGCCTTTCTAAAAAAGCATTATTTTTTACATGTAGAGGCCCTATGTAATATCTATAATGTATAAAATATTAAGCATAAGTAAAATCGATGTATTACATTTTTCTATTTTGACAAGTGGTAGCCAAAAGTGATAGGGCAGAAAGATTCAGAGGCAGCTTTCTGTATCTTGTACAAAAATGGCCAATAATAGCTGATCAGTCATTCCCACATACTATTTTCTTATGTTAGATCTAGAGACCTATTTGGTGTGCTCTCTTTTTTCTCCAATGCTCTGAGCTACATTTCTTCTCTTAATGAACCATTTGAACTTCTGGAGTCAATCAGTATAAGAATCATAATTAATTCATACCAAGACATCTATTAAAAGCATTATATGACTTGATGTCATCTTTACACGCTTTGTGTGTCTCATCTTCTTCTACTTTCATCACTATCCTTTATTAAGCCAATTAAGTACCATGTTGGGGTTGCCCCAAATGTAATTATTAATATTATCTCCTACATATACACATCTAAATTCACAAAAGCTCAATATGCATTTGACAAGCTATTGAATACTAAAATACTAAACAAAAATGTGCTTTAACACCTACGCATGTGGACTGCTGCTGCAGTAAATAAAAGTTTCTGGTAATGAAGGTATTTATCCTATTTGATAAATCAGTTAAATCATTTTAAATGTTGAATTTGAAATATTGATTTTCCCAATCCTATATGCCTTTCCTTGGTAGTTTGAACATGACCCTTTGATTCCTTAGGCTCATGACACAATGCCACATTAAATATCTTTCTAACTGCAAATTTGATTTCTAGTCACATTCAGGCTTATGTTTGTGCATTATACCTGTCAGAGTATTCTGGCAGTTGTTCCTTTGGAATTTGGATGTGTTAGATGATCTGCACAATCAGATATTTAAAATATCTGATAGAAAAAAGTAAAAGTGAAAGCAGCTCAGTTGTGTCCAACGCTTTGTGACCCATGTACTATACAGTCCATGGAATTCTCTAGGCCAGAATACTGGAGTGGTTAGCCTTTCTCTTCTCCAGGGGATCTTCCCAACCCAGGGACTGAATACAGGTCTCCTGCATTGCAGGCAGATTCTTTGCCAGCTGAGCCACAAAGGAAGCCCAAGAATACTGAAGTGGGTAGCCTATCCCTTCTCCAGGGGAGCTTCCTGACCCAGGAATTGAACCAGAGTCTCCTGCATTGTGGGTGGATTCTTTATCAACTGAGCTATCAGGGAAGCCCAACAAGAAGTAAGACGCAAGCCAGTTCGAACAGACACCTGAAGGAACCCTGGAGCTGGATGCTGGCCCAGGCTATAACCTTTTAGCTAAAGGAAGATTCTTGGATGTATCTAAAGCTGCTGTATCATGGCAGCCAAGGCAATGGTAGGGGACGACAATCAGGATCGGGATGTCAGCTTTAACCAACTGGAATGAGGTAGTTCAATATCAGTGCATACCTGCTGAGTTTCAGCCTGGTTTTTGTCTATTCAGGGGCCAGTAGAAAAGATAATAACTGTTTAGGTGTTTAGAATTGTGTGTTAGAGTAGCTAATGCTCATCTACTTATACACTCTTTAGGTTTGCACAATTGCATTTGAAATTAAACAGTTACTAAGAGGACAGGTTGTAGTTGGAGCAGAATTCACTCTTTGGTTCTAAGAGAATTAATGTGTTGCCTGAAAGGTAAGGTTCTGTGTGACATGAACACACAGACTTACCTTCAGAAGTCAGATAGGAGTTGAGGGGGCTTTTCCTAACTGACCCATCTTTCTGAGTTCAAGTGATAAATAGGAATGAGTTCTGCATGGGGAATGAGGAGAGTGGAGGGAAGAACATTCCAGAAAGAGGGAGCATTTTGTGAAAAGGCAAAGAAGGGATAAACATTATGCTATGCCACTTTAGACAACTCTCAAGCAGGTTAGAATTGCTGGAGCAGCGGGAATCAGCATGGTCTCAGGCAGGGTTTGTGAGACAAGGTGCAAGGTATAAAGGAGCTGGGTATAAAAAGGTCAAAATGAGAAAAAAGAAAATTTAATTCATTCCAAGACAATAGTAATCAAAGGATATGGAGCAAAAAGTAGGAAATTTGCCTCAATACAGAGGATAACGGCAAATCGGCAAATCGTTGTGGGCCTCCAAGTGGGGCTCAAAGGAGATGAGTTTCCCATATGGACAAAGACAGGAATTGCCTCTTTTCATTTGTAAAATCAGAACTTTCCACAACTTTTATTACAGGAAGTTTCCTATCAGTTCAGTTCAGTTCAATTGCTCAGTCGTGTCTGACTCTTTGTGACCCCATGGACTGCGGGCACGCCAGGCTTCCCTGTCTATCACCAACTTTCGGAGCTTGCTCAAAATTATGTCCATTGAGTCAGTGATGCCGTCCAACCATTTTATCCTCTGTCATCCCCTAGAGGAGTTTCCTATAGAAGCTTTTTATAAGCACTGAATGGCCCTGGGGCAGTACTGGTGTGAAGCTTTATGGTTGAGTCAATTCATATTTATTGTTGTTTTTTTTTTAAAGAAAGAAATGAGTCTTTAGGCATGAAGTCACGATATTGGAGGCTCTCCCAGGCTCTCCCAGAAAACTACAGGCCAATATCACTGATGAACATAGATGCAAAAATCCTCAACAAAATTCTAGCAATCAGAATCCAACAACACATTAAAAAGATCATACACCATGACCAAGTGGGCTTTATCCCAGGGATGCAAGGATTCTTCAATATCCGCAAATCAATCAATGTAATTCACCACATTAACAAATTGAAAAATAAAAACCATATGATTATCTCAATAGATGCAGAGAAGGCCTTTGACAAAATTCAACATCCATTTATGATAAAAACTCTCCAGAAAGCAGGAATAGAAGGAACATACCTCAACATAATAAAAGCTATATATGACAAACCCACAGCAAACATTATCCTCAATGGTGAAAAATTGAAAGCATTTCCCCTAAAGTCAGGAACAAGACAAGGGTGTCCACTTTCACCGCTACTATTCAACATAGTTCTGGAAGTTTTGGCCACAGCAATCAGAGCAGAAAAAGAAATCAAAGGAATCCAAATTGGAAAAGAAGAAGTAAAACTCTCACTGTTTGCAGACGACATGATCCTCTACATGGAAAACCCTAAAGACTCCACCAGAAAATTACTAGAGCTCATCAATGAATATAGTAAAGTTGCAGGATATAAAATCAACACACAGAAATCCCTTGCATTCCTATACACTAATAATGAGAAAGTAGAAAAAGAAATTAAGGAAACAATTCCATTCACCATTGCAATGAAAAGAATAAAATACTTAGGAATATATCTACCCAAAGAAACTAAAGACCTATATATAGAAAACTATAAAACACTGATGAAAGAAATCAAAGAGGACACTAATAGATGGAGAAATATACCATGCTCATGGATTGGAAGAATCAATATAGTGAAAATGAGTATACTACCCAAAGCAATTTACAAATTCAATGCAATCCCTATCAAGCTACCAGCCATATTTTTCACAGAACTAGAACAAATAATTTCAAGATTTGTATGGAAATACAAAAAACCTCGAATTGCCAAAGCAATCTTGAGAAAGAAGAATGGAACTGGAGGAATCAACTTGCCTGACTTCAGGCTATACTACAAAGCCACAGTCATCAAAACAGTATGGTACTGGCACAAAGACAGACATATAGATCAATGGAACAAAATAGAAAGCCCAGAGATAAATCCACACACATATGGACACCTTATCTTTGACAAAGGAGGCAAGAATATACAATGGAGTAAAGACAATCTCTTTAACAAGTGGTGCTGGGAAAACTGGTCAACCACTTGTAAAAGAATGAAACTAGATCACTTTCTAACACCGCACACAAAAATAAACTCAAAATGGATTAAAGATCTAAATGTAAGACCAGAAACTATAAAACTCCTAGAGGAGAACATAGGCAAAACACTCTCAGACATACATCACAGCAGGATCCTCTATGATCCACCTCCCAGAATTCTGGAAATAAAAGCAAAAATAAACAAATGGGATCTAATTAAAATTAAAAGCTTCTGCACAACAAAGGAAACTATAAGCAAGGTGAAAAGACAGCCTTCTGAATGGGAGAAAATAATAGCAAATGAAGCAACTGACAAACAACTAATCTCAAAAATATACAAACAACTTATGCAGCTCAATTCCAGAAAAATAAACGACCCAATCAAAAAATGGGCCAAAGAACTAAATAGACATTTCTCCAAAGAAGACATACAGATGGCTAACAAACACATGAAAAGATGCTCAACATCACTCATTATCAGAGAAATGCAAATCAAAACCACAATGAGGTACCACTTCACACCAGTCAGAATGGCTGCGATCCAAAAATCTGCAAGCAATAAATGCTGGAGAGGGTGTGGAGAAAAGGGAACCCTCCTACACTGTTGGTGGGAATGCAAACTAGTACAGCCACTATGGAGAACAGTGTGGAGATTCCTTAAAAAATTGCAAATAGAACTACCTTATGACCCAGCAATCCCACTGCTGGGCATACACACCGAGGAAACCAGAATTGAAAGAGACACATGTACCCCAATGTTCATCGCAGCACTGTTTATAATAGCCAGGACATGGAAACAACCTAGATGTCCATCAGCAGATGAATGGATAAGAAAGCTGTGGTACATATACACAATGGAGTATTACTCAGCCATTAAAAAGAATACATTTGAATCAGTTCTGTTGAGATTGATGAAACTGGAGCCGATTATACAGAGTGA
Source organism: Capricornis sumatraensis (assembly GCF_032405125.1). NCBI lineage: Eukaryota > Metazoa > Chordata > Mammalia > Artiodactyla > Bovidae > Capricornis > Capricornis sumatraensis. The sequence goes on from NC_091074.1 coordinate 62,999,149, forward strand.
AGTAAGCCAGAAAGAAAAACACCAATACAGTATACTAACACATATATATGGAATTTAGAAAGATGGCAATGACGACCCTGTATGCAAGACAGGAAAAAAGACACAGCTGTGTATAACGGACTTTTGGACTCAGAGGGAGAGGGAGAGGGTGGGATGATTTTGGAGAATGGCATTCTATCATGTATACTATCATGTAAGAATTGAATTGCCAGTCTATGTCTGACGCAGGATACAGCATGCTTGGGGTTGGTGCATGGGGATGACTCACTGAGATGTTATGGGGAGGGAGGTGGGAGGGGGGTTCATGTTTGGGAACACATGTAAAAATTAAAGATTTTAAAATTAAAAAAAATAAAATAAAATAAAATAAAATAAAATAAAAAAGAAAAGAAATGAGTCTTTAGGCATGAAGTCATGATATTGGAGGCTCTCCCAGAGTCCTAAAAATATCTATTTGGTCGCCTCTATCTAAGTCATAACTGAGGCCACAAATGACATGAAAATTTCCTTCCAGTGTGATTTTCTACTTCCAGCGAGGCTCAGTCAGAAGCTGCTAGCCCATGGACTAGCAGCCCAGTGATCAGAACCCATTTGCAACTGCAGCTCAGTGTGTATGATACTGCAGGCATGAGATACAGAGGCCTGCTTCATGACCAGACTAGCAAGGAGTTAATCCTTGTCTCTCTAGCTTTCAGAATTAGCACCTCTGATGAAAATTTGGGGACATTGAGCTGTTGAAGGGGAGGAAACATCCCCTGAGAAAGTTAAGTGTGAACCAGTTAGCTTCCCAATGCAAACTTTACCAGAAATACTGCTTTGTTTCCTAAATGCTAGTAGGTTTGTGATGTGGGTTGTAAAAATGAGATAATTAGATTAATAGTTTACTTTTAACTATTTTGCAAACTTTTTAACTCTAATAATTATTTGCATCAATAGAATGAAAGAAAGTAGGATTTAATTAAGATGATCCTTTCACTGCAGCAAAGTAGGACTTAATTAAAATGGTCCTTTCATTGCAGTACCTAATAAAATTTAGATTTCCTAATAAAATTGTTAAAAATGATTGTATACAAAATGCACCAAATATCAGTCCACATACCATCCAATATATGTGAGCTGATATTTGATGCAATTTGGATGTATGACATATATTCTGTTTCCCTTTCATACCATTATCGTGTTCCAGATACCTTTCTAAGAGCAGGTCTGATCTCTGTCCAACCTTTCTCACTTCCCATTTAATGGATGAGAAAACTGAGGCAATGGAAGAGCACTTCTCCCAAAGAAATCAGTCAGTTCTAGTGGATGTGGATTTAAGTTCTAAGTACTGACTTTTTCACCAGGCATTAGGGCAACTGGTTCAATCCACACAGGGGTTCCCACAGGTATCTTTTGCCTCATCTAGTCTTGAATGATCTTCCATATAGTTCATGTCTCTGCAAACCCTTGGCCATATAGCCATTTGAACTTAATATGCACTGGCTCTGCCTACTTCTTTGACCACATCTACAGGGATCAAGACTCATGACCTTTTTTTTTATTGCAGATCATCTAAAGTTTCATCTGCTTGGCAAACTTTTAAGGTATTTCTTTACTAAAGTGTTATTGCAATACTGAGAAGTCATTCATTCATTTAACTTAATATGTTTTAGGCATCATCTATGTTTATATGGGAACACTATACTAGGTACTAGGGAAATAATCATTAAATATGTTTTCAGAAAACTTCAATTCTAGTAGGGGCATACAGGTAATAAATAGTCACTAAGATGATAACAAGGGCTGTTGAACCCTTCATTATTTATACTCTCATCACTTAGCTTGGAAGGTTCCAAATGAAGAACCTGAAATATGAACTTGTGTATTGGCAATGAACCCAAGAAGTTAGAGTGGGGGCCTGAAAAGAGTAGAACAGGAAATGATAAAAAAGCCAATATAAGCATGCAGAATCAAATTGATTGCCACAGTGAGCATCTGGAGTTCAATTTTGCCTGTATTTTCTAAGGTTATAGTATATCTTTTAGATTTTCCATTTAAGGATTGAAAGGGAAATGCAGGTGAACATTGGCTTCTGCTCCTTGTTAATTGAGATAGCCTTACTGCCCTTTGAGGCTTCACATGCCTGCCTACCAAATAATATTAAGAGGCTGTCATTGTGCTGTGATTGAGATTCACATGGAACTGTTCAATGAAGCTGTGGATGGAAGCAGAAGTGAGTCCAAAGTGAGGAGACAGGACAAAAAAGTGTTTAATATATCAAACTATATAGTTTGATATAGCTCAGCCCCATTCAACTTAAATCAAATATGTTAATCTTTAAGATGATTGCCTTTCCAATATCTGCCTATTTGTTTTGCTTTATTGATCCCTAGAGGATAAGATAATTGAAGGGAGAGGTTGCCTCTCATTTATCCTGGTATAGCTAGCACTTAGCATGGTGTTTGGGCTTTAGCAAATACTTATTTTATTTTTTACTGGGAAGCATACATGCAAATACATGCTTAGAGATCTTTTTGATCTGCCTCTCTCATGAACAGGGGAGAGAAATAAAGACTAATCATGGGAAGGGACTTGGTTAAGTGCATTCATCCACTTGGTGAAAGAGGAAGGAATAACTCATCAGTATGTTGATTACAGCCATGAAATTAAAAGACGCTTACTTCTTGGAAGGAAAGTTATGACCAACCTAGGTAGCATATTAAAAAGCAAAGACTTTACTTTGCCAACAAAGTCCATCTAGTCAGGCTATGGTTTTTCCAGTGGTCATGTATGGATGTGAGAGTTGGACTGTGAAGAAAGCTGAGTGCTGAAGAATTGATGCTTTTGAACTGTGGTGTTGGAGAAGACTCTTGAGAGTCCCTTGGACTGCAAGGAGATCCAACCAGTCCATCCTAAAGGAGATCAGTCCTGGGTGTTCTTTGGAAGGACTGATGCTGAAGCTGAAACTCCAATAGTTTGGCCACTGATGTGAAGAACTGGCTCATTAGAAAAGACCCTTATGCCGAGAAAGATTGAAGGTGGAAGGAGAAGGGGATGACAGAGGATGAGATGGTTGGGTGGCATCACCAACTCAATGGACATGAGTCTGAGTAAACTCCTGGAGTTGGTGATGGACAGGGAGGCCTGGCGTGCTGCAGTCCATGAGGTCACAAAGAGTCGGACATGACTGAGCGACTGAACTAGACTGAACTGATATATAAATAACATATTCATATTATATATTGTTTCATTATAAGATGCAAACCTGAAGTCCAATCTGCTGAAGAAAATTTCCTGACCGACCAAATTAATTTAGAAAATTATCACATTTCCATGTGTTCCCACAACTTTACTCCCTCCTTTTTTGTTATCCCCTGATAGGACTTGGGCTTTCCTTGTGGGTCAGAGAGTAAAGAATCTGCCTGCAGTGCAGGAGACCTGAGTCTGATCCCTGTGTTGGAAAGATTCCCCTAGAGGAGGGCATGACAAGCAGCTACAATATTCTTGCCTGGAGAATGATAGAACATAAATCCAAGTAAGGGTTGGAATGACTAAAGTTGTACACTGAAAAACAGTTTAAAATTGTATTTTGTTTCATTATAAGATGCAACGAAATAAAATTGAATTGAGGGTATGTTTCAGAAGAAGAAAATATAGACAAATGATTAAGAACAAAATGTCATTCTATTAAGCAATGTGGCAATTTTTAATCAAATTAGGTATTCTTATAAATCATGGCCCATAAATCCTACTCTTGAGTATGCAACTTACTTAGCCTCTCATAAAGATTCATACGGGAAATGTGTGAAAACATTATACAGCATTGTTAGTGTGGTAATGGAGAGTTAGAGAAAACTCATTGTCTCTCAATAGAGGAATGGATAAATGTATTGGTTTGAAAATGAGTACAACTGCACTAAGAAGAGTGAAACTAGTATAAACAAGGTGCCTTAAATAAGGCAGAATTAATGTATCTACATCTGAGTTTCAGTTCAGTTCAGTCACTCAGTTGTGTCCGACTCTTTGCAGCCCAGTGGACTATAGCACACCAGGCTTCCCTATCCATCATCCAATCCCTGAGCTTGCTTAAACTCATGTCCATCATGTCGGTGATGCCATCCAACCATCTCATCCTCTGTCATCCCCTTCTCCTCCCACCTTCAATCTTTCTCAGCACTGGAGTCTTTTCCAATGAGCCAGTTCTTCTCATCAGTGGCCAAACTATTGGAGTTTCAGCTTCAGCATCAGTCCTTCCAATGAATATTCAGGACTGATTTCCTTTAGGATGGACTGGTTGGATCTCCTTTCTGTCCAAGGGACTCTCAAGAGTCTTCTCCAACATTACAGTTCAAAAGCGTCAATTCTTTGGCTCTCAGCTTTCTTTATAGCCCAATTCTCATATCCACACATGACTACTGGAAAAACCATAGCTTTGACTAGATAGACCTTTGTTGGTAAAGTAATGTCTCTGTTTTTGAATATGCTGTCTAGGTTGGCCATAGCTTTTCTTCCAAGGATGGCTGCAGTTACCATCTGCAGTGATTTTGGAACCCCCCAAAATAAAGTCTCTCACTGTTTCTACTGTTTCCCCACCTATTTGCCATGAAGTGATGCGATCGGATGCCATGATCTTAGTTTTCTGAATTTGAGTTTTAAGCCAAGTTTTCCACTCTCTTCTTTCACTTTCATCAAGAGGCTCCTTAGTTCATCTTCGCTTTCTGCCATAAAGGTGATGTTGTCTATATATTTGAGGTTTTGATATTTCTCCCAGCAATCTTGATTCCAGCTTGTGCTTCACTGTGCTTGTGCCCAGCATTTCTCATGATATATTCTGCATGTAAGTTAAATGAGCAGGGTGACAATATACAGCCTTGACGTATTCCTTTCCTGATTTGGAACCAGTCTGTTGTTTCATGTCCAGTTCTCACTGTTGCTTCTTTACCTGCATACCGATTTCTCAGGAGGCAGGTCAGGTGGTCTGGTATTCCCATCTCTTGAAGAATTTTACACAATTTGTTGTGATCTACACAGTCAAAGGCTTTGATGTAGTCAATAAAGCAAAATGTTTATTGCTTTGTAGATGTTTTTCTGGAACTCTCTTGCTTTTTCCATGATCCAGTGAATGTTGGCCATTTGATCTCTGTTTCCTCTGCCTTTTCTAAATCCAGCTTGAACATCTGGAAGTTCACAGATCACATACCATTGAAGCCTGGCTTGGAGAATTTTGAGCATTACTCTGCTAGCATATGAGATGAGTGAGTTTCAGTAGTTCAAGGCTAAGATGGCAGGTCTATGATGTCTGTGGTAAACACCCCTTCTGTTTAGATAGTCTGCCATCCCAAGACACTCCTCTGCCTTCCCAACACATACTTCTGCCTTGTGGTCTAAAATGATGCTCTGGCTTAAGACAGAGGGAAGGAGAGAAAGGAAGAGTGAAAGGGGTATCCCTTCTTTGTAGAAGGACAACCCAGGAGTTGACACATTAATAACACTCATGTAAAGGAACTCTGGTAAGTGTGGTTTCTAGTTGGACAGTAATATTCTCAGCTGTCCATTATTACTAAAGACAGGAGGAATGGATATTGAAGAGGAATGAGCCCTCTATGGCATTGTGACTAAGATTATGATAAAACTATATTGTTTAAGTTTGAAGGTTTCTCCAAAAACAAGAAGTAGAATGACCATATGACCCAACAATTCCACTACTGGGTATTTATCAAAAAGAAAGAAAGAAAACACTAATTCAGGAAGATACACATACCCCAGAGTTCATAGCAGCATTATTTATAATTACCAAGATACAGATGCAACCTAGGTGTTCATCAACAAATAAATGGATTAAGAAGATGTGGTATGTATATATACAATGGAATATTATTCAGCCATTTAACAAATGAAGTTTTGACATTTACAACCACATGAATAAACCTAAATGGTATTATTTAGTGAAAAAAGTCAGACAGATAAAGATGAATACTGTAGGATATCCCTTACACAAGAAATCTAAAAAATACAACAAACTAGTGAATATAATCCAAAAGAATCAGATTCACAGATATAGAGAGCAAACTAGTGGTTACCCAGTAAAGAGAGGGAAGAGGGGAGGGGCAGTATTAGGGTAGGGTATCAAGAGGTACAAACTACTATATATAAAATAAACTATAAGGATACTTTGTATAGCACAGGGAATATAGCTATAAATATTTCATGGTAACTATAAATGAAGTATAACCTTTAAAAATTGTGAACACTCTGTGGTACATCTGAAATTTATATTGCACATCAATATTTCTCACTCAAAACATTTTTGAAAATTAATTGTTGTGTAAAATGTGAGTAATGTGTGTGTAAAACAGAGTCAATGAACTATATGTATTCCAGAAACATGGATAATTCTTGAAAACAGCATGTGGAATAAAGAGAGAGAAAGGCGGGGGGAATGAGAATGGGCTAAGAAAGAATGCATTAATAAATAAGCATAAATGTGTAAATAATTCCTGTAAACAAGTATGGGGCCTTGAAAGTACAAACGGTAATATTGTGCTAAGAAATAATGGTTTACCCAGCCAGATCTAAATACTAAATCTAGTTCTAGCCATATGGTCTATTGGAAATTACATAAATGCTGTAAGGCCTATTTTTTTTTTCTGATCTGAAATGATAGTTATAATACACTCATCTTACAAGGGCAGGATGAGCTTGTATATTTAAAGCATTTATTACAGTGCTTGATACATAGTAAAATTCTGAGTAAAAATAGGAGTTATTACTTTTTCTTTATTACTGTTATTTTTAGAGAAATTGCATGAATATGAGAGATCAGGACTTTGTTTAAAGTTGATTCTTGGTAAATGTTTGTTGGATACATAATAGAAGAATAGAGTATATTGATCACAACTGCTAGAGAGGAATGACCTGGGAAGTATTCAGTCATATACTAAATATTTATTAAATGTCTCTTGTGTGTCAGGACCCAAGGATACAAAGGCAAGTTAAAAATTAGTATGGATCATAACCAGTACAGGTGAAGGCAATTAGTAAAAAAAAATCATACAGACACATGTAAGATTCCAGTTACTACAAATACAGTGAAAGAGAGAAGTATTCTGTGTGTGTATGTGTGTCGACTATATATGTACATATGGGTATATATGGCTTCCCTATTGGCTCAGTTGGTAAAGAATCTGTCTGCCATGCAGGAGACCTGGGTTTGATCCTTGGGTTGGGAAGTTACCTTGGAGAAGAGAATGGCAACCCATTCCAGTATTCTTGCCTGGGGAATTCCACAAACAGAGGAGCCTAGCAGGCTACAGTCCATGGGTCTCAAAGAGTTGGACTGAGCAGCTAAGTACAAATCCATATATATATATATATGGCTTCCCTGGTGGCTCAGATGGTAAACATCTGCCTGCAATGCGGGAGACCTGGGTTCGATCCCTGGATTGGGAAGATCACCTGGAGAAGGAAATGGCACCCCACTCCAGTACTCTTGCCTGGAAAATTCCATGGGTGGAGGAGCCTGGTAGGCTACAATCCATGGGGTCGCTAAAAGTCAGACACGACTGAGTGACTTCACTTTCACTTTTCACTTTCATGCATTGGAGAAGGAAATGGCAACCCACTCCAGTGTTCTTGCCTGGAGAATCCAAGGGATGGGGAAGCCTCATGGGCTGCCGTCTATGGGGTCGCACAGTTGGACATGACTGAAGTGACTTAGCAGCAGCATATATATATACATACATATATGGAGATTTGATTTACTTAATAGAGAAAAATATATATATATATATGTATATGGAGATTTGACCTACTTAGTAGAAAAAATCTTTCTGAGGAAGTGATACTTGAATTGACATAGATTAAGAATTAACTTGGGCTTCTCTGGTGGCTCAGAGGGTAAAGATTCTGCCAGCAAGGCAGGAGACCCAGGTTGGATCCCTGGGTCAGGAAGAACCCCTGAAATGAAAGGAAAGCACTTTCAAGAAAGTAACAGCATAGGAAAAGTAGCTGTGACAGCCATGTTATGCACTATATAGTGGACAGAAGGAAAACCAGTGGGGCTGGAGCAGAAGGAAAAACAGAACATGTGATGAGGTACATGGGAGAACAGGTAGAAGTGAGATTATATACACGACATGTGCTTTTCGAAGGGATTCTGTCCTTACCTCATAGGAAAGGGCATTGTGTTAGTTCCTATTGCTGCTGTAAAAAAATTACCACAAACTTAGTGGCTTAAATCAACATAAGTTTGTTCCTTTACAGTTCTGGAGATCAGAAGTTCAAGATTAATTTTCCTAGACTAAAGTCAAAGTGTTGGCAGAGTGTTTCTTTCCAGGGCTCTCAGGGGGAATCTCTTTCCTTGTATTATTAGGTTCCAGTGGCCACCTGTATTCCTTGTCTTGTGTCCCTTTCTTCATCTTCAAGATGCATCTCTCCAGCCTCACTCAAATCTCTGCTTCTGCCATCACATCATCTTTTGCTCTGACCCTGAACACTCATGAATCTCTCTTACAAGGACCATTGTGATTACATCAAGCTCACCAAGATAATCCAGGATAATCTACCATTCTCAAGGTCCTTACTGAATGCACTACTTGTATTCATTTGAAAGTTCTTTTTGCCTTGTAGGGCAACATTCACAGCCTCTGATAACTGGAAGAACAACATAATTGAGGGCCAGTATTCAGCCAAGTACTGAAGACTCTACATTTATTTAAACAGAAAAAAATGACATACTCAAATTCGTATCTTTAAAAGTTGCCCTGGCTGCCTTGTGAAGGACAAATAGGAGGAGGGCTGGATATATTGTGCACCAGTTGAGAGGTAAATGCAGTGGTCCTGGTAAGGAGAGAAGGAAAGTAACTTCATCATGGAGCTGTGAACTATAGCACCTTGCCTAAGGAGGGGATTTGTATATACTTATAGCTGATTCCCATCGTTTTACATCAGAAACCAACAAATGTTGTAAAGCAATTATCTTCCAATTAAAAATAAATAAGTAAGGAAGTCTTAGACTGTTAGAGTTAGCATGAATCTTAGAGAACACTGTCAGTATTGTGCTGGGTCAGTCTTGTACTTGTTTTCCAGAGCTCATATGTGCCTCTTATCTAACTGAACATTCAGTGATAAATTGATAGCTTGAAATCAACCATGGTGGGTCTATTTACATCATAGAAGTTGGCAAACAATACAAATCAGAAATCCCCAAGCTCTCCCAGAATCCAGTTGTTTATGTAACCTACAAACTGGGCTAAGTGACCTCCTTGTTTTCTCAAAGTCCACTTTCAGTAGCAGCGAGCTCTCTCCTCTCTACCATGCTATTGACCAGTCCTGATTCTCATTCATTTTTCTGTAGAAACAGAAAAAAGATAGTAAAGGCCAATCTTTCAGAATGGGATTGCTCCCTTCCACTTCAGTATTTTCTATGAGTGTCATAATAAACATGTAATATTTTTGTCATTAGAACAAATTAAAGGCAACTTTTCTTTTTAAATGTGTGTTTAAAAAAATACATGTGAATAAAGACACAATGGAAAGTGTATTTTACAATGTTGATTGCTAAGCTATGATCTACTCACTGTAAAAATGGATTTCTACCTGCAATTATGTATAAGTTAGTCTTGAGTTTTCCATAGAATTTGTTACAGATCTTTTTCTCTTGATTTGTTTAACCTAGGAAGGAAGATGATCTGAGTGATGTTGATAAAAAATAATAACACATACTTAAAAGTAGCAAACATTCAAAATTGTCAAATTATAGAACATAAAACATCATGAAAGAGTTGCAAAAGGAATTTTATGTTGGAGCTGTACGTGCTCTTGAGGCAATAGGAAGTAACTAAGGGTACAGTCTCTGGAGCAGGGCTTCCTGGGTTCAAATCCCGGCACTACTGCTAGTTTCCTCTGCTCTCTGGGAAAGAACTAAAGCTTTCTTTGCCTCAATTTCTTCATTTCATTTGTGAAATGAGGATAATGATAGTTCCTCAGGGCATTAGATGTTTGTGAAATTTAAACTAGTTACTCCACACGGACCTCTCCAAAGAGTGCCTGCCACATATTAAAGCCCCAAGCAGTATCAGCCATTTGTTGATACTCAGCCACAAATATTCTCATTTATTTATTTCAATACAGATTTTCCTCTAAGAAAAGTAATTTAAATATTTACTATAATTATAGCCCTCTACCACCATCTTTCCCAGACTGATCTGTCCAACAGAGAAAACAAGTGATTTCATCAAGTAAAATTGATACAAAACATTTCCCAAATATATTAGATATTTTGTTTTTTCATATTTGTATATTGAACTCTGTCTATCTCCGTATGCTTCACTTATAATTTATGAGCACTCTAGCTGGCTATTAAATCCCCCCAAATGTTACTACTACAACTTAATTCAGGTATTTCTCTCCCTAGAAGCACCCCCTCCCTGATAGAATACACACACCCATCACTCCTCTTTTCTTCTGGCAAGTTTTCTGAGGTGTGTACCAAGTTCTTGAAGAGCTGAATATCATCCTGCCTTGAGTTAAATAGGAGCCAGCTGGCACCATTTATCTCTTCAAATTACAAGAAAATGTGAGAAACAACAGGGTGTCTATATGGGGTTGGGCAGAGCCCTAAAGGGCAGCCATGTGTGAAAGATTATATCGTGTCAATGAGCTTGAGAATTAGGTGTAATCCTGGAAGGTTCAGACTTGACGAGACTTATCTCAACATGGTTTCATGATCAGAGTTTCAGATTTTTTTTTTTTCTCTACACTATTTTAGTTACATCTTCAAAAGTTAGAAATTTCCATGAGAATGATAGTGGTGGGAGGAATATAGTTTTCTTGCTTTTCCGCTAGAATCAATATAGTTTTTTAATGGCACCTCCAAATCCCAGGAGATATAAAATATTTAAGTTTTCTAATTATTCTTTGTTATTGTTGAATTCTGTCACATCATCTTTTTATGTAGGCTAAGTTTTATACTGCATGACTTTGAAAAGAAACAAACACTCCTTTATAAGCATTTTATGTCCCATAAGAGCTTAATATCAGTGAAAATTCATAAAGGATTTTTATTCTAGTCAAAATGTTATAATCTATTTGAAATCACATACAGAAAGATTAGCCAAGATGAATATATGCATGATATTTTTAGAAAGCAGAAAGAAGTAGAAATCTTTCTTAGCACTTCTTTTTGTGTATATGCCTTAGTGAAAGAAGAAATTACATAAGAAAAATCATACATTTTAAATCTGAATTATTAGAAAGGAAGCATAAAGTTTCTTCCTAGAATAGACATTTTTTCAAATATTCATTCTAGTTACTACATTTAAGAGCCATAAGAATACAAGAACAAGAAAATTCACTTTAAAATGTGCATAACTGTAGAATGTAGGGAAGCTGGTTGAAATGAGTATAACTTTGAGAAAGTTTTGCATATTGAGACTAAATGAAAGAAAACCTTGGAAATTATGACATTTACCTTACTGCATAAACAAAGAGATACTATATACTTCAATGACCAGGAATTAGTTTTTTCTTTGTTTGAAATACTATCTATTATTACTGAATTCTTTAAGAGCCTGAATAAAGAAAATGTGCATACATACTTATTTTTTATAAGGCAGCAATCTTGTACTTGTACAGAAGACAATTTAACTTTGATATGGGCAGACACTAGAACTAATCTTTAGGTAGTTTGTAATTTCCTGTAAAAGCACAATATCCAGGGTCACAACCGACATCATTTTTTAGAAAGTAGATTTTTGGCAACAAGTACTTTTGTTCAAGTATGATAAAACTATTTGGGGATATACTACAAAACTAAAAATATACAATGAGAGTGTATGTGTAACCTTTAGAATTTTGAATCCCTTCTATATGCCATTCTTTATCATACACAAAGATTCACTGTAGGCCAGCATCCTGCTAGAGCAGCAGTTCTCAAATGTTTTCATCTTAGAATCCTTTTGTAGTCTTAAAAGTTATTGAAGAGTCTAAAGAGATTTTCTTTCTATGGGAGCATATCTATCAATATTGACTGAATTAGAAATGAAAACTGAAATTTTAAAAACAAAACATAAAATTAAAAAATAAAACAAGCATACATAAACACATTCCATTAGTCATGGATTGACAATATTATGTCTGGTAGTCACTAGAGAACTTGCTGGATACTCATGAGAGAATAAGAGTGAAAATATAAAAAAGCTTCTAGTATTATTATGAAAATAGTTTTGACCACACAGGTCTCTGAGTCTCAAGGGCCCCCAGTCGTCCTCAGAACTCACTGAAAACTGCACTGTGTTGCAGGGTTGGTAACTGAGAAAGTTAGCGCAACATTCAGTGACAAAACTTTAAAGAGACACAAGGGGAAAATATTATCAAATAACATCCCTCAGGGTGTCTGACTGGAAGTTCATATTCCTATTGAAGATACCTGGGTAATGTCTTCAAGCATATGATATTTATTCAAGGAGTAAAATAATGCCTAGACAGCATATTAAAAAGCAGAGACATTACTTTGCCAACAAAGGTCCGTCTAGTCAAAGATGTGGTTTTTCCAGTGGTCATGTATGGATGGGAGAGTTGGACTATAAAGAAAGCTGAGTGCAGAAGAATTGATGCTTTTGAACTGTGGTGTTGGAGGACTCTTGAGAGTCCCTTGGACTGCAAGGAGATCCAACCAGTCCATTCTGAAGGAGATCAGCCCTGGGTATTCTTTGGACGGACTGATACTGAAGATGAAACTCCAATACTTTGGCCACCTGATGCGGAGAGCTGACTCATTTGAAAAGACCCTGATGCTGGGAAAGATTGAGGGCAGGACAAGAAGGGGGCGACAGAGGATGAGATGGCTGGATGGCATCACTGACTCAATGGGCATGGGTTTGGGTGGACTCCGGGAGTTGGTGATGGACGGGGAGGCCTGGCATGCTGCAGTTCATGGGTTCCTAAGAGTCAGACACGACTGAGTGACTGAACTGAACTGAACTGAAAAACATGAAGGAATGGGCAGCATTATTTTACAAATATTTATTGGGTGCCCATGTAATATAGCAGGCACTGGAGAGACAGAAATGATGAAGATATGATCTTGTCCTCTGATATATTCATAAACAAGGGAAAGAGATCACAAATGTACTCCAATAGTATTAAAAAGATATTCTCAGACAACCCAGTGGAGGGAATGATTTCTAAAAAGCTGTTTCAAGAACTCTCCACAGAAAAGGTGATGTTCATGGCCAGGCATTCACAAAGAGTGCTCACAATGATCAGGAGTGCTCCAGGTGGTTAGTTCTAAGACAACTGCTAGCAGAGGGCAACTCTAGGTAGAAAGATGTAGAAAGCTGATGCTTTCAGTGACTGGAGCATCTGTGTGGGGTAGAAGAGGATGGGATAAATGGGGTTAGGAGAGAGATTAGGTCAGATTACAGAAAGGTTGAGCACTGGGAAGTTGCTTAAATACTTTTTAAGCAGAGAGATGCTTTCTTTAGAATTATGTTTCAGAAAGTCAGTTTAGTGCCTTGTAGAAGATGGAAGTGATGAGAGTGAAACTGGAGTTTGGAAGAGTGCTTTGGGATTATTTTATTAATACAATAGTCTAACCAAGACTGCAGCAACAAAATTAAAAGACACTTGCTCCTTAGAAGAAAAGCTACGACAAATCTAGACAGTGTATTAAAAAGCAGAGACATTACTTTGCCAACAACGGTCTGTATAGTCAAAACTATGGTTTTTCCAGTAGTCATATATGGATGTGAGAGCTGGACCATAAGAAGGCTGAGTGCCAAAGAATTAATGCTTTTGAACTGTGGTGTTGGTGAAGACTCTTGAGAGTCTCTTGGACTGCAAGGAGATCAAACCAGTCAATCCTAAAGTAAATCAATTCTGAATATTTATTGAAAGGACTGATGCTGAAGCTCCAATAATTTGGCCACCTGATGTGAAGAGCCGACTCCTTAAAAAAGACCCTGAAGCTGGGAAAGACTGAAGGCAGGAGGAGAAGGGGACGAAAGAGGACAAAATGGTTAGATAGCACCACTGACTCAATGGATGTGAGTTTGAGCAAGCTCTGGGAGATGATGAAGGACAGGGAAGCATGGTGTGCTGCAGTCCATGGGGTTGCAAAGAATCTTATATGACTGAGCGACTGAACAACACCAACCAACCAAGAAGAAAGCTGTGTTGCATAGGCTCTGGAAGCAGTCAGTTCAAACACTGATTTCTCCTTTGTTTTGGGAATCTCCAACAATTACCTAATTAACATATGCCTTAATTTCCTCATCTGTAAATGTAACAGTAGCTATTTTACAGAGTTGTTGTAATGATGGAATGATTTGATGCAATAAATATTGTAAAGTAAAAATAATAATAATAATAAAATAAAATAAAATAAAAAACAAGAAAAAAAGAAAAACAAAAAAAGAAAATATTTAGGGGTAAGGGAGAGGTTATCTATACTATGTCTTCTTTGTTCTTATGTATAAGTTCATTCCATTTCACAGATAAACTTCTAGAAGCAAAATATGTCTTATGATTTTATGGAGCATGTTCATGTCTGGGTGTTAGATTTGCTGTGGCTGATCCCTTAAGATTGTAGTTCTAAATGAAGAGGTCTATATTCAGTATCATGGATGTCAGCTATATGCTGTATGTAAAAGGTAAAAACCAAATGTTTACACCCTTATTCGAGTTATAAAAAGAAATCAGTTAAATCAGAGTAGTTCAATTGAGAACTGATTGTGATAAAATTGTCAAAAAAGCAACTATTTTATTATTCAGGTATATTTTTAAATGTATTTGATGTCTTTAGCCTAGAAATGATAAAGGGTGTCTCAGAATTCGGGTTGTAAGATGTTGAGATCAAGAGCAGGAAAAAAAATACAAGATGTACCTTTGTTTCTGACTCTGAAAAGTCCTATCTCAGAAATGAAATGAACAAAACTACTCTCTAATAAAAAATATATATATAATGTAGGATTGAATAAAACAGCCTTATGATGTTATACTTTGCAATACCTGTTATATATCATTTAGGTAAATAAAATAATAGGGAGAGAGCAAAAGGAACAGATTCTAGAGATATTTAGAGATTAGGATTCACAGGATTTTTGTGGCATTGTTGGATGGTGGTGAGAGACAGTCAAATTATTTCAGATGTTTACATTCAGGAGAACAATGGATGATAGGTGACGAAGGATGAGGACAAAGGGCATGGAGAGAATGCAGAGGGACAAAGACCTATTTTCACACAAATGCTTTTTTAATAAAAATGATGGGAAATGCTTCCCACAGTTACCTGACATAATATGAAGGTATGGTGTGTGTGACTGATGAGGAAAGAGATCCAGTTTTAAGGAAGAGGAATTCATTTGTGAAGATCTCTCAGACCAAATCAGAGGAAGAATAAAGTAACAAAGTCTCTCACAAAAATATATAATTCCTCATTAAAATCAATGCTGTCTTTACTGCAGGGTGGTGTGCAACTTCTAAGGAAAGAATATATAAAAATTAAGAGAGAAACTGGGAATTAAAACGACACTGGTTTTTGTTTTTTTTCTTCAGCATGGTAAAAAACAGCTAAAAAATTATTAACATATTACAAGGAGGATGGCAGCCAAAAGGCCCAGTTTAGGCAAATTTTTGTTGTAACAGGTCTCCTTTAGGGAAATAAAAGGTGTTAGACAAAGAGAAGGCAATGGCACCCCACTCCAGTACTCTTGCCTGGAAAATCCCATGGACGGAAGAGCCTGGTAGGCTGCAGTCCATGGGGTCGCTGAGAGTCAGACATGACTGAGCGCCTTCACTTTCTCTTTTCACCTTCATGCATTGGAGAAGAAAATGGCAACCCACTCCAGTGTTCTTGCTTGGAGAATCCCAGGGACGGGGGAGCCTGGTGGGCTGCCGTCTATGGGGTCGCACAGAGTCGGACACGACTGAAGTGACTTAGCAGCAGCAGCAGACAAAGAGAAGTTTTTACCGATATTTACTCAGGTGGGTTTGGTGCTAATTTAAAACACAGGTTCTCTAAAGGATGTGCAAACCTTGTCATAGCTTCATTAGCAGTTAAAAAGGACTGAGTGAAAGCTAGAACAAAATAATTCTTTCTCAAACACAAATAATCAATAAAGTAAAATGCCCAAGGTATCAGAGGAATAGTTAAGATGGCTATTTTTTACATACTGTGCTTATGTTAAATATGATGATGTGGAAAAAATTCACCAGAAAGTAACTACTTGGAGAAGGAAACTTCCTAATCTCAGAATAAGGTAGAGAAAAAGAAAAATCAATGAAATTGAGGGATTTAGGTTACTGTGATCATATTCTGCATCACTTGTTTCTTCAGAAGGGAGAAGGGGAGGGGGAAGTGCCCTCTTTGAAATTAGATAGTGTATAGGAGACCCTAACAAGCCAACCCCATGCTATTCATTTTTTAAATCTGTGCCAGTTCATAGACTCTGCACTCAGATGCATGTCATATTTTATTATAGTCACGTCCAAATTCACAAAATGTGAGGCATTTTGTTTTTACAGTGCAATAGAACTTCTCTAGCCCCCGTGTTGAATTTCTTGCTTAGCTTCAGAAGAATTGGCTCATGTGCCCTGAATGGCTGAAGATCTGAACAATAGTATCAAATTAGAGACTGTTCTTAAAGCTTAAAGTCAGTATGGGGTGTGTCTGAAAAAGCATTTTTTTTTTAATGCCCTTACTATTCCTTTACTGAAATACCATTGACCAATGCGTAAAATGGGAATTGGCTGTGTAAATCACCTTGTTGCATGAAAGGATGCCTTACATGGTTGCTAGTTTCCTAACCCAGAAGGAGAATTCAATCTCTAGGATCGATGTAGTACCTCACACTTTTTCCTCCCTCTGTCCCCCAACACACATACTCCCTTCTTGCTGGTAAGCCCTCCTTGGGGGTTATAAAATGGATGAGATCTTTCTGAGATCTAAATATACAGAAATGCAATTTTAACATATTGTGTCATTAAGAAGTTTAGGAGCTTTTAGACAATCTGGAGGTAGTGGAAAATTAGATGCCGTGTTGCATTAGACATGTTTTTAGTATTTTCTTCTTTTTGTAAAAGCTGTAATTTTCAGAGTTTAGAACCAATTTAATGTCCCTGGAGTTACAGCTTTTTTGTATCCGTTGTCCATTAGGTGAATTACTAAGCCAAGAATGGAATCCATTTATAATGTATAAAATACTGTGAAATGTCTTAAAAACAGTCTTTGCAGGGGGGGGTGAAAAAGCACTGGGAGTCCATTAAATTTGAAGACAGTGAGTTCTGAGGTTCTTCTTATAATCATATAATGGTTTTTTGGTACTTTGATAATACGATGCATTAGATATTGGAAGATTTATTTAAAAGTTTGAATTCAATGAAAATTTATGTAAAACTAATGCAAAATGCATTATGTTTGATGTTCCAAATAGCTTTCAAAACTGAGTGTATTGTTAAAAAAAACTTTGACAATATTTATTATTTTTGGCACAAATGAGTAAATAACCAATACAATTCTACTAAATGTCTTATCAAAGATGATGTCACTGTTACTGACATTTAATAAACTTAGAATGCTTGGCTTTAAACATCTTTTTTTAACAGAAAAATTAATTGCTTTTTAATAGATTTTGGAAATGTGTTAGAAACTCATTAATGTATTTATTGTTGTTTACTTGCTCAGTCATGGATGACTCTTTGTGACCTCATGGACCCCAGTGTGTCAGGCTTCCCTGTCCTTCACTATTTCCCAGAGTTTGCTCAACTTTTAAGACATAAAATTATCCAATAAAGAAAATCTTAAAAATAGAAATAATTTGAAATTTAAAATCCATATTTTATAGACTCATAAAGATTGACAATTCCATAGTTTCATATATTTGTTTATTATTTTATAATGAATTAAAAGAAGTCTGTGATTATATAGCCTACTGACTATAGGAATTCTGAAAGAAAGCCTCAAACAAAGCAGTCATTTTTGTTTCTGTATTCTCTAATGTAGAGAAATGTGACATAGTTAATATAAGCTAATAATGGTTGTTATAAAAAGTACTTTTCCTGACTCTCATTGACATGGTTTTTTAACTGAAAAATCTTATTACCCAAACCCTAATAATCTCCTGTGTGTGTCTACGTACACATTCATATTTACTACTGTATTAGTTTCTTTTTTTTTTGCATTTGTGTTTATTACTGTTTGGTTATTTTTTGTTTTGTCTTCAGCTGTATGTTACAGAAAACCCAACAGACATGGCTTAAGTAAACTCAAGCTTGTTTTTCTCACTTAAACAAAATCTGGAGGTAGAAAACCTAGAGTGGATATACTGGCACTATGATGTGATCATGGTCCCAGCTTCTTTCTATCCTCCTGATCAACATGTTTAACCTTTTAGGCAGCTGACAGCTACAATATCAAACCCAAGACAGAAAGGAGAGAGAGAAGGCACATGATGGTACCAGTCTCATCCACCCCTTTTATTAAGAGAACAAATGTCTTTCCAGAATCCCTAGGTTATATTGTATATGTCAGAAAAATGACAATTGGCTATATTTGACTATGGCTGGAAAGGTAACTTTATTTTCCAAACTCCAGGAAGTGTCAGAAAGCAGAGGTGGAAAAATATTGGGAGAGTGTTAGATTATTGATCAACAAATCAATGTCTACCAAATTTCATCTATTTTTTTTCTTTTCTATTCTTTCTCATGTTTGCCAACCTATACATTAACAGTTTTACGTTAGACTGAAGTGTATAAAACATCTAATGTCACTACATTGTTGATTTCTAAAAATGGCTATTTCATATCACTTAATCCAATAGTACTCTCAAAGCTATTGATAAAGACATCTCTCTTGTTACCAAATACTTAGAAAATAACCTATAATGCCTTAATGTCTAGCATTCTATAGTTCATTTTAATTTTCTGATATCTTTGAAAAATCCATCTTCGAGTCCATATCAGTAAGCAAATAACAAAGTTATTGAGTTTAAGGAAGTTCTGAATTGTTGTGTGTTTAGTTCTGAGACCATGCTGAATGTGTTATGCTTATTAATATGTAACCAACATGATAAGACTAATACGTGACTTTTGATCAAAAGGCAGTGTAAAATTTTACCATCTCTTTAAACTTTATTCACTGGAAGTGAGATTTCCTTGTCCATACATGAAATGCAGGCTAATGATTCTTAGATATTAGATGCTCCTAAGTAGTCACATTAAATCAAAAATAAGTCTCAATTCAGACTCAGTTTGCATGTTCACACCCACAGACATTTTGAATTTCTCCTCTTCCCCATCTAGGCCTGCTTCAGACTAAAACAAAAATATGCCTGAGGGAGAGAGTCTGTCAGTGACTTCCTGCTGCATAATAAACCTAGTGACTTTAGACAGTTAATTTGTTCACAAATCTATAGATCAGAAATTTGGATGAGGTTCAGTGATGCGGTTCTTTTATTGGTCTGAGCTGAAATCATTCATACTTCCTTCTTGAGTCACCAATCAGCTGGTGGTTAGTAACCTCACATTCATATCTGTTTGCTGGCTAGGACACCCCAAAACATATACCTCATTCTCCAATAGGCTGGCCCAGGCTCATTCACAGGATGGTGGTCACAGGATTGCCAAGACCTGCAAAAGAGGGCAAGCCCCAACGTGTAAGTGGTTTCAGCGTCTTTCAGGTTTGGCCAAAGTGAATCAATCTGGAAAGTGTGGATAAATAGACTCCACCTTTTGAGGAAACAATTTGTAATATTACATTTCAAGGGGGTGGATCATGGCCAATTTTGCAATCTACCACAAGAATGTGAACTTCTGTTCAATACTTTTTGCCCTCCCATGTAACCTCCACGTCTCTGGCTGCTATTCACTTTCTGCCAGGATCAAAAAAGGAAGAAAGAAGAGAGATAAGGGAATGGGTGTTGACTCAGCTAGGTGGCTTCTGGCTCCCTGGACCTGGCAGATGGCTAAAGTTGACTCTTGAATGGGAAACAGTCATGGTGTCCTCAGTGGCTGTTGTCACCAGTTCAGTTCAGTTCAGTCGCTCAGTCATGTCCGACTCTTTGCGACCCCATGAATCGCAGCACGCCAGGCGTCCCTGTCCATCACCAACTCCCAGAGTTCACTCAGACTCACATCCATCGAGTCTGTGATGCCATCCAGCCATCTCATCCTGGGTTGTCCCCTTCTCCTCCTGCCCCCAATCTCTCCCAGCATCAGAGTCTTTTCCAATGAGTCAACTCTTTGCATGAGGTGGCCAAAGTACTGGAGCTTCAGCTTTAGCATCATTCCTTCCAAAGAAATCCCAGGGTTGATCTCCTTCAGAATGGACTGGTTGGATCTCCTTGCAGTCCAAGGGACCCTCACCAGAGATGTCTATTATTCTTGACCTTTGCAAGATGCGCTTATTGTCTGAGTACTTGCTTGCAATTTCCCCCTTGGCCCCAGGCATCCCGTTTCAGATCTTCAACCTCTTGAATGAAACCCAAGACAACCTGATACCTGCTCTCTCTCCATACCATATCTCCTATCTGGTCAATAGGACCATATCTTTTTCCTATCAATTTCCAAAACTGCAGGACAATCTCAACACAGAAACATCCTAGATACACCATTAAAACAGTTCAGCAGGCTTTCCCTTGCCCTCTTAGTTTCCTGGGTGGGAGTCAGACCCAGGTTCTCAATCTACATTAGCTTTATTGGTCATAAGAATAGCATCAAATTTCTGTTTCTCCCATGTGAAAACATTTCAAAGTTTTCAGCGTATCCCTTCAAGCTTTGGGTTAGGCACTCTCATTCACTCACTCCTCAACCAAAGGAACTAGCAGGGACTTCCAGCTTAGAGAGTCTCTCTCCAAAGAAATCATCTCACCAGTCTGTTCTCTTTAATTTTTTTTCTGATCCTTGTTTACATCTTTGATCTGGCTGAGGGGTACAGGAGTCATGGAACAGATTACATTTGTAAATTCTGCATATGGTTTATGTATTGGCAGAGAATATTTATTCCCTTTGTAAATTCCACATATGGTATGTGTATGTGTGTTGGGGGTGGTGGTGGATCATATTGGTATCTTAGTGAAAATTACTGGGGCAGGGAGGATTCCATCCTGATAGGAAGGGAGGGGGGAAACAGAAAAGGAAATCCGCTTTTTCAGTATCTTGCTTTAGAGCCTGTTCATCTTTATTTTGAAGATGTTGACTTCAGTACACAGAGCAAACAAGGTGATTACACACATACACTTTATAGACTACCAACTGCAGTGCTGAACTCTTTATTTTATTTTCTAAGATGAGATATATCCTGACCTCTTTTTATGTGATACTAAAATCCCCAGAACCAACAACAACAAAAAAAGACTAGAAAATTCCTTCGTTTGAACAGCTCAGGGCTGCAGGATTTTGAAAGGAAGGGCTATTTAGGGATGCCCAACCATGCAGGCCGACTTAAGGAACAATTGCCTGGAAACTCATGTGAAGTTAAATTGGCAATCAGCTCTAGCATTTCTTATAGCCAAGCTGCCTATTGGGTAAATAATATAAATTTTTATAAAAACATTCATAAATGTAAATTCACACAAGAGACTGAAATGGCTCCTTAGGGTTAAATGAAATACATATTAACAACATTTATGAATAGTAAATAGCATGCACTTTTCAAATGTGTGCAATGTGTATTTACATAATAGCCTGTAAGAGTTCCACTGTCAAGTAAATAATACTGTAGTTGCTCTTAAAAGTCTTTAATTACCTACAGTATTTGCAAAGTACACTGTAATGGATTTCTGGTTTGTGTTAGCACTTCACTCTCTTCTCAAATTCGTTCCTTTTCTTTTCTTCCCTGGTTTTAAACACATATGTATTTATGAAAATAATTTTAAATTGGCATGGAAAGAAACCACCCATCTAGGTAGAATGGCCTTGAATGATTTCACCTGTGTGAGAAGGGAACTTTTAAAGTGAGATGGCAATATCGTGCTGACTGCGTACCCATAAAGAACATCTTATAAATGAAAACAAGTAAACAAACAGGGAGCCTCTGAGGTGTGATGGAGCAGTCAGCTGTGGGCAGACTATGC
Source organism: Capricornis sumatraensis (assembly GCF_032405125.1). Classification (NCBI taxonomy): domain Eukaryota; kingdom Metazoa; phylum Chordata; class Mammalia; order Artiodactyla; family Bovidae; genus Capricornis; species Capricornis sumatraensis. The sequence goes on from NC_091074.1 coordinate 63,021,198, forward strand.
TTTGGTGAACAGGAGCCAGGGTTTCTGCCCTCTTCTGTGCCGTGTGGGACCTGGTAGCTCTCAGATCCTTTTCCTATTCTTCTCCTGTATCATAGGGATTCATCCCCTGCAAACTCTGTTTCCTACTCCCTGTTATCAACTAGTTTCTGGCTCCTTTAGGGCAATGGGAAGTACTGGCTAGAAATCAGAAAGACTTATTCCTTTTTCTCTCTGCTTCAGGGACATATCTGACAATGGTTGTGGCACCACACACCTGTCTGTCTGGCCTACCCCATGGGTTTCCCATGATTCCATGTCCAGAGTGGCTCAGGCTCCTGGGCTCCAGGTCCAATCCTCTCCAGTCCTCAAAGCAGTGGCAACTTCCTGCAGTTGCTAATTTCTATGTTGCCTCATATTCTCTTAGCTGACCTATCAGTTCTTACCTCTAGTAACAAATAACCCAGTTTAAGTGATCACTAGTGAATTACTTGGTATGATAAGCTTTGTTTTCTTAGATGGTCTCTGACTAATAAAGCTGCCATGTGAAAGTTCTCTGAAGAAGTTGTCTAGGTGCAGTGAAAGATATAATTTTCCTCTATCCTATTCTCTATCTCTTGTGACTTCACATGAAATCTGTTAGAACCCACCTGATATTAGTACCTTTTTAGAAGGAAAGAGGAAATTTTAGATATTAAATTAGACAAAATATAGATAAGTCTAGGTGTTCAAAGCCAACTTCTTAAAAAGACAGTATTGCTTCAGAAAGCTCATTAATATCTCATTAATGCAAATGCAAAAAAAAAAAATGTTGTATTAGACCAGTTTTGGTCTTGCCTTACTGCTTTGACATTTCTGACTTTCAGAGGTTCCCAACTGTAAGATTTTTGCTTCTTGCTTTTTTAGCAATGGAAGCCAAGTGAAAAGACGGTAAAGAAGATCTTGATAAAATCATTTTGTCTTGACTAGAGGGATACAACTTTTGTTTTCTAACTGATTCCATGTGAATCACATGACACATAGTTGTTGACAAATATGGCTCTTTGGAACTTTTTCAGATTACTTCATCTGGCAAGAATCAGTCACCTGTTTTTTTTTTTTTTTACTGTATTCCCATTCTCTCTCTGTCACCCTTCTCACCACCATGATCAATCACATTCTTGCCTTGGATTTAAGGGATTCATGGATCTTACCCCACTCACACCTCAATTCAGTTAATACTCCACAGCCCTGATGTCTTAAGTGCAGTATCAACCACATCCATTCCCTCTCAGTCCCTGTGGTTCCCATCCTATCATGAGAAATGTATGGGATTTGAAAATCAGCTATTCAATATTTTTAAAGTTTCTTATAATTTAATTTTTCACTCTTATTTTCTATAAACATATTCAACTACTCCACATTTTTACTTAGTAATTATATCAAATGTCACCACTGCTAGGTAGGGAGAAATGGGGAAATCACTGAGTGCTTACTATGATCTCGGTACTGTTTTAAGTGTTTCCGTTAATTTCATCTCATGCGACCCTTAGACCACAATCTTCTTCACTATGTAATTATAGCTGAGAACAGTGCCCCTGGGAGAGGTTTAATCTAGAATAGGTAGGAGTGGGGACAGGTGAAGAAAGACACTAAAAACAACTTCTTTAGCTTATGGTGCTGCCTGGAGCTGAGAGCTTTCCTTCCTTGAGATGGCATGGGTGCCCAGACTACCAGAGCTGGCATGGCCCAAGGCAGTCATTGAGCCCAGTCTCCTCTGCTTATCATATTTGTTAAAAGCCTGCCCTCCATTAGTTGTGTCCTAAATATGGGGAATGAACTGGTGAGAGTTATATTCAGGACTCTTTTCTATGTGGAAACTCTGATTCTATAAAGGAAGGGTTTTGGATGGATGTTAAACAAACAATTACATAAAAAGATAATTTTGGAAAGTAAAGTTAATAAAATGGGATGCTGTAAGAACAAAAGTTAGCCAAGCAAGGAGCTACATTGTGTTGGGTGATGAGATAGAGCCTCTAAAAGAATAGTATTTAAATGATAAGAAGTTAGCCATGTAAAGCTCTGCAGGAGGAAGGTTTCGTGTAGAAAGAAAGACAAGCAAGTACCACAGCTCTGATTCTAGACAAGTCTGACTCATATACAGAAAGGAAAGAAAGCTGATGTGGCTAAGATCATAGGAGAGAAGGGATATAGGAGGACAAGTAGTTTAAGTTTCATTCCAAGCGCATAATGACAAGGAAGCTGAGGTTCCAAGAGGTGAAGTCATTGAAGCCTGTCAATGAACATCTAAATGTAATAATCAGTTACAGTCAAAACTGTATAGCAAATATCTCACAGATTTCTCTGCTTTTCCCTACTTTATATGGTTTCTGACTGTTTTTTCTCTCTGTATATTACTTGTTGTTTTGTAAGTGTGTACATACACTTGCTGGATTGTACATGGCTTGGGAATTGATGAAAACTTCATTCAGTGTTCACTATCTGTATTATTTTTGTAGTGCTCATTTTTTATGTATTTATCTACTTAAAAATAACAATTACCATGGCAAGAATCTCTTGACCCCCTCCTTATTTTTAGGTTTCTTGGCTGCAAAGTTCCTGTGATGTCATTTGATCTGATCTTGTACACTACATGATAGAGCAAAGTCTTGGTGGTCCTTAGGCACAGGAGTTCTTTAGGAAAAACACTGGGGCTTATAGGAGTATGGAGCACACGTAAATCAATAAGCAACATTTATGTGTCCTTCACCACCTGGAGTTTGTTCAGAGTGCTAAGTGGAGCTGCCCTCTGAAGATACGAGCCTATGCTAGAGCTGTAAATCTGAGGCCATGCTTGCTTGTGATTATTAAAGATCCCCTGGCATTTTTGCAATAGATGAGGTGTTAATACCAATGCCCTGCCCTCACTCAAATCCAGCCCAGGAAATTACTTTTTGCCTACCTAAATTACACTTAGATTTCCAATTGGAAATTAATTCTCAAGTTCTTTCCTGAAAAACATTACTGTTGGAGTGTTACAAGGGGTTCTTGTGCCCAAGAATTTCTTCCTCCTCCTAGCCTTCTCCCCAGCCACTTTCTCTAGCCCACTCCCCAGAATATGTGCACTCAGCCAGCTTGTTTGGCTATATCTCAAATCTCTTTTGCAGCAAAGTGAGGCAAATACCCATACTCCTTTGTGTTTCTGGTTGTAAGTAAACCTCTTTCCATCAACACTATTACCTGCTTTGAAGCCATTAGAGAAAACTCACTGTGTTTTTTACTCCTACTTAGATCAGTCTCCATGAGAAGCCAGACTATATGAGTAATATCTTTTCTCCTGGAATATATATTCTATCCTGTTCCGTTATCTCTCTTGTGTGAATGTGCACTCTTGCTCTTGCTCTTATATACACACACACATGCACTTGCACTCACACACACACTGATCAGAACTCCTTACGTTCCTCTTTTTTTCATTGTCAGTTTACTTTCCCCGAAGCACTTCTTGTCATCAACATATTGAATATTTTATTCATTATTGACTCCCCAGCTCACCTTAGAATATAAACAATGTGAGTGAAGGAATTTTTTTTTAAACTTTTATTTTCTGTCCATATCTCAGCACTAAAAATAGTGCCCTAGCATATAGTAGGTGCTCAATATATACCTGTTAAATCAAGGAACTTTTAAATAACTACCCCAAACCTAGTTCTTTGGGTAAGAGCTGAGAGATGCATTTAGTTGGACACTCAAAGTATTGTTTGTTCACTTAATCACTTATTATTAATTAATTCATTTGATGAACTTCTACTAGCACCTAAAACACCCAGAAAAATGCCACATTAGGAAGATGAACAGACATATTCTGGCTCTCACAGAGCCCTTAATCTAAATAAGGAGAAACACATGTAGGGAACTAAGGACAATTATAAACGAGCGAGATCGAAGCCTATTTCTGATAAAGGCTGGAGAACCGTGACTCAGTTCTGTTCATGGACAGTTCTAATAAATTTCTCTTAGAATGTAATAGCAGGGAAAAATTCCTTTCCTAAAGAGATTGAAGATTCTTTTTATCAGAGAACAGTCTCTATTATGTTCCCTTTTTTACTTTATTGGCCTGTCAGTGAAAATCTAAATGTAATAATCAGTTACAGTCAAAACTGTATAGCAAATATCTCACAGATTTCTCTGCTTTTCCCTACTTTATATGGTTTCTGATTGTTTTTTCTATCTGTATATTACTTGTTGTTTTGTAAGTGTGTACATACACAAACATGTGTCTGTGTGTTTGTGTATGTTAAATTCTGTCATTAACCTTCCATAAATTCTGTACAGTATCCATAAGGCAAAGATAATAAATAAGCCATTTCATGCACATGTAGATACTACAAGTTGGAAAGAGAAAGACAGTGAGCAGGAAACAATTTACTCCATGGAACATCCCCAAGAGCTCTAGTGAGGCTAATCCACTAGTGTGGACTTTTGTATAAGCTTCTTCTCAGCCAGCATTTGACTTTCTTAGTATTAAGTTTCTCTTTCTTTTAAACACTTACCTTAAATTGATCTTGCTATATTTTAGTGTTTTCTGGTCAGCCACCTTAAAACCCTTTTGAAGCAAGGTGGGACACAAACAAACAAATAAAGTTTTGTAAAGTCAGGATTTTTGAACCGTGTCTGCACATTGAAATACATAGTTATAAAAAAGCCTCCAACATTACATCCTAGACTTACTTATTCAGTGATCAATTCTGAGAGTTTGTATTTCCAGATGTGAAAGATAAAATGATATATGGACACTATCTTAGCTTATTAGCTGCTTTGATAATAACACAGACTGGGTAGCTTAAACCATCAGAAATTTATTTTTCACATTTCTGGAGGCTAAGAAGTCCAAGAACAAGTATCATCAGAATTAGTCTCTAGTGAAGACCTGTCTCTCTTTCATTGAGAGCTGTCCTTCCACTGTGTTTTCATATGGCAGAAGAGGCAAGAGAGCTCTCTAGGGTCTCTTTTACAAGGATGTTAATTTCATTCATGAGGGCTTCCCACTCATAACCCAATCACCTCCCAGAGACTCCACCGCCTAATACCATTGTAGTAGGGGTTAGGTTTTAACATATGAAATTGAGGGAGAAACATTTAGTCTGTAGCATTCCATCTCTGATCCCCAAATCCTTCTCAGATACAAAATACATTCATCACATCCTAACAGCCCCAAAGGTCTTAATTTATTCCAACATCAACACTAAAATCTGAAATCCAAAGTCTCATCTAAATATGATTCAAATCAGATATGGGTGAGATTCAAGGTATGATTCATTCTGAGGCAAATCATTCTCCAGCTGTGAACCCGTGAAACCATAGAAGTCATGTGCTTCCAAAATACAGTGGTGGGATAGACACAGGATAGACATTTCAATTCCAAAAGGGAGAAGTTGGAAAGAAGAAAGGAGTACAGACATTAGAGATATTTCAGGTTTCTTTCCAGACTACCACAATAAAGTGAATATCACAATAATAAAATGAGCCACATGAATTTTTTTCCCAGTGCATATACAAGCTACATTTACACTAGTCTGTAGTCTGTTAAGTGTGCAATAGCATTATGTCTTGAAAAACCATGTACATACCTTAATTTAAAAATGATTAATTGCTAAAAACTGCTAACTATCATCTGAGCCCTCAGCAAGTTGTAACTTTTTGCTGGTGGAGGGTCTTGCCTCAATGTTGATGGCTGCTGACTGATCAGGACAGTGGTTGCTGAAGGCTGGGGTGTGTGATGATATAGACAATAGTGAGGTTTGCCACATCAATTGACTCTTCTTTTCATCAACAATTTCTCTGTAACATGCAATTTTGTTTTATAGCCTTTTACCCACTTCTTTCAGGCTTCCCTGGAGTGGAACTTCTTTTGGACTTCCCTGGAGGCTCAGTGGTAAAGAATCTACCTACCAATGCAGGAGATGCTAGTTTGATCCCTAGGCTGGGAAGATCCACCCTGGAGAAGGAAATGGCAACCCACTCCAATATTCTTGCCTGGGAAATCCCATGGACAGAGGAGACAGAAGGGCTATAGTCCATGGGGTTGCAAAAGAGTCGGACACAACTTAGCAACTAAACAACAGCAGAACTTTTTCAAAATTATAGTGAATCCTGTCAAACCCTGCCACTGCTTTAGCAGCTAAGTTTATGTAATATTCTGAATCCTTTGTTGTCATTCCAACAATCTTCACAGCAACTTCGCCAGGAGCCGACTTCATCTCAAGAAACCGCTTTCTTTACTCTTTCATTAGAAGCAACTCCTCATCCACTCAAATTTTATCATGAGATTGAAGCAATTCAGTCACATCTTTAGACTTCACCTCTAATTCTAATTCTCTTGCTAATTCTGCCACATCTTCAGTTTTCACATCCACTGAAATCTTGCACCCCTCAAAGTCATCCATGAGGGTTGGAATCAACTTCTTCCAAAGTCCTGTTGATATTTAGACCTCTTCCCATGAATCATGAATGTCCTTAATAGCATTTAGAGTGGTGACTCATTTCCAGAAGGTTTGTAACTGACTTTGCCCAGATCCATCAGGGCAATCACTCTCTATGGCAGCTATGCTGCTGCTACTAAGTCACTTCAGTTGTGTCTGACTCTGTGTGACCCCATAGACAGCAGCCTACCAGGCTCCACCGTCCCTGGGATTCTCCAGGCAAGAACATTGGAGTGGGTTGCCATTTCCTTCTCCAATGCATGAGACTGAAAAGTGAAAGTGAAGTCGTTCAGTCATGTCAACTCATCGGGACACCATGGACTGCAGCCTACCAGGCTCCTCCATCCATGGGATTCTCCAGGCAAGAGTACTGGAGTGGGTTGCCATTGCCTTCTCTGTATAGCAGTTATAGCCTTATTAAATGAATATCTTAAATAATAAGACTTGAAAGTTAAAATTAGTCTTTGATTCATGGGCTGGAGAATGGCTGTTTTGTTAACAGGCATGAAAACAGTATACCGGAAAAGTGACAGGAAGATAGCTCCCACATCCTGGTTCTCTATCCTCTGGGAAGGAAAGACTGTTGGCAGTAACAAATGACCTGCCATAAGAATTATCACACATTTCAAGTCTCCCTTTTAAGGATAGAGGTTATTTCTTTGCGGGGTGGGGCGGGGGGGGGGGGGGGTGGTGGTGGTGGTAAGGAAGAAGGGTGGAGGGGAAGAAAAATGCTCAAACGGGTTTCTGTAGCAATAGAGATAATTTATTCTTAATCCTGTCATGTAGTTACACAGGTGTTTGCTTTCTTATATTTCTATAAATTGCACACTTACATTTTTTTGGGGGGAGTATGTGTAATTCCACATAATAAACACCTTTAATTGACTATCTTTACATTCTGTTTATCTTGCTAATGAATGACAGTTTCTCATTTTATTGTTCACTGACTCAGAGAGTCAACCAGTTTTCAGATGGTTCTAGTCAAAAAGTCCTGTTATTTAGAGTAAACTTTTAAAAAGCAGGATGCAGAACTGTACATACATCTAAGTGAAAGTTGCTCAGTTGTGTCTGACTATTTGAGACCCCATGGACTGCAGCCCACCAGGCTCCTCCCTCCATGGAATTCTCCAAGCAAGAATACTGGAGTGGGTTACCATTCCCTGCTCCAGGGGATCTTCTGGACCCAGGGCTTGAACCCAGGTCTCCTGGGTTGTAGGTAAATTCTTTACTGTCTGAGCCACCAGGGAAGCCCATATAAGCATCTAAAGCCCATTCTTTAAAACCCTTATCTAGAAAAAACTGAAAGGAAATACTTTGTAATATTTCCCACTCTTTTTATAAAGAATATGTATGTATTTTATAATTGAGAATAAATGATACATATAAAAATACTAATAAAAGTAACCATAGCCTAGAAATATAGAGCAAACTGGTTTTGATATACTAGAATTTGTTTTTTTAAAAAAAAAAATAGAATTTCCCCATCTCACCTTCACTTGTGCTCTTGAAGTTCAGAAAGAGCTGCCTCCCAGGAAGAGAACAAAAAAATAAGTATTTTCAAATACCTTTTACTTTAGAGAGTTTCTTCTCATATATATTGGTCTGTTTCATCATCACAGATGTTCTCTTGGCTCAGCAGAGCAGAAAACGTAGTGATGAAGATTTGATCAAACTCATATCTTATTGGACCTTTATTAGGTTCAGTCCCAGTCACTTTCCTAGGCCTTTATAGTATCTCATTATTCCTCTCAGCAAACTTATAAAATAGGTGCCATTTCCCCCACTTTATGCATGAAGAAACAGAATTAAAGAGGTTAAAAATTGTGCCTTAGGTCACACAGCTGCTAACTAGCAGAGCCAGAATTTGGATATCAGTCCAATGCCAAAAGCCCTGCTCCTTTTCCAATGCTCCTCACTGAGCTGTGACCAGAAAGGGAGGCTTCAAACTCCCAATCCCATATTTTCTCTATATCACGCTGACTCCCTGCAGTGCTAAGATAATGCTCTTAGAAACATCTTTAATGGTTGTTTTGACACCTCGTTAAACAGAATTTTGTTCAGACTAAACATTCTTGGCAAGGCACTGGTTCACCCAAGTGCTTTGTTAATTTTAAAGAGCAGTATAAGCGGAAGCCCTTACTACAGGAGATAGCGCAGTGCACGTGCGGTGGAAAGAGAGGTTGGCACTGTCGGTTCGGCTTCAGAATCCTTACTTTTGGTAACTCACTTTTGTCATGCAGGGGATGCATTTAATAGTTAATCTTGACTGACCTCCCTTTCCGCCTCGCTCCTTCATGCTTCCCTCGCCTCGCTCCTTGCTGCCTAGAGCTGTGAATGAAATTGTACAATGAACTTGACTACATAGGGTGCATAGGAAAGAAATTTATTTTTTCTTCCATCACTGCCTTCATGCTTGATAACATATCCCCTGATAACAGCTATAGCATGTCACCCTTGACATAACAACCATCGCACCTTGATAATTGTAATACTCAAATATGAAAAAGTGGCCACCTAGTCTTAAAACTTCCGTCTGGTGTCCAAGGCAAGGCTTATCTCCTCCATACCCTTTGGATACTCTGCCTCTTCCTTCTTTCTGCCTGTCCCCCACTTAGGAATTAGACAGGAAAGAGTCAAGCAAAGGCCCCAAATCTTTTACTGCCTGGTGCCCTTTCTGGGGCAGCATCCCAACATTTGCTTCCCTGGGCAGCCGTGTGAGTTCTTCAGAATGGTTGCTCACCTCACAGGACCTTGTTGTGTATATATGTTTTCCACTCGACTTCCCCACACACCCTCTTCAGTTTCAGGTCACTGAGAAACTCGCTACACTCAGTTTGTACTGTTAGATCCCTCCTGAGGCGGGCATCAGCAAGGTGGCTCAAGCTGGGCCACTTGGTAGGGGAGACTCCCATGTCTTATCAGAGGTGAGTGTAGAGTCTTGCTCCTCCCCTTCTCTCTCATTTCACTCTGCAGTCTTACCTCCAATTTCTGTTTTCTTTCCCTCTCAAAAACCAGAAGAAACCACAGAAAGTCTTCCATTTAAGCAGATACCTATCAGAAAATGGGGGCTTCCCTGGTAGCTCAGTCGGTAAGGGTCTGCCTGCAGTGCAGAAGACCCATTTTCATCCCTGGGTGGTGAAGATGCCCTGAAGAAGGAAATGGCAAACCACTCCAGTATCCTTGACTGGAAAAGCCCATGGACAGAGAAGCCTGGTAGGCTGCAGTCCATGGTATCGCAGAGCTGGGAACTGAGTGACTAACACACACATCAGGAAATGAGAGGCCTGTTTTACTTTCTTGCAAATATCAATCTCTGCAAATAATTCTCTTTCAGACCTCTTCATTGGCTAATTTGGTAGGGGTGAGCCCTCCTGCCCATGGAACTACTCATGCCCTTGTTCTTTGACTCAAGACTTCAACATTCTCTCAAATTCTCTGTGTCTCTGAGGCTTGGAGGAGATAGGCAATGATGGTCACAGGGCCTGATTTCCTGCTTTTATAAGAGCTGCAAGGATGTTTTTAAGATCGTTGGTTGCTCTCTTTAGAATGAGGAGATAATTTTGGCATCCACTGTTCTCCATTTATAAAGTTTGACTCAGTTATAAGAGAACAACGAGAGTCCCATTTAACATCTTGTTACATTAGAATCAACAAATAGTTTTTTTATGAACCAGAATAAAATTGCAGGTGATTGCCACCAGAATGTATTTCTGTTGCCTGTCACCCAAAAGTGATTTGTTCAATGAACATTTATGCATTAAGCTCTGCATTAGACATTGAACTTATAACGATGAATACAACCTTATTGTTAGTCCCCAGGATCCTGCACATATTATTTCAGGAAACCAATAACAACATCAAAATTAAGTTTATTGAAATGACTTGAGAAATCCACCTAGTTTATGTAATAACGGAAATAAAGTATTTAATGGTATCACCGAGGAAAACTATTTTGAGAAATATTGATGCTATAAAATATCATTACTACTTCAATCAATGGTAAAGATATTAATTCTAGCATACAGTTACCAATTATCAAATATTGACCATGATCAAGAATCACTAAATGTTTTACATGTATTATGTAGTCATCAAAATCATTCTATATGAGGTAAAAATTCTAATTGTCCCATTTTACCATGGAAAATAGGAAAATAAGGCTTGGTAAAGAGAGGCTTTTTCAGTGTGACTAGTCTGATTTTCTACTATCTCTGCATTCTTAACTTTTAGCCATTAGGCATTCTTAGCTGTAAGGCAACACTGCCTCCTGGAAACCATGGTTTGCAGGCATATCGTGAGGAAGAATGCATGCTTTTTAGTAACAATAGTATTAAAATAAGTAGTACTTAAACACTATTTTATGTATAGTAGAAGGTTTAATGAGATGTCTAACAGATGACCTGCATGAATGATTAGAACTGGGTCCCCTCTAGCCTTCAGCATGTCCTTGTTTGGCTTCCAGAAATTTGCCTTCCATTGTCTACTTTCTGTTCATTCTAATGGGCTGACAGAGTGGCATATTTGGGAGCTGAGTTTCTGCTCTTCTTGAACTTTACAAAATGTGAGATTGCCAGTTACTCTAAGATGAAAATAGCACCAGAATTTAGCCAAGAGTTTTCAGAACTGGAAAAAAGACTTTTGGGGAATTTTTAAGAGCAAATGAAAAGAGGTAGAATTTTCAATAATGTCTAATTGTAAATAGAACTAAAGAAACAAGATTAATATTTTTAAACGCACGCTTGCAGAATATGTTAAATTGTATCAATACTCCCTGTTTTCTTTACTAACTAAAAATTATTTCCTCGAAACTGAACAAGAATATAGTACTAAATCTGACTTCCTTATCCTTTTCACTTGCAATTTTATGAAAGTGCTTTATGCAATACTGAATAAGTTGAGTCTTCTAAAAGGGTAGGTTTCGTAGCAGAAGGAATACTGTCAGAGTTGCAAAATGGTGGATGGTTAAGAGTTACTACTGCCAAAAATTTAATCTAACTATTTAAACTCACACAGCCCCAAAGGCCAAACATGGAGGGAAATTAGACTGTGAATCCTGTCTCCTAGAAAAAAAAATGCTTTCAAAGTTTCACAGAATGCTAAAGCTGCAAAGGAATTCAGGATTTCACTACCTTAATCTCTGGCTTTGTACATGAGGCAGTTGAGTTACAAGAGGCTACCTTGTAGGGAATGCAATGTACCTCTGTTCAATTTTGCTGTGAATCTAAAACTGCTCTAAAAATAGCCTATTTAAAGAGTATTTTTAAAAAGTCTGTCACTCTGGATGTTTGAAGTGAAAATATTGGTTACAAATGACCTTCTGCTGCATTTAAGTGCAATGGCTTTACTATACAAGGGATTATTATCAATACTTAGGTGATAAAAGGTTTGATAGAATACAGTTTATGGCTGGCACACAAATTCTGTGTCACTGATTCTCTCCTTATTTTAATCTTTTTTATCCATCATCTGTAGAATGTGGCTTTCATTCCCATGGTCATCTCAGTGTCATGCCTTACCTCTAGTCTCATATCTGCATTCCAGGCAAATAGGAAAAGAAACCAATTAAGAACAAGAGATGCAGCATTATTTCAGAAAAGTGAAACTTGCCTTGAAATTGCCTTCCTATCTCTGCTTTTACCTTACTGGCCATTAATAGTCATCCACATGAGAGAAACTGAGAAATGTAGGCTTATGGCTAAGCATATTACTGCTTCTCCTCTTCCAAGAATATAATTTAGGTATTCAAAAGAAGAGGAGAATGGGTATTTGGTTGAGAGTTAGCATCTTTTACCATGAAAGAGAAGAAAATATGTTACTACTGCAGGGTTGAAGAGAATTATGTAACAATCACCCCAGACTTTCAGATTTTTCTCACTGATATTCTTGGATTAATTGCTGCATTTTTATTTCACTTAAAAATGTGATAATTAGGTTAAGAATAATCTTTACTGTAACTTCAAGGATGAAAAATTCAAGTATCTATTACAAAGAGTTGTGTGGTCCAATAAAATAACCACTAGCCACACAGCATGCATGCATGCATGCGTTGGAGAAGGAAATGGCAACCCACTCCAGTATTCTTGCCTGGAGAAACCCAGGAACAGAGGAGCCTAGTGGGCTGCTGTCCATGGGGTCGCACAGAGTTGGACACGACTGAAATGACTTAGCAGCAGCAACAGCAGCAGCAGCCACACATAGTTATTGAAGGATAACTAGTCTGAATTGAGATGATGTATAGGTTTACCCTTCCACACTTGATATTAAAGAGCTTGAAAAAAATCAAGTATCCAATTAATAATTTTTACATTGATTACATGTCAAAATTATATTTTAAATATATTGAGTTATTAATTTTAATAATATATTTTACTTTTCACCTTTTTTCTTTCTTTAGTGTGGCTACCTAGGAAATTGAAATTGTATATGTAGCCCATACGTCTAGCTTGATTATATATCTATTGAACATTGTTGACATAGAAAAAAATATATTTTGACTTTCAGAAAGACTTCCCTAACTTCAGTTCATATCAGTCATTTCAGTCACTCAGTCATGTCCAACTCTTTCTGACCCTATGAACTGCAGCACGCCAGGCCACCCTGTCCATCCCCAACTTCTGGAGTTCACTCAAACTCACATCCATTGAGTTGGTGATGCCATCCAGCCGTCTCTGTCATCCCCTCTGTCATCCCCTTCTCCTCCTGCCCCTGATCCCTCCCAGCATCAGAGTCTTTTCCAATGAGTCAACTCTTCGCATGAGGTGACCAAAGTATTGGAGTTTCAGCTTTAGCATCAGTCTTTCCAGTGAAAACCCAGGGCTGATCTCCTTTAGAATGGACTAGTTGGATCTCCTTGCTTAACTTAGGACAGTCTAAATCTACTTGCAAATTACCTTAATATGACTGAATAATCAATGCAATCATAAATCTACTCTTTTGAATTTCTAGGAAAAATACCAGATAATTAAGTGCTCAGGAGTAGTCTCTGAAAACTGAAAAAAAGTGACGTCTAAATACCCCAGCTTCTAGGCCATTGGCAGACTGTCTCTGAGAATGTATTTTAAAGCAAACTGTAGATTTTTGCAGTGGAATGAAGTCCCAGATGTCTATGATGGAATTCTCCTGATAATATACTCCTTATTGACTACCTCCTCTCCCTTCTCACTTTCCCACTGCCCTACTAATTTGTTGAAAAGGTATTAGTAGTTGCCTAGGGCTAGGGAGGAGATACCCCTCATCCAAGGTAAGGAGCAGTGTCTGCGCTTTGCTGGAGCAGCCCTGAAGAGATTCCCCACACCCAAGGTAAGAGAAACCCAAGTAAAATGGTAGGTGTTGAAAGAGGGCATCAGAGGGCAGACACACTGAAACCATACTCACAGAAAACTAGTCAATCTAATCACACTAGGACCACAGCCTTGTCTAACTCAATGAAACTAAGACAGGTGGGTCGTGGTGGAGAGGTCTGACAGAATGTGGTCCACTGGAGAAGGGAATGGCTAACCACTTCAGTATTCTTGCCTTGAGAACCCCATGAACAGGATGAAAAGGCAAAATGATAGAATACTGAAAGAGGAACTCCCCAGGTCAGTAGGTGCCCAATATGCTACTGGAGATCAGTGGAGAAATAACTCTAGAAAGAATGAAGGGATGGAGCCAAAGCAAAAACAATACCCAGCTGTGGTATTGTGACTGGTGATAGAAGCAAGGTCCGATGCTGTAAAGAGCAATATTGCATAGGAACCTGGAATGTCAGGTCCATGAATCAAGGCAAATTGGAAGTGGTCAAACAGGAGATGGCAAGAGTGAACCTCGACATTCTAGGAATCAGTGAACTAAAATGGACTGGAATGGGTGAATTTAACTCAGATGACCATTATATCTACTACTGCAGGCAGGAATCCCTCAGAAGAAATGGAGTAGCCATCATGGTCAACAAAAGAGTCCAAAATGCAGTCCTTGGATGCAATCTCAAAAATGACAGAATGATCTCTGTTTGTTTCCAAGGCAAACCATTCAATATCACGGTAATCCAAGTCTATGCCCCAACCAGTAATGCTGAAGAAGCTGAAGTTCAATGGTTCTATGAAGACCTACAAGACCTTTTAGAACTAACACCCCAAAAAGATGTCCTTTTCATTGTAGGCGACTGGAATGCAAAAGTAGGAAGTTAAGAAACACCTGGAAGCACGGTAAAGACTAATACAGTTTTGCCAAGAAAATGCACTGGTCATAGAAAACACCCTCTTCCGACAACACAAGAGAAGACTCTACACATGGACATCACCAGATGGTCAACACCGAAATCAGATTGATTATATTATTTGCAGCCAAAGATAGAGAAGCTCTATATAGTCAACAAAAACAAGACCAGGAGCTGACTGTGGCTCAGATCATGAACTCCTTACCAAATTCAGACTGAAATTGAAGAAAGTAGGGAAAACTGCTAGACCATTCAGATATGACCTAAATCAAGTCCCTTATGATTATACAGTGGAAGTGAGAAATAGATTTAAGGGCCTAGATCTGATAGAGTGCCTGATGAACTATGGAAAGAGGTTTGTGACATTGTACAGGAGACAGGGATCAAGACCATCCCCATGGAAAAGAAATGCAAAAAAAAAAAAAAAAAAAGCAAAATGGCTGTCTGGGGGGGGGGGGTTACAAATAGCTGTGAAAAGAAGAGAAGCAAAAAGCAAAGGAGAAAAGGAAAAGACAAGGTATAAGCATCTGAATGCAGAGTTCCAAAGAATAGCAAGAAGAGATAAGAAAGCCTTCTTCAGCAATCAGTGCAAAGAAATAGAGGAAAAGAACAGAATGGGAAAGACTAGACATCTCTTCAAGAAAATTAGAGATACCAAGGGAACATTTCATGCAAAGATGGGCTCGATAAAGGACAGAAATGGTATGGACCAAAGCAGAAGATATTAAGAAGAGGTGGCAAGAATACACAGAAGAACTGTACAAAAAAGATCTTTATGACCCAGATAATCACGATGGTGTGATCACTCATCTAGAGCCAGACATCCTGGAATGTGAAGTCAAGTGGGCCTTAGAAAGCATCACTATGAACAAAGTTAGTGGAGGTGATGGAATTCTGGTTGAGCTCTTTAAAATCCTGAAAGATGATGTTGTGAAAGTGTTGCACTCAATATGCCAGCAAGTTTGGAAAACTCAGCAGTGGCCACAGGACTGGAAAAGGTCAGTTTTCATTCCAATCCCAAAGAAAGGCAATGCCAAAGAATGCTCAAACTACCGCACAATTGCACTTATCTAACACGCTAGTAAAGTAATGCTCAAAATTCTCCAAGCCAGGCTTCAGCAATACGTGAACTGCGAACTAACTGATGTGCAAGCTGGTTTTAGAAAAGGCAGAGGAACCAGAGATCAAATTGCCAACATCCACTGGATCATGGAAAAAGCAAGAGAGTTCCAGAAAAACATCTCTTTCTGCTTTATTGACTATGCCAAACGCTTTGACTGTGTGGATCACAATAAACTGTGGAAAATTCTTCAAGAGATGGGAATACCAGACCACCTGACCTGCCTCTTGAGAAATCTGTATGCAGGTCAGGAAGCAACAGTTAGAACTGGACATGGAACAACAGACTGGTTCCAAATAAGAAAAGGAGTACGTCAAGGCTGTATACTGTCACCCTGCTTATTTAACTTCTATGCAGAGTACATCATGAGAAATGCTGGGCTGGAAGAAACACAAGCTGGAATCAAGATTGCCGGGAGAAATATCAATAACCTCAGATACGCAGATGACACCACCCTTATGGCAGAAAGTGAAGAGGAACTGAAAAGCCTCTTGATGAAAGTGAAAGAGGAGAGTGAAAAAGTTGGCTTAATGTTCAACATTCAGGAAACAAAGATCATGGCATCTGGTCCCATCACTTCATGTGAAATAGATGGGGAAACAGTGGAAACAGTGTCAGACTTTATATTTTTGGGCTCCGAAATCACTGCAGATGGTGATTGCAGCCATGAAATTAAAAGATGCTTACTCCTTGGAAGAAAATTATGACCAACCTAGATAGCATATTCAAAAACAGAGACATTACTTTGCCGACTAAGGTCCGTCTAGTCAAGGCTATGTTTTTTCCAATAGTCATGTATGGATATGAGAGTTGGACTGTGCAGAAGGCTGAGCACCAATAAATTGATGCTTTTGAACTGTGGTGTTGGAGAAGACTCTTGAGAGTCCCTTGGACTGCAACGAGTTCCAACCAGTCCATTCTGAAGGAGATCAGCCCTGGGATTTCTTTTGAAGGAATGATGCTAAAGCTGAAACTCCAGTACTTTGGCCACCTCATGAGAAGAGATGACTCATTGGAAAAGATTTGATACTGGGAAGGATTGGGGGCAGGAGGAGAAGGGGACGACAGAGGATGAGATGGCCGGATGGCATTACTGACTCGATGGACGTGAGTCTGAGTGAACTGCGGAAGTTGGTGATGGACAGGGAGGCCTGGCATGCTGCAATTCATGGGGTGGGAAAGAGTCGGACTCAACTGAGGGACTGAATTGAACTGAACTGAGGGCTAGGGGATGGAGAAGGCAATGGCAACCCACTTCAGTACTCTTGCCTGGCAAATCCCATGGATGGAGGAGCCTGGAAAGCTGCAGTCCATGGGGTCGCTGAGGGTCGGACACAGTTGAGTGACTTCACTTTCACTTTCCACTTGCATGCATTGGAGAAGTAAATGGCTACCCACTCCAGTGTTCTTGCCTGGAGGACCCCAGGAATGGAGGAGCCTGGTGGGCTGCCATCTATGGGATTGCACAGTCGGACACGATGGAAGTGACTTTGCAGCAGGGGAGGAGAGGGGCAAGATTTGATAAGAGGTACAAGTTTTCTGGGGGAATGCTAAAAGTGTTCTAAATTGAATTGTGGTGGTGGTTCCACAAGTCTGTGAAAAAATTTAACACCCTTTAATTGTATGCTTTAAATAGGTGGATTGTATGGTATGTGAGAAAAAATTATGGTTGGAAATTAATTTAAGTCTAAACAATCATGGATATTATTGTTACAGAGAAGGAAATGATTATAACAAACCTTGACAATAAGAAATATTGAAGGGGTACCAAATAGGAATAGAAAGAGAATTAAGAGGTAGATTATCTGTGCCAATTTTCTCATTTTTGTCTGAAAGCACATGGTTGAAATTTTCAGACTTTTTCCTTCATGTTTTTCATAATCACTCTTCTTCACCTTACTAAAATGTTTTTGAAAACTCATATTTGTAGTGATAAAGAGATATTTTTGAGTATCTCACTATTATTTCATTTTAAATTTGGTTATTTTCTTCTATTACATTCAAGAATGTTACATTTGGTGTATATAAAATACTGTGTAAAGAATGATGCCATTTTTTGAAAATTATGTGTGTTTGTTTATCCTCTTCCTTTCTCTAGAATCATATGGGCATATATTGAGAATAATGTTCACTTAGCTTTAAGTGTAGTAATTTCCAAGAAAATGGGTTATTTGTAAATTTCTTTAGTCTTAGAAATTTTCTTCATTATATAAATTTTTAAAATTTATTTTTAATTAGAGGATAATTGCTTTACAATATTGTGTTGGATTCTGCCATACATGCTCTTGTATGTCATAAGTATACATGTCCCCTTTCTCTTGAACCTTCTCCTCACCCCTCACCCAATCCCACCACTCTAGGTTGTCACAGAGTACCACATTGAGCTCCCTGTGTTATGCCGTAACTTCCCAATTAGCTCTCTGTTTCATATATGGTATTCTCTCAATTCATTCGACCCTTTCCTTCCTCTGCTGTGTCCATAAGTCTGCTATCTATGTCTGTGTCTCTGTTCCTGCCCTGCAAATAGGTTAATCAGTACCATTTTCTAGATCCCATACATATGTGGTAATATATGACATTTGTTTTTCTCTTTCTGACTTCACTCCATATAACAGGCTCTAGGTTCATTCACCTAATTAGAATTTACTCAAATGCATTTCTTTTATGGCTGAGTAATATTCCATTGTATATATGTACCACCTCTTTATCCATTCATCTGTTGATGGACTTCTAGGCTGCTTCCATGTCTTAGCTATTGTAAATAGTGCTGCAATGAACATTGGGGTACATGTGTCTTTTTCAATTATGTTTTTTTCAGGGAGTATGCCCAGTAGTGGTATTGCTAGGTCATATAGTAGCTTTATTCCTATTTTTTTTAAGTAATCCCATATTGTTTTCCATAGTGGCTATATCAGTTTACATTTCCACCAATAGTGCAAGAGCATTGCCTTTCCTCCACACCCTCTCCAGCATTTATAGTTTGTAGATATTTTTTTGATGGCCATTCGGACCAGGGTGAGGTGATATCTTGATGTAATTTTGACTTGCTTTTCTCTAATAATGAGTGATGTTGAGTATCTTTTCCTATGTTTGTTGGCCACCTGTATGTCTTCTTTGGAGAAATGTCTATTCAGGTCTTATACCCATTTTTTGATAATATTGTTTGTTTTTCTGGTATTGACCTACATGAACTGCTTGTATAATTTGGAGATTAATCCTTTGTTAGTTGTTTCACTTGCAGTTATTGTCTCCTATTCTGAGAGTTGTCTTTTCATCTTGTTTATAGTTTCCTTTACTGTGCAAAAACTTTTAAATTTAATTAGGTCCCACTTGTTTATTTTTGTTTTTGTTTCCATTACTCTAGGAGGTGGGTCAAGGAGTATATTGTGTTGATTTACGTCAAAGAGTATTTTGGCTGTGTTTTCCTCTAAGAGTTTTATTTTTCTGGCCTTACATTTAGGTCTTTAATCCATTTCTAGGTTATCTTTGTGTATGGTGTTAGGAAGTGTTCTAATTTCATTATGTTACATGTAGTTGTCCAGTTTTCTTAGCATCACTTACTGAAGAGTCTGTCCTTTCTCCATTGTATATTCTTGAGTCCTCTGTCAAAGATAAGGTGCCCATAGGTGTGTGGGTTTATCTCTGGGCTTTCTATCTTGTTCCATTGTCTATATTTCTGTTTCTGTGCCAGTACCATACTGTCTTGATTACTGTAGCTTTGTAGTATAGTCTGAAGTCAGGAAGACTTCTCCAGCTCCATTCTTTCTCAAGATTGCTTTGGCTAGTCAGGGTCTTTTGTGTTTCCATACAAACTATGAAATTTTCTTCTAGTTCTGTGAAAAATGCTGTTGGTAATTTGATAGGGATTGTATTGAATCTATAGACTGCTTTGGATAGTGTCGGAGAAGGCAATGGCATCCCACTCCAGTACTCTTGCCTGGAAAATCCCATGGATGGAGGAGCCTGGTAGGCTGCAGTCCATGGGGTCGCTAAGAGTCAGACACAACTGAGCGACTTGTCTTTCACGTTTCACTTTCATGCATTGGAGAAGGAAATGGCAACCCACTCCAGTGTTCTTGCCTGGAGAATCCCAGGGATGGGGGAGCCTGGTGGGCTTCCGTCTATGGGGTCGCACAGAGTCGGATACGACTGAAGTGACTTAGCAGTTGGATAGTGTAGTCATTTTCACAATATTGATTCTTCCAATCCAAGAACATGATATATCTCTCCATCTGTTTGTGTCATCTTTGATTTCTTTCATCAGTGTCTTATAGTTTTCTGTATATAGGTCTTTTGTCTTCTTAGGTGGGTTTATTCCTGGGTGTTTTATTCTTTTTGTTGCAATGGTGAATGGGATTGTTTCCTTAATTTCTTTTTTTGATTAGTTGTTGTTAGTGTATAGAAATGCAATGGATTTCTGTATATTAATTTTTTATCCAGCAGCTTTACTAAATTCATTGATTAGCCATAGAAATTTTCTGGTGGCATCTTTAGGATTTTTATGTATAGTATCGTGTCATTTGCAGTGAGAGTTTTGCTTCTTCTTTTCCAATCTGGAGTCCTTTTATTTCTTTTTATTCTCTGATTACTGTGGCTAGGAGTTCCAAAACATATTGAATGATAGTGGCAAGAATGGCCTTCTTTTCTTGTTTCTGATCTTAGAGGAAATGCTTTCACTTTTTGATCACTGAGAATAATGTTTGCTATAGGTTTGTCATACATGGCCTTTATAATGTTGGTTTATTATGGTAGATTTTCTATGCTCATTTTTTGGAGAGTTTTTTAAATCATAAATGGGTGTTGAATTTTGTCAAAAGCTTTTTCTGTATCTATTGAGACTATCATGTTGCTTTTATCTTTCAGTTTGCTTATTTGATGTATTATATTGATTTATTTGCATACATTAAAGATCTCTATCTAAATTTATTATTATGAGTATGCATAGTTGCTGTGGGAATGTAGCTGTCATTATTTCCTTGGATTACGATTTTCTTGTAATTTTGGATTAGAAATTAAAAGTGGCAATGTTGAATGACAAACCACAGCTCACTAATGTTCCCAAAAGGAGCAGGAGTCCAGTGGTGGGTGTACCTCTAGAGGACAGATGCCAGGCATAAGATAACAGCTCTTTTAGAAGGCATATTATCCATACAGAGAACAGTGTCAATCAAAAGTTCCTAAGAGGGGAGTGGATAAGATAGTGTCTTACCCACTAAGAGAATATTTGTTGATCTTCAGTAATAGAAATGACAAGGGCAGCACCCTCTCGCTCCTCCCTTCCTTCATCCCACCTTTTGACCTCCCTTTCTCCCCTTCTGTTCCCTTCTATTCTCATATACTGATTTTCATCGCTCTTCTCTTCCCTCTTTTATCTAAGAACAGCTGCTTTCTCTCCTTCCCACTTTTTCCTTCTCCTTCCCTCTCCCTTTATCCCTCCCCCACCCTCCCATCCTCCTTTCTCTCTCTCTCTGCTATGTGATTATTTTGTTTTTCCCTTTCTATAGAGACCAAAACCTAGGATTGTTTAAGATGTGAAAATATTTTTCAGACAGTGACAGGAAACCTTTTGGGTTAAGAATAGATGCCATCTCCATCTATAGCTGTGCTCTGCTGAATTTCACTCTGAATTCTCCTTCTTCTCTGAAAGAAAAAATAAAATCTTCCAAAACATCTTCCCATTAATGAGTATGAACAGCACACTAAAGTTTTTATTTGATTGACCACGTGTTTAATTTGTCACTAAAAAAGAAAGGAAAAATGGTGATAATTGGCACATGGCATAGGACAAATATGTAGTTAAAAAGCACTAGTGCTAAGTCACTTCAGTCACGTCCAACTCTTTGTAACACTAAGGACTATAGCCCACCAGTCTCCTCTGCCCATGAGATTCTCCAGGCAAGAATACTGGAGTAGGTTGCCATTTCCTTCTCCAGGGGAGCTTCCCAACCCAGGGATTGAACCCAGGTCTCCTGCATTGCAAGCAGATTCTTTACCATCTGAGCTACCAGGGAAGTCTTAAAGATGTTGAAAAAATCAAGACACAAAGTGATGTGTGTACAATGACATCAATGATAGAGAATAGTTGAATGGAGATGAGAAGGAGATCATATGCAAAATGTTTACAGCAATTGTGTTGAGGCATTGAAATGATAGTAGCTAATTCCTCCTAGTTCTCAAGTTTTTTTGGTATTGTATTGGACCATAAAGAAGGCTGAGCACCAAAGAATTGATGCTTTCAAAATGTGGCGCCAGAGAAGACTCTTGAGAGTCCCTTGCATTGCAGGGAGATCAAACCAGTCAATCCTAAATAAAATCAACTCTGAACATTCATTGGTAGGACTGATGCTGAAGCTGAAGCTCCAATATTTTGGCCACCTGATGCAATGAACCAACTCTTTAGAAAAGACCCTGATTCTGGGAAAGATTGAAGACAAAAGGAGAAGTAGACAGCAGAGGATGAGATGGTTAGATAGCATCAACAACTCAATGGACATGAATTTGAGCAAACTCCAGGAGACAGTGAAGGACAGAGAAGCCTGGTATGTTGCACTCTGTGGGGTGCAAAGAGTTGGACACAACTTAGCAACTGAACAACAAGTTAAAAAAGGAAGGAAGGAAGGAAAGAAAAGAAAGAAAGAAGACAACACAATATAGGACAAAAATTAAGAACTTTAGAGTCAACTTAAACCGGGTTCACATCTCAGACTTGTTACTTGTTCTGACCATGGCCTTTGGCACCATACCTGGTTTAGTTTTTCTTAACTCCAGTTCATCTTCTGTAAATCAAGAATAATGGCAAAATGCTGCATGGTTCTTGTCAGGATGTGAGCTGAGATAACATATTATCTGTGTGTGGTGCATGGTGTGTCTAATAAATACAAACATATTAGCATTATGATTATTTTGAAAGCTTTCTACCTTGTATGCATGAGAAAAGAAAATACACAAAATATTTGTCGTATGTATTTCATGTGTGATCTGTGCAAACAGAAAAGTTTTTCACCAGCTCCCCATTAAAGAACAAGAGAAAACTTGTCATGTTAGTTAAGAAAGAATCTGAAAAGGGGTCCTTTCTCTACTAAGTCTGAAAAAATGTACTGAACACAGACAGCTACATAGCAAGCATGTACTTGATGGCATACGGCATGCTAAGATAGATAAAGCACAACCCCTGGCTTCCAGTAGTTTCCTGCCTAGTGGTGCGTGCACATTTGTTCACAGATAACCCCAGGACAAAGATGGAAAGATGGGCAAAGATGATTACAAAGGAGAAATAACATTCATTGACCTCTTATTTTATGTCAAGTATTATTTTAAGGAATTTATATAAAAGTAGATATTATCCTCAGTTTAACAAGGCCCAAGAAAGGCTAATTCTCTAAAGTCACACAGGTAGAGAATAGTGGTACATGGAGATAGCCCCAGTGAAACTTTGGTCAAAGACTGACTTCTTTGATAGGTGGAGTAGAGGATGGAGCAATCAGTTCAATCTTTGGGAGGTTGAGTTGGGAAGAAAAGAATTAGGGAGAGAAGAGACCTTTGTAGTTGAGTCTTTGAAGAATGGATAGGATTATGAAAATAATACTGGTTGAGGTATATTACAAGTGCAAGGAACAACATGGGGAGGGCAGAAAGGCATAAAAATAAAGAGCCAGCTAATATTAATATCAGGATCTGGTGTACTTTGATTTCTTGCTTCACAGAGGAGGATGTAGGGGTGAAATTAGAACCCTCAATTCTAAGCTCTCATGTCAGTCCATACATTTTGTTTCTGGAGGAATGAATAATCAAAATTGATGGGCTTATTCTGAGAAATATTCTTTCACAACCAAAATGAAATTTAGAGACTCAGTCTGTAGATAGGTAAGATATGAAGGAATCCTGGAAATATTTTCTTAGCTGAAAAGAAGAAAACATCTTTAAAAAAAATCTTATACAAAGACATTTACTCTGAAATCATTAAAACAGAAACCCACGCACTAGAAAGATATATTTATTTCTTGGTGGTTATAGAGGGTTGAATAATATCTCCCACAAATTTTACCCCTTCTGGAACCTCAAAATGTGACATTATTTGGAAATAAGGTCTGTGTAGCTGTAATTAGTTATAATAAATTCATAATGGATTAGAGAGGGCCCTAGATCTAATGACTGGTATCCTTATAAGAAAGCCATGTGAAGACACACCAAAGGGAGATGAACATATAAAGATGAAAGCAGAAACTGGGATAATGCATCAACCAGCCAAGAAACTTCAAGTATCCAGCAATCACCAGAAACTGAGAAGAGCCAAGGAAAGAACCCTCCCTCAAATCTTCAGAGGCAATTTGACCCTGATGAAAACTTGATTTCAGATTTTTGGAACCATGAAAAAAATACATGTCTGTTGTTTTAAGCCACAAGTTTCTGGTACATTATTGCAGCTGTAGCAAACTAACTTAGCAGGCAACTGAAAATCTCAAGTAATTCATAACAAAATAAGTTTGGTCATAATATGGCAATGAAAAAATCACTGCAGATTTTTACTAATTAAAAGACACTTGCTCCTTGGAAGAAAAGTTATAACCAGCCTAGACAGCATATTAAATATCAGAGACATTACTTTGCCAACAAAGGTCCATCTAGTCAAAGCTATGGGTTTTCCAATAGTCATGTATGGATGTGAGAGTTGGACTATAAGGAAAGCTGAGCACTGAAGAATTGATGCTTTTGAATTATGGTGTTGCATAAGACTCTTGAGAATCTCTTGGACTGCAAGAGATCCAACCAGTCCATCCTAAAGGAAATCAGTCATGAATATTCATTGAAAGGACTGATGCTGAAGCTCAGTACTTTGTCCACCTGCTGTGAAGAACTGACTCATTTGAAAAGACCCTGATGCTGGGAAAGATTGAAGGCAGGAGGAGAAGGGGACAACAGAGGATGAGATGGTTCAATGGCATCACCAATTGATGGACATGAGTCTGAGCAAGCTCTGGGAGTTGGTAAAGGACAGGGAAGCCTGGCATGCTGCAGTCCATGGGGTTGCAAAGAGCTGGACATGACTGAGCGACTGAACTGAACTGATGGCAATGACAGTCAATATAAATAAGAGTTAGAAACCTTTGGAAATCAAGAACTTTATGTAGATCTTGGGCTCCAAATAAACTGTGGATGGTGACTGCAGCCATGATATTAAAAGATGCTTCCTCCTTGGAAGAAAACAATGACAATCCTAAATAGTGTATTAAAAAAGGCTGAGACATTAGTTTGTGCACAAAGGTTACTATAGTCAAAGCTATGGTTTTTCCAGTAATCATGAACAGACATGAGAACTGGACAATGGAAAAGACTGAGTGCTGAAGAATTTATCCCTTCAAACTGTGGTGTTGGAGAAGACTCTTGAGAGTCCCTTGGACTGCAAGGAGGTCATCTCAGACAATCCTAATGGAAATCAGTCTTGAATATTCATTGGAAGGACTGATGCTGATACTGAAGCTCCAATACTTTGGCTACGTGATACGAAGAGCTGACTCACTGGAAAATACCCTGATGCTGGTAAAGACTGAAGGAAGGAGAACAGGATGACAGAGGATGAGATGGTTGGATGGCATCACTGACCCAATGGATACGAGTTTGAGCAAACTCCGGGAAATGGTGAAGGACAGGGAAGCCTGGCATGCTGCAGTCCACAGGGTCATAACATGACTGAGCAACTGAACAACGAGTAAAGACAGGTGCTGCAAAATTCCAAACAGCTGTCTTGGAAATAGCACAGAAATGTGGACCAGTAAACAAAGTTTTCTCATTTTTTTGTATGTTAGACCTTTCTTGTATGTTCTCTAATAGCAGGCTCTAAGATCAGCTCAAAATAAACAAAAATATATTTACCTCTCTCTCGATTTCACTTTTTCTATCCATCCATCCATTCATCTACATAATACAGAGGTAAAGTAGAATATGTCAGGGATACTGAATCCAGAGGCAGTCATGAAATAAGAATCAATTCTGTCAGTGGCTAGGGAAAAAAAAAGTCACTTTAAAGACAAACTTCAACCAATAAGAAATTAGACACATTTATTGCACATAGGATCCCATACTAAGAAAGTTCTTGTGTTGCTATAGCTGATGAAATTAAGCTGTGTCTAAGTGGAAAGGGGCCCCTGGGAGGGAATAACAGCAACCCAGGCATTCTGTACTGAGAACGATGCCAAGCAGAAGAACTTCAAAGTCCTGTGAAACTCTGAAACTCTCTTGGGCTGGAATTCTACTTCTCACCAACTTTATTTCGCTTCATCTGCCAGTCCTTCTTCTCTCCCAGCTATGAATTCACAGTCAGGCAGCGTCAGTATATGCGGTGTGTTGCAGTGAAAATGCAAACACATTTTCTATAATGAACATATGGGAGACTCCAGTTGAAAAGAGTTCCGATTCTATCCCAAGCATGTTATTGGCTATGACTGCAGAGAAGCAGGCAGCAGACGGAATCAGGAAGCGTGGAGGCAAGAAAGGAAGGATGTGTACTTGACTGCTGTTTCAAGATCCTAGTCTTGCCATGCCATGCTGCAGCCTCTTTCAAGAAGCAAACTGGTTTGGCTGGGTGCTTTCCTGATTTTTAACACTTATCTTTCATTCTCCGGTCCGTGGCCTTACGTAAGGGGGAAGCATCTTAATGTAAATTTTGTTTGTGCCTTGAAAGTTGAATATTAATATTAATATTCAATCATTTTTAATTATAAAAATGTTAAGCATTCAAGAATTAAGATAAATAAATATACAAGTAAACTTGCATAACTGTACTTAAGCTCAACAATTGTTAATACATATTTTTCTTCATACATATACATTCTAAGGTGCACAAATATAACAAATGCATATATACATATATGTATGTGTATGTGTGTGCCATCTTAATAACATACCCTTAAAAGCAAGGACATTCTTATCCGCAGCCTCTATACAAAGCATATGTATTTTTGAAGAGTTGAATCTTGCTTTGTTATCAATTTTCTCTAGGATGATACAGATTCAAAATGATAATAAATTAAAATTATTTCTCTCCCCCAAATAAAATTACTCGTTTAAATGTCAGCTCAAGAGTGTTTTCCATCAAGATTTATCTTTTCATTCTGATGTGAAGGAAGACATATGTCTATATAGGTCTGTCAGTGGTGAGTACAATCATGGGATATGTTGGGAATCAAAGAAATAGCATTACTGTTGACTGCACTGAGAAAACTAAAGGTCAGAAAAGCTGCTGTCAGGTTGGTACATCAGAAAACTGCAACCATCTACTTAGTCAAGGATATTACCACCCAAATACAATTGCACTTGGTCTTATGTAGTAATTTCTTCTCCAGCCATGAGGTTTCATGCCGTATAACAGGATGCTTGGGATAGACGTTCAAGAGCTTATTACCCTCAGTTTCTAGATTTGTAGGGAGTGTCTTCATTTGTGTTAAATGTGATCTGTTTTCATTTTAGTATATGATGGAAATGAAGTTATGTGTGAAGACTGAGAGATTACAGAAAATGCAGGACAAAATATAACATCAAAACCTGGGGTACACTTCTCCCTATTTATAGGACTGAAAAACTAGTTGGTTGCCTCTCTGAAGTAGAAATAGTCATCTTTAAACTTGTTTTCTGATTGTAAGTCTCAAAGGATATCACTGAATGTCTGCTTGCTCTATCCCATTGACTATTGCTTCACAGAAGAAATTTCTGAGGTGTTTCTGAGCAAAGACTGTTTCTTTCCTCAAATACCTACTTCATGAGGATCTTAAATAAAGGCAGTGTCATTTCCAAGTTGAACAAAGGAAGACTTCCATTTGGAATCCTTTGATTTCCTTTAGATGTGGGGTTTCATATTTTGCTAGTGACTCAGGAGACCAGTTAAGTGGTGGTTCTGTGCCATAAGCTGAAATCTGGAGGCTTTATCAATGACCTTCACATTCTCTGTTAGCCTGTTTTAGTTCTGTGTGTAAAACTGAGTGGATGAGGCATCACAATAGAGTAATTTCCTCGTGGCTGTGGAAGGGAAAACTTAAGTACCAACATAAAAATTTGCATAGTTCAAATCTTTTCTAATTTCCCCCATCATGTCTTTCTCCATTTCTATTTAATCTTTGGACTCTTTTTGGATACCTTTTCACAATTATATGGGGAAAAAAGGATCTATTTTATGAATAGGAGCTTCTCAGAAGGATTAAGTTATATTTGTATGATAGCTATCTCTGTGTACTTACTGATTTTTACCTTAAATGATAACACTTACTTTCATAACTCTTTTATATCTACAAAATGGTCTGAACTGGCTTCATTATAGAGCTTATCATGAAATATCTTACCTGCTTATGCAGTTTCAAAATCTGGATATTTATGGTGAATATTGTGGAACTTCAGCACTCAGACTGACTACTTTGATTATCTTTGTAGACTACTCAAGGTTTGTGATCTATTGTAACAGATAATTTTTTTCTGTGGCAAGAAGTTAAATTGGCATAGACCGAGATGTTAGTTTGTATACAAGTCACTTTACTAGTGAAAGCACCTATCACACAGCATCTGCACCTCACAAAAGTATTGTGTTCTTTGCTCAATTTTACATATATCATAAACACAAATACAGTTTTTTGAGAAAAATATAGACCAGGTGAAAAAAAATATTTAATAAGAGTTGAAAATATCATTTCTTTGTCATAGAAAGATATGTGATCACAGCCAGGAACCAAGGGTCTTCTATAACATGATCCCACTAACAGTGTGCCATATCAATAGCCTCAGTAGTTGGAACTATGGAAACAAACCTCCACATGCCTTCCAAAATCTGATATCACAAAACAGTGTTTTTATACTAAGTTACTCTTCTGGGGGAAAAGAGTCTATTTTACCAGTTGCAGTTGCCAGGATTTGCTATTCTGGCCTACCTTTATCTTCTCAAGGGATCTGGTGGAGGGTGAGGGGAAGGTCCAGGCCGTCTCTTAATTTTATTCTAAAGAAAGGATTGCAATGAAGAATAAAACCTCAGGGAGGGGTCAAGAGGAAAACCATCCACCACCAAAGAGTAAATAGAATACTCATAATTACACTCATCAGCAATAAATGAGCTGATTTTTTTAATGGAAGAAAGCATTGAAGACAAAATTTAGAAGTAAAAAGACAAAAAAGAAAGGAATATGGCACACAAGAGATAAAATAAAGAATCTACTCTAACAGAATATTTATCCCAGAAAGCTAAAGAAAATTATGGGCAACAAATGCATTTCTCATAGAAATGAAAGAGAATAGGCTCTGCAAGGAGATTTCAGGAGACCAGAGTAAAAGAGGAAGAGATCATATATAAGCTCCTTTGACAACAAAATGAGATGAAAAGAAAATTGGGAGAGCTCAGAAAAAGACAATGTGACTTAGCCCATTTAGAGAGCTATAACAGCATATCATAGACCGGGTGCCTTATAAGAATACTTATATTTCTTATATATCATGTCCTACAGTTCTGGAGGCTGGAAAGTCCAAGATCAAATAGCAGATTTGATATCTGATGAGAAATTACTTCCTAATTCGTAGGCAGTGGCTATCTTTTATGTCTTCACATGGTGAGAGGGACAAGAGAGCTCTCCACGGCCTCTGTTTCAAGAGAACTAATCTCATTCATGACAGTTGAGCCTCATGAGTGTGCGTTAGTCACTCAGTCATGTTTAACTCTTAGTGACCCCATAGTCTGTAGCCTGCCAGGCTCCTCTGTCCATGGGATTCTCTAGGCAAGAATACTGGAGTGGGTAACCATTTCCTTCTTCAGGGAATCTTCCCAACCCAGGGATTGAATCTGGGTCTCCTGAATTGTAGGCAGATTCTTTACCATCTGAGACACCAGGGAAGCCTGGAGCTCATGAATCACCTCCCCAAGACCCCACCTACCAGCACCATCACCTGGGAAGCTAGCACTTAAACATTCAAATTTTAGGAGGATAAACACATCTCAGTCTATGGCAAGCAGTGAGTGGAGAAGAAAATTTTCCATTGATAAGAACAACAGGAAAATATTAATACCTAGAAAATAAACCAAATGTTAAATATGCAAACCCAGTTTGAAGAAAAGATAGCATACTACTGAGGAACATAGAAGAAAAAAATTATTCATTAGTGGGACTCTCATGTTTCCTCCCTTCTTGGTTTCAATATTTCATACAATAAATATAAATCCATATTAAGTAGAAAAAGACAACTCAATAAAACTTTTGAGTATGTGTGGTTTAGAGTTACTGTATATACTAAAACATGGCTGATGGGAGTATGATGTGTGTGTGTGTGTGTGTGTGTGTGTGTGTGTGTGTGTGTGTGCACGCCCTCAGTGCAGAAAAAAGGTTGAGCACCATTGAGGTAATATTTCAACTTTCCAAACAACTTGCTATACAGAAAAATTTACTGCCTAATTCCTGATTTCACTAGTCATGGTTTCAATGGTTATTTCTATCATATCATGCACATGCAAATTTAATGATATAAATAATATGAATCAGTGTTTCTAAATAATTTTAAAAGAAATGTTTGTAAATCGTATAAGAAACTGAGTAAAATTCACAACTGTCTTTGTTAGGTTTATCAAGAATTTATACTTCTGAGACCTTTACAGAGCTACTTAATAAAACTTTGGGCACATGTAGGCTTTCAGAACATCTACATGTGACTAATAATAGTAATCTGGAAGGAGGAAAGACAGCAGGAGGAAATCTAGGAAGGATATTAGTGATTGGAAAGAAAATTGGATAAATGTGTAAATATACATTAGTTATTAATAAAATACTCAATAAAATTAGGATGCTTATACTTCCTCCAAATCTTCCAAAGCCAAATAAAACCAAAAGAAAATTAAAACACTATTGTTTTAAGATGAGAGGAATATTTCCAAATTAACTTGGAAGCATAAATATACAGTAGCTGGAAACTTTTTGAAGAAAAATAATGAGTTAAAACTAATTTTATCATATAATAAAATATAATGTAAAACCACAATATTTAAAACAGCATGGTTTGATCCAAATATATTTAAATTGTATACTGGAGTTTAGAATAAGAATAGGCTAACACCTCCCACTGATTTTCATAGCCAGCAAAAGATGAAATTATATTTTTGGAGTGTCTTCTGTTCTCTTTACATAATAAGAGATTATCCCTTCAGCATCAATTTATGCTCATCAATCTCTCTATTCTCAGAAATCCAAAAACACTGTGACAAACCAGTTTGTAGTCAGTATACTGTGTGTCTCAAGTCTGTTTTTGCTTCCATCTGCTACTATGATAAATCACCACAGTGTTAGTAAATTAAAATAAAATTTGTCCTCAGAGTTATGGAGGTAAAATCAAGGTGTCATTAGGCTGACTCCTCTGGAGATTCCAAGTGAAAATTCTATTCCTTGTTTCTGCTAGCATCTGGCCCCACATTCTTGGGGCATTTTGTCCCCTGCTTCTATTATCACATCATCTTCTCTCTGTGACTTTGATCCTCCTGCCTGACTCTTATGCAGACCCTTGTGATTATACTGGGCTCACCTATATATTGAATGCAGGGTAATCGCCTCATTTCAAGATTTCTAGTTAAATCATATCTGTAAAGTCCCCTTTACCATGTAAGTAGCATAGAGAGTCCAGGAATTAGGACATGGACAAATTTAGAGGAGAAGAGCATTATTCAGCTGACCAGACCCTCCTCTGTTATTCTAATTACCTTGTAATAAGAAGACAGAACAAGACTGATGCCAGTGATACCCACATGTGTATATACATTTGTAACAATGTAGTGGTGAAGAAAAATTTCCTAGATGCTGAATCTTACATGTTTTATTAGCTTCTTCAGTTGAGCTGTGTTTTTAAGAAATGGGTAAACAGTGAAAAAATAAATTGTTTATTAACAAATGAAAAAGGTATGAAATATTTTTCTTTTATTTTGCATTCATTGAGTCATTTTATATTTGTATATTGAACACCTAATAACTATAGTTATTAGAATAATAGTAGCTACCATTTATTAGTTGTTTTCTATGGGTCAGTTATTATACAAAATTGCATAAATCATCTCATTTATTCTTAATGATCCTATAATCAGGGTATTATTATTTTCCACAATTTACAGATGAAGAAACTAAGACTAGAAGCACTTATAAGAGTTCTCCAGTTATATAGCTAGCAGGTGTGAAAAACAATATTTGAACTCAGTGACTCTAAGGACCTTACCTTGACAGTCATTAGCTTTGTTCCCAGGATTGTGCAAGGCACTAGGCAACAGGGACAAATGAAGTGACCTTTGCTCTAGGCTTCTGTTCTGTGGCAGATTCAGACTGATAGGCAAAAACAAAAGGGTGAAACATGTGCTGTGATGGGGAAGATTAGGATGTAAAAGGAGTGCACGGCGGGCATCTAACTTAAACAAAGATGGCGATTCTTTTTTTTAGGAGAAAGCTGAGGAATGGAGAGCTGGTGGAAGGGCAGGTTGAAGAGCAGTGAAGTGAGGACAGTAGACTGATTGGACAGAAAAGGCAAACGCCTGGAGGCAAGAGAGCATGGAGAGATGAAGGGAGTAAAAGAAATTCATTATGGCTGGATGATAAATGTCTAGGAGACAGCAAATGGCTGGGGAGGGAAACATGGGCCAAATTATGCAACACCTTATCAATCGTGTTAAGGAGTTTGAACTTCATTAGAACTTCATCAAATGGTCTGTCCCTCTAAGAAAATAAATGACTTGATCAGATTTGCACTTCAGGATGCTGTGAAGCACAGTTTGGATGTGGCAATGCTGGAGACAGTGAGGCCAGCCAATAAGCTCTTGCAGGACTTTAGTTATTATAGAGATGTTGCAAAGTTAATGTGGGTGGATGTGTATAAAGTTAATATTTGTATGTTGAAACATACATAGAAATATTGTGAAGAAGGCAAAATTCACATAATATAAACCACCTAACTTCAAAGAAATTTCATATTTGCCTCATGAGTCTCTTTCTTCAACCCCCTCACCACACCTCTTCTCTCCTCCACCCAGCCCTGAACCCTGTACCATCCCTACCCCAAATATATTCCACTATGCTCTACGGAGTACCCTGGTAGACAAAGCTGCAGAGAATAAGTACATATATTTTGTACGATACAGTGGCCTAGCTATCACCTTAAAGCAGAACACTAGAGAGAAGCTTCTATGAAGGCAGTTTATTTGGGAATGATCTCAAGAAGCCAGAGTGAGGGACAGGAGGATGAAATAGTGAAGGAAGCTTTGTTTTCCTTCCTGAATAAAAATAAGGGAATGTTTCTTCAATTTGGTGGAACCTCTTGAGGTGCCTATAATGAAATGCAGCTGAAGACTTTCCTCTATGGAGATGAAATTGGAAGCACATTTATCATCCATCACCCATTGGTCAATGTAGCAATTCTGTGAGTGAGTGTTAGCAGGCTTCTGGGGCAGCCAAGCTGAGAAGCTCTAGGGCAGACATCAAGCCCAAGGAGAGGCACCAGCAAGCTGCACTTGAAGAAAGGTGGATGAAACTCACAGAGAAGCCATTGCCACAATCACAACTAGAGTCAGGTGTGGAACTGTAATTTGTAATATTTGCTACCCAAAGTTGTTGTTTTATATTTGCAAAGTCCTAACCCTATCAGTGGAGAAGTAAATGGCAACCCACTCCAGTATTCTTGCCTGGAGAATCCCATGGACAGAGGAGCCTGGAGGGCAATAGTCCATGGAGTCACAAAGAGTCGAACCCGACTGACGCAACTTAGCACAGCACAGCACAACTGTATCAGTGTCATAGTTTTTTGTTTGTTTGTTTTGGTTGTTTTATTGGAATATAATTGCTTTACAATGTTGTATTAGTTTCTGCTGTACAATAAGGTAAATCAGCTATATGTATACATATATCCCCTCCCTCTTGGACCTCCTTCCCACTCCATCCCCCACCCCACCCCTCTAGGTCAACACAGAAAAGCCAGCTGGGCATCCTGTGCTATTCTGCAGGTTCTCACCAGCTATTTTGCATATGGTAGTATATTTATGTCAAATCTAATTTCTCAAGGCATCCCATCCACCCCTTCCCACTCTATGTTCACCTGTCCAACATCTGTATCTCTATTCCTGCTTTGAACTAGGTTCATCTGTACCATTTTTTTTAAGATTCTACATATGTGTGTTAAAGTACAATATTTGCTCTTCTCTTTCTGACTTACTTCACTCTGACAGACTCGAGGTCCGTCCACATCTCTACAAAAGTATTTTTTCTTGTTGGATTTGACACGTGTGTGCGGCCTCTCTCACCCTTTAGGTTGCAAGATCAAATTGTCTGGTTATTTTTAATGCCCATCACTTTAACCCTACAACACTACTTGCCTCATACTAGGTACTTAAACATTTTTAAATTCAAGTGACCATGAAGTCCTAAACATCTGCATTGTGCAAGGTTGCCTTTTTGAGACAATTGTCTCAACTAGGTTTTTTGGGTTGTTGGTACTTTTATTGCTGTGGTTCACCCTGTCTACTGTTTGGAAGATGGTCTGGCTTTAGCAGACTGACCAAAGACCATTTCAAGGACTGGAAGGTAATTCTATATACGAATCAAAAGAAACCCCAGCCACCATTAAGCATCCTATTCTGCAGAGTTATTCCATGTTAGGTGACTCCAAGGTAATCAATTAAATCTTAATCTTTGGGAAATATCCTATCCTTCAAAGGGAGCAAAGGAAAAGGGGCTTTACACAGCACCATGTTTCCCCCTGATTGATTTTGAATTGCTTCTATATCTCAGAGCCAGGAACCCTGAAACCAGTGATAGGTGTGCTCATGACAAGAAAAGTGGCACTGTGGTAAAACCCCAACTTGTCCTCAAAAAGTCCACCCACAGGTTTGCTACAGATTGATTCTTACTATGAGAGTTTGTGTTCTGTTCACAGAGATCATTAGAGATCACATTCTAATATTGAGATTCATATCAATTGTGGACCAAATGTGCATTCTGGAATTAGAAAGAGGGAAAGAAATAACTTTTGTTTACTGTTTTCTCCTCCCCCTATTGCTCCTTGTATTTGGCCAAGAAGAAAATAAGACCCAGGAAAATGAAGTGACTGCTTGATGTTACCCAGCTATTTTATGACAGAAACAAAATGAGAGGCGTTCTGTATGGTATAGTTTTGTTTTTTCTTTTTTCCAGAGCAATTCAGTAGAGTGTAGGTTACTGATAATGCTAAAGTGGCAGGTTTGATTTTTGTGTATAAGCCATGGATTCTTCCCTCCTTCTACCGACCTCCCTAAAACACATAAACGAGCCTGAAAATGCCTTGAGGGTTAGAAATGTGTTTCTTATCCAGTGCCTGGCACGTTGTAGGATCTCAAAAAATATTTGTTGTAAAATGAATTTCTATGGCTGTGGTATTAGTCATCCTGAAGGAGGATAATAACCTTTTTCCCCAAATACATTTTTCTCTGCTATCCTGGTTACTTTTTCCTGTCTTTGTTTATAGTCAATCAATATCACTATTAAGGTGCCTCCAGCCGGGTTGTATTCGGGTGTGGAGCCTTGTCTGTTGGACACCCCGACTTACCGCAGAGATACCAAACACCCTTTCAAAATCTATTACTGGGTCAAACCTCAACTCTGCTGCTTTAAAAATCACTTCTCCAAGGTTTATTTTGATGTTTTCTTTCTCTCCATGTCAGCAGGACAGCTGTGAATTTCTTATTTTCAACAGGACCCTCTTTGAGTAACGGTGACCCAGTAAGAGGGATTTTCATGTACACTTCCAGAATTTTTCTGTCAGAGGTTTAAGCTTTCTCCCATTAATCTAACTGGAAAGGGGACTCATTTTTTTTTGCTCAGTGTCTGTAATTGTAATTATTGCCTTGATTAATGCCAAGTTCAAAGTCTAGGTCTGGCCATTACAAAGGAGACAAAACTAAACAGAGAATTTTATGCAAGAAAAAAAATTGCATTAAAAAAATATTTTTCTTACTTGAGGATAACCTGCATTGTTAGATGCTGCAGAAGATATATGACCAAGGAATATGTTTAATTAGCTTAATTTTAAAATAACACCCTGGAGTGGTATAACTCTGATTTAGTTTTACCTTATCTTACACGTTGACTCATTCTTTCCCTCCCTGATAGTCTAGGAAATAAAGCAGGTATAGTCCTCTTTGACAAAGATGGAAAGTTAGGCATTCCCAAGTTTGTCACTTCATTGAGAAAACAAGGATTGGGGCATTTGAGAGGATATAGAGATAAGGGAAATGTGACAAAAAAGACCCATGTACCCCAAAAAGTCTAGTTAAGAGGAACCAAGTCCATTCTGTGGGAGAAATAGTAACATCAAATACAAAGAATGAGACAAGAATATGGAGAGAATATAGTTGTGATACTAAATATCTCAAAAGTTATATAAGATATAAGTTCAGTTCAGTTCAGTTCAGTTGCTCAGTCATGTCTGACTCGGCAACCCCATGAACCACAGCATGCCAGGCCTCCCTGTCCATCAACAACTCCTGGAGTCCACCCAAACCCATGTCCATTGAGTCAGTGATGCCATCCAGCCATCTCATCCCCTGTTGTGCCCTTCTCCTCCTACCTTCAATCTTTCCCAGCATTAGGGTCTTTTCAAATGAGTCAGCTCTTTCTTTGCATCAGGTGGCCAAAATATTGGAGTTTCAGCTTCAGCATCAGTCCTTCCAATGAACACCCAGAACTGAGCTCCTTTAGGATAGACTGGATGGATCTCCTTGCAGTCCAAGGGACTCTCAAGAGTCTTCTCCAACACCACAGTTCAAAAGCATCAATTCTTCGGCACTCAGTTTTCTTTATAGTCCAACTCTCACATCCATACATGACTACTGGAAAAACCATAGCCTTGACTAGTTGGACGTTTGTTTGCAAAGTAATGTCTCTGCATTTTAATATGCTGTCTAGGTTGGTCATAAGTTTCCTTCCAAGGAGCAAGAGTCTTTTAAAATTTCATGGCTGTTGTGATCTCTCTATTTTCATTTCTAATTTTATTGATATGATTTTTCTCTCTTTGCTTCTTGATGAGTCTGGCTAATGGTTTGTCAATTTTATTTATCCTTTCAAAGAACCAGCTTTTGGCTTTGTTGATTTTTGCTATGGTCTCTTTTGTTTCTTTTGTGTTTATTTCTGCCCTAATTTTTAAGATTTCTTTCCTTCTACTAACTCTGGGGTTCTCCAATTCTTCCTTTTCTAGTTGCTTTAGGTGTAGAGTTAGGTTATTTATTTGACTTTTTTCTTGTTTCTTGAGGTATGCCTAGTAGTGCTAGGAAGTTTCCTCTTAGCACTGCTTTTATAGTGTCCCACAGGTTTTGGGTTGTTGTGTTTTCATTTTCACTAGTTTCTATGCATATTTTGATTTCTTTTTTGATTTCTTCTGTGATTTGTTGGTTATTCAGAAGTGTGTTGTTCAACCTCCATATGTTGGAATTTTTAATAGTTTTTCTTCTGTAATTGAGATCTAATCTTAATGCATTATGGTCAGAAAAGATGCTTGGAATGATTTCGATTTTTTAAAATTTATCAAGTTTAGATTTATGGCCCAGGATGTGATCTATCCTGGAGAATGTTCCATGAGCACTTGAGAAAAAGGTGAAATTCATTGTTTTGGGGTGAAATGTCCTATAGATATCAATTAGGTCTAACTGGTCTAATGTATCATTTAAGGTTTGCATTTCTTTGTTAATTTTCTGTTTAGTTGATCTGTCCATAGGTGTGAGTGGGGTATTAAAGTCTCCCACTATTAGTGTGTTATTGTTAATTTCCCCTTTTATACCTGTTAGCATTTGTCTTACATATTGCAGTGCTCCTATATTGGGTGCATATATATTTATAATTGTTATATCTTCTTGGATTGATCTTTTGATCATTATGTAGTGGCCTTTTTTTTTTTCCACACAAAGGATTTGGTCATGTCAATGTATGGCAAAACCAATACAGTATGGTAAAGTAAAATAAAGTAAAACTAAAAATTTAAAAAAAAAAAGAAAGAAATCCTCCCCTACATGAGTTCATAAGGAAATACAGTTTTTCTATATATCTTTTCTAAAATATGTAGAGATTTTCTATATATAGGATCTAGTGCAAAATTTTTTGTTTATAATGTGAGATAGGAACCTGGTTTTATTAGTATGTATATGTATGCACACACACACACACACACACACATACACAGATATATAATTTTCTAGCATGCTTTTTTGTAAATAGTCTGCTTTTTACCCATTGATTCATGATATCAGCTCTGTTGTAATGGCCTTCTTTATCTCTTTTCACAGCCTTTGTTTTAAAGTCTATTTTATCGGATATGAGTATTGCCATTCCTGCTTTCTTTTGGTCTCTATTTGCGTGCAATATCTTTTTCCAGCCCTTCACTTTCAGTCTGTATGCGTCCCTTGTTTTGAGGTGGGTCTCTTGTAAGTAGCATATAGAGGGGTCTTGTTTTTGTATCCATTCGGCCAATCTTTGTCTTTTGGTTGGGGCGTTCAACCCGTTTACATTTAAGGTAATTATTGATAAGTATGATCCCATTACCATTTACTTTATTGTTTTGGGTTCGGGTTTATACACCCTTTTTGTGTTTCCTGTCTAGAGAATATCTTTCAGAATTTGGAGAGCTGGTTTGGTGGTGCTGAATCCACCTCCCCGAATTCTGGAAATAAAAGCAAAAATAAACAAATTGGATCTAATTAAAATTAAAAGCTTCTGCACAACAAAGGAAAATATAAGCAAGGTGAAAAGACAGCCTTCTGAATGGGAGAAAATAATAGCAAATGAAACAACTGACAAACAACTAATCTCAAAAATATACAAGCAACTTATGCAGCTCAATTCCAGAAAAATAAACGACCCAATCAAAAAATGGACCCAAGAACTAAATAGACATTTCTCCACAGAAGACATACGGATGGCTAAAAAACACATGAAAAGATGCTCAACTTCATTCATTATTAGAGAAATGCAAATCAAGACCACAATGAGGTACCACTTCACACCAGTAAGAATGTCTGCGATCCAAAAATCTGCAAGCAATAAATGCTGGAGAGGGTGTGGAGAAAAGGGAACCCTCCTACACTGTTGGTGGGAATGCAAACTAGTACAGCCACTATGGAAAACAGTGTGGAGATTCCTTAAAAAATTGCAAATAGAACTGCCATATGACCCAGTAATCCCACTGTTGGGCATACACACCGAGGAAACCAGAATTGAAAGAGACACATGTACCCCAATGTTCATTGCAGCACTGT
The DNA here is from genome assembly GCF_032405125.1 of Capricornis sumatraensis. Classification (NCBI taxonomy): domain Eukaryota; kingdom Metazoa; phylum Chordata; class Mammalia; order Artiodactyla; family Bovidae; genus Capricornis; species Capricornis sumatraensis. The sequence continues at coordinate 63,060,209 of NC_091074.1, forward strand.
TTATAATAGCCAGGACATGGAAACAACCTAGATGCTCATCAGCAGATGAATGGATAAGAAAGCTGTGGTACATATACACAATGGAGTATTACTCAGCCATTAAAAAGAATACATTTGAATCAGTTCTGTTGAGATGGATGAAACTGGAGCCGATTATACAGAGTGAAGTAAGCCAGAAAGAAAAACACCAATACAGTATACTAACACATATATATGGAATTTAGAAAGATGGCAATGATGACCCTGTATGCAAGATAGCCAAAAAGACACAGATGTGTATAGCGGGCTTTTGGACTCAGAGGGAGAGGGAGAGGGTGGGATGATTTGGGAGAACGGCATTGAAACATGTATACTATCATGTAAGAATCGAATCACCAGTCTATGTCCGATGCAGGATACAGCATGCTTGGTGCTGGTGCACGGGGATGACCCAGAGGGATGTTGTAGGGAGGGAGGTGGGAGGGGGGTTCATGTTTGGGATCGCATGTACACCCGTGGTGGATTCATGTCAATGTATGGCAAACCAATACAGTATTGTAAAGTAAAATAAAGTAAAAATAAAAATTAAAAAAAAAAAGTGAACTACTATATAAAAAACAAAAAATAAAAAAATTTCATGGCTGTTGTCACCATCAGCAGTGATTTGGGAGCCCAGAAAAATAAAGTCTGACACTGTTTCCACCGTTTCCCCATCTATTTTCCATGAAGTGATGGGACCAGATGCCATGATCTTCGTTTTCTGAATGTTGAGCTTTAAGGCAACTTTATCACTCTCCTCTTTCACTTTCATCAAGAGGCCCTTTAGTCCTTCTTCACTTCCTGACATAAGGGTGATGTCATCTGCATATCTGAGGTTATTGATATTTCTCCCGGCAATCTTTATTCCAGCTTGTGCTTCCTTCAACCCAGCATTTCTCATCATGTACTCTGCATAGAAGTTAAATAAGCAGGGTGACAATATACAGTCATGACGAACTCCTTTTCCTATTTGGAACCAGTCTGTTGTTCCATGTCCAGTTCTAACTGTTGCTTCCTGACCTGCATACAGATTTCTCAAGAGGCAGGTCAGGTGGTCTGGTATTCCCATCTCTTTCAGAATTTTCCACAGTGTATTGTGATCCACAGAGCAAAGAAAAAAAAATGTTATTATGACTCAGCCATTATAATGAATTGGTACCAAAGGACAACATTAATTGACAATAGCAATGCCATATTTATATATTCAGTGAACAGGTAGCTTCCTTGTAAATATTTTTCAATTTACTCCAATGGAGAAAATCTAGAACCAATTGCCAGTGAATAACAAATGGCACTATTTAAGTTGTTGAACAAGTCTTCATTGAGAAACTACCATGAGTAGACACTGGGTTACAAACTGTGCTGGTTCAAAGATGAGATGGAAATGGTCACTGCCCTTGAGAACCCATAACCATAAAGAGAGAAAAGTAGAAGCTAAGTATCAAATATGACTACTATTGAGCATTCTATTAAGAAGCATCAAGGTCTTTATATTACAAATTGTATGGAATGATATTAAAAGAGATCAGTGGGATAGGAGGGACTTTGTAAGTATGTATGGTGATAAATATTAACTAGATTTCTTGTGGTGACGATTTTGTGATGTATACAAATATTAAATTACTATTTATACTAATTATATGTCCATTACACCTCAGTTAATTAAAAAAAAAGTGTTAGTGGAGACCATAACTGCCTAGGTGATTAGGCGACAAGGTATAGGCTTGAAAGTGTGGGTTGAATTTTCAAAGATGGAAAGGATGCATTAAAGCATTCCACTCAAATAAACTGCACCAGGAAAGCAAGGAGGGAAAATATTCTAAGGCACCTAGAGGAATAAAATGAATGTCAGTTGTGACTGGTGAAGAGATATATTTTAGGGACCAGGAGTTAATGCATCAACTTCAGTACAGGAAGGAGAGTTTGGTTTTTATGAACCACTGAAGCTTGTTGACTGCAGATTTCATATGATAAAAATAGGTTGATTTAGCAAACGAAGAGTAGCAGTAGCTGAGGGAATATCAGTTAAATAGCCATGACAATAGCTCAGGCTTCTCCTGCCCCAAACAACCATGGACAATGTAAGGAAAAAGAAAGGAGGGGTTCCAGAAGATAGTCCCTGTGTAGTTTAAGTTGTAAATAACCCAGTTCCTCATCTCTGATAACGGCCTTATTGTGATGCATTTTATTGCAATAACTGACATCCATGGAGGTGCTCCAAGCATAACTGAGGAGGTACTTTGGCCGTTAGAGGGAACAAAATTATTCTTCTAGAGTTCAAATACACTTCCCTAAGGATAAACTGTGATCTAAGTTGTGAAACCAGTTACATACAAAATTCAAAGGTTTCTGACCAGAATGCACATAGAAATCATTCTTCAAGATGAGGAGAAGCATTTGTTCTGGAACAAAAACAGGACTCATCATGTTGAAGTAGTATTTTGAAATGTTTGGTGATTCATATCTTAGTAACATCTTAATGTCTGATAAATAAGGCTAAGAGAACATTGCTGTGAAGGGAGGGGTGTTTCTAAACTGATATAGATTGAAGAGTATTGTGCAATTTTGATTTCAGTGGAATTTTTTTTTTTCTTTATTCTCTTCCCTCTTCTTCTCCCAGTAACCTCAAAAGGGGCAATCTTCCTTCCTCATGCAAGGGAACAGAGAGAAAGAACAGTAGACATAGAGGGTAGCTACAAATATACCGAACTCAAGACAACATCTGCAGGCAACTTGTTGCGTGAGTGTTCCCATTTCTCAGGATCTGATTTCCTCTAGTCAATTATGCTGATCTGTAGAGCAGATAATACCATAATTAAAAGCAATCATGTGGTTAAAATAGCTTATATATGCCAGAACAAGCACTTGGCAGATCTACAGTCTTTGATAACCATTATAACATAATTTCTTCTTTATCCATTTGTCTGTTGATGGATGCTTGGGTGACTTCCATGTACTCTTGGCTATTGTAAATGGTGCTGCTGTGCATTGGGATGCATGTATCGTTTTAAATTAGTATTTGCATTTTTTCCGGATATATACCCCAGGAGTGGGATTGCTAAATCATATGTTAGTTCTATTTTTAATGTTTTGAGGAACCTCCATGTTTTCCGTAGTGACTGCACCAATTTCCACTCCCACCTATAGTGGAGGAAGATTGGTTTTTTCCCATATGTTCTTCATTTGTTAGATTTTTTTGATGATGGCCAGTTTGGCAGGTGTGAGGTAATATATCATTGTAGTTTTATTTGCATTCAGCAATGTTGAACATCTTTTCATATGCTTGTTGGCCACCTGTATGTCTTCTTTGGAAAAATGTCTATTTGAATCTTCTGCCCTAATGATAAAAGAAATAGGGAGTGCTGAATGACACCCTTAATAATACACACACACCAAGAGTATTAAAATAAAATGTAGGCATGTGATCAAGAATCACATATATTTTAAGAAAAACAATATACTGGAAAAAAACAAGAAGAAAAACTAAAAGTATAAGAAAATATGATTCATAATCTAATCCAGGAGAGAGTTTAGAAGGAGTATAATTAGTACCCTCAGAGGAATCTGAGATAAAGAAAACATGATATATATATAATATATAATTGCATATTATATAATCATATATTTATATATAATAAAATTCATGTTATATAATTATATATTAGTATATATGCTATATAAATTAATAATATAAATAGCATGTTATTTTAATATAGTGCATCATTACTTATAATAAAAATTATGTGTAGTGAAAGTGAAGTCGCTCAGTCGTGTCCGACTCTTTGTGACCCCATAGACTGTAGCCTTCCAGGCTTCTCCACCCATGGGATTTTCCAGGCAAGAGTACTGGACTGGGTTGCCATTTCCTTCTCCAGAGGATCTTCCCGACGCAGGGAATGAACCCAGGTCTCCCGCATTGTAGGCAGATGCTTTACTGCCTGAGCCACCAGAGAAGCCCGTGTAATATATTACTCAGCCTTTAAAAGGAAGAAATATTACCATTTGAAACAACATGGTTGGACCTAGAAGACATTATTGCTAAGTGAAATGTCACAGAGAGACAACTTCTGCATGATTTTATTCATATGAGATATCTAAAAACAGTTAAACTTATAGAAGCAGAAAATAGAATGACAGTTGCCAAGGGCTGACAGGGAAATTGAAAGTTTTCAATGGGTATAAAGTTATACTAGATAAATAAATTCTAGAGGGCTGCAGTACAACATGGTGCCTGAAGTTGACAATATTGTATTGGGCACTTAAAAACATCTTCAGAGGGTAGATCCCATGCTGAGTGTTCTCACTACACATTCAATAAGAAAGCAAAGGGACAAAGAAAAAACTCCGTGAGGTGCTGGATATGTTTACTGCCTTGATTATGATGATGATGTCACAGGTGTATGCATATGTCCAGACTCATCAAATTGTATATATTAGGTGTATACAGATTTTTTTGTATATCAGATATACCTCAGAGCTGTGAAAAAATAAAGACATCGACTCTTATAGGAATACTCTATATATGTTGTGTAGCATCTTAGTCATAAGCGATAATTAAATGTTTGTTCCTTGAATATGAGCAGTTCTTACCAAGTTTTCAGCTGCTGCTGTGATCGGGTAGCATCCTTTCCTATCTTGTTTTTTTGGTCTGTGACTCTGTGCTTACCTCACTGCTTCTTTCTGGCTCTCTCAATGAAATGGCACCTAAAGAAAAAAATTGCTTCTTTTGTCTGTTTCTGGCTTTTTCACAGTGGGGCTCTTGATTTGAACAAACCTGAAGATGTCAGGCTGTATAAGCACTCAGGGAAAGACATGCTCACAAAGGTTCCTGCTCTAGAAAATTATACACTACTTTCAAAATGCTTTGCCACATTTAAAAGTATAATTACACCCTTCTTTTTAATGGGTGACGTGACATATGTTTACACATGTTTTAGCTGACTTATGACAATACACAGTTGTGTGTTATACATTTGGTGGCAACATCTAAAATTTCATGGGAAAACATCTGAAGCTGTCTGTTGTTGACCCTGTGTTTTAGAGTAAAAAATGGAACTTGCAAGCTTCAGAATACTTTTTAATCTTTGTATAATCAGTTTGCCTTATCACAAAATTATCACTTTGCCTTGTTGCCTGCAAGAATTATTTGCTCAACCACCCTCACCATGTTACAGACTTTCTTGTTTTTCTGTGGTTGTTTCCATTTTAGTTGGGGTTTCTAAAACAGTACAGTCACAAAGAACTTACTATAATGACAAAAATGTTCTATATCTGCATTGCTCAATATGGTAACCATTAGCCACATGTGTACAGGAAAATTGGCTACTGCCAATGAGGAGCTGAAATTTTAATTTTATTTTATGTGAATTAAATTTAAATAGCCATATGAGACAAGTAGTGCTGTTCCACAGAAATATATTGTAGGCCACACATGAGGTTTTTAATTTTCTAATAGCCACATTTTTTAAAAAAGCTAAAAAGAAAGCAAAATTAAATTTTAAAAATGTTTTATTTAACCCAATAAATCCCAAATAGTATCATTTTAACCTAGTCAAATTCATAGAAAAAGTAAAATTGTGGTTGCCAAGGGCTTTATCAGAAGAAGGGAATGGGGAGTTATCTTTTAATGGATGCAGAGTTTCAATTTTACAAATTAAAGAGTCCTATAAATGGATGAGGGTCTTCGCAGGTAGTGAAAGTGGTAAAGAACCCACCTGCCAGTGCAGGAGACGTAAGAGACACAGATTTGATCCCTGGGTTGGGAAGATCCTCAGGAAGAGGGCATACCACCCACTCCAGTATTCTTGTCTAGTGAATCCCACAGAGAGAGGAGCCTGGCAGGCTACAGTCCATGGGGTCACAAAGAGTCGAACATGACTGAAGTGACTGAACATGCTCACAGGCAATAATCGATGATGGTAATGGTTGTACAACAATGTGAATGGACATATTGCCTTAAAAATGGTTAGAATGATAAATTTTATGTTATATATATTTTTTCACAATTTTAAAAAATGAAAATAAATTATCCAATAAAAATATTTTTAAAGTCTCCAGCATTGTAGGCAGATCCTTTACCATCTGAGCCATCAGGGAAGCCCAAGAATACTGGAGTGGGATGCCTATCCCTTCTCCAGGGGTACTTCCCACCCCAGGAATTGAACCAGGGTCTCCTACATTGCAAGGTGGATTCTTTACCAGTTGAGCTACCAGGGAAGTCCAATTATCCAATAAAAATACTATTGAAGTCATAATTTCTTTTCTTTCTTACTAAGTATCTAAATATTTAAAATTTGTTATTTAATTTTTACTTAGAGTATATCAGACTAACTTAATAGCTACTTAGTCTTCATACTACTTAATAGCTACAAGTGGCTAGTGGCTGTTATAAAGGGTAGAATTGTTATAGAGAAAGAAAACAATCAGAAATATTTTTCATTAACTTCCTGCTCTTCCTACACGCCAATTGGGACCCAATCATTTTTAACCTATAGAATTATTAATCTATAGAATATATATCCATTAGTTACAAAAACATAGCATTCTGGGAGGAGATGTTGATAGCAGGGAAGCTGTATGTGTGTGTGTGTGTGTGTGTGTGTGTGTGTGTATGGTTGGGGCAGAAAGTATATGAGGACCTGCTGTGCAACATTTTTATGAACCTAAAACTGCTCTCAAAAATAAAGGTTTTTTGTTTTGTTTTGTTTAAAAAAAAAAAAGGAGGGGGAAAGAAAGAATGAAGAGGGAAGTTTTGATGCATGGATGAATCTTGAAGACATTAGGCTAAATGAAGAAAGCCAGTCACAAAAGGACAAATATTGTGTGAGTCCACTTATATAAGGTAGCTACAGTGGTCAGATTCATAGAGACAGGAAATAGAATGGTAGTTTCTAGAAGCTTGAGGGAGAAGGTTTGGGGAGTTATATTTTAATGAGGATGGAATTTTCAGTTTGGGAAGATGAAATTCTGGAGATGAATGATGATGATATTTAAATAACAATGTAAAATGTACTTAATACCACTGAACTATACACTAAAAATGGTTAAGATGGTAAAATCTTATGTATGTTTTACCAGAGTAAAAAAAAAAAAAAATTTAAAAAGGAAAAGCTCATTCCTCATCATCTTCCCCCAAGAGTACATCAGCAACCTACTTTAATCTTGACCAACCACCAAAGTATTCACTCTTGATTCATCTCTTTGCCTCACTTCCATTTTTCTCCCAGGAGAAAATTCTTCAATTCTAATTCCAAAACATAGCCTCATTTGGTCCACATCTTTTCATCATTATCATCACCTCATGCTTACTTGGGATCTTTCTGCTTATCGTTTTCCCAGCCCGGAAGACTCTGCTGACCTTGAAATGACTGGACTTCTCCTGTCATTCAAGCTGCATCTTTCAGGGCACTTCCTTGCAAAAGTCTTCCCGCACCACTTTAAAGTAGCCACTCAGTTTCAGTGTTTTGCAGAGTACTTTTAGCTTTCTGTACACAGTTTTTGTTTTATCTTTCCCTAGATCATAATGTAAATTCCATGGGCTCAAGGACCTTTTCGATCTTTATTATTTCTCTTTCTCTCCATCTAGTTCAGTGCCTGGTACAAATTTGGCACTCAACACACGTTTTTTAAATAAACAAATAAAAGAATCTAAATTCTAGTTTCCTCACTGTGAAAGTGAATATTCATAATTGAATTTAATAGGTTAATTTGAGTATTAAATAAAATAATGTCTGTTTAAGTACATAGAATGGTGTCTAAAGCACAGACAGCACACAGCAAACATTAACTGTTATTGTCATTAGTATTATCTCTAGGCAAATTATAGAGTGATCATGGCAACTTGGGGCATTGCTGTTACTAGTTTTTACCTGGGAAGCAGAGGTGACAGCTAAAAGGAATCTTCTTAACCCATAGAAAGTCATAGAATATTTCTGGTAAGAAAATTGGTGTTTGAATATTCAAGTCAGTTGCATAAAAAAATATATTGGCCAAGGTGGATTAATTGGACATGGAGGAGGTATATTTTTGTTACATAAAATTTCATAAATAAGAGTGTCCAATCCAGATATCAATCATGAATCAACAGAGCACTTGAAAGCTTAGAATGCATCCTACATGCATCATCTAACTTTTCCCCTTTACAATAATTCTGTGAAGACACAAAGACAGCTATCAATAGTCATTACCAAAAAAGCATCCTGAAAGATGAAGCACATAAAATAAGTAAGCCAAAGCCTGAATCCAGTTTGTACATCTCTAGTTTTTAATATTGTTAATCAAAATAATGTAGTTTTTAATAGGAAACACTGAAACACTCAGATTTTATGCAGTTTGGGTATGATTATTTCATGTTCTCTAAGACAGATTAATTTTTAAAATTAAAATATCAAAATTCAATTTTGTCTAGTTTAGAAAGAAATCATACAGAATTGTTAATATTCAAATTTGTCCTGAGTTTGAAAGATTTTGGTTTGCTATTTAGGGCTAAAATATCCTCTTCCTTACACTGAGCCAAAAATCCTCATGTAAAAATATCAGTTACCCAAGCTGTACTTGTTATACAAGGCTTTTTTCCCCCTCTCCCTTAAGATTTTTTATAAAGTTGCTCATCTTCTCTTGAAAAGAACAAAATCCTGGATTATATCAGTTCACCTTGGCAAAAAGAAAAACAAGAAGTTCCATAATGGTAACCGAAATGAAATCTTTCACTCCATTTATATATTTCACTAAAAATAGAGCACTTTCAAGATTTAAGGTATTGTAGTTTTAAAAAATGTAGAAACATGAATGAAATAATTTTATCTTTAGTTTGCTAAAGTATTTAATTAAAAGAAACCCATTTGTTCGATAAATTGGTTTTATGCATAATATGCCATTGCATAATGATAGCAGCTGAAAAGATAGATACGTGGAAAAGAAGAGATGAAAACAGAGTAGAAAATGATAAGGATGATCTAGACAGTCTGATTATCCAGGAGGGGGATTGCCTTAGGTAACTGTGGAAGAATCAGAAATATAGAGAAAGGAAAATCAAGAAGATATGTATAGTCTTAGTTGAGAAGGACAATAACTTGAACATAATGGAGACAATGAGGAGTTAAAAGTAGAAGTTATGTAACGGTGTGAAGGTGAGGGAGGCAAAGAACAGTTAAGAGAGAAGGCAGAAGGTAAGCAGTGTGCTAAGGACAAGAAGTCGGCATCTCATGTTTATGAAGGGGGCATGTAATAATCCAGGTACTTCTACCATTGGTGGAAACATCATAAAGGAACTATGCTAGCCTGCATTCAAGTGTGAGAAAAAATATTCTCCATATCTGTAGAGAAACTGGACTCCCATTGTCATAATTTAATAATATGATAATGTTACAGTCTAAGTTACTTAGTAGCAATGGTAATTATGTACATATATTAACTCATTTTTTAATTATAAAAATGGTACCTTCTTCACTATATCAGTTCAGTCACTCAGTTGTGTCCAACTCTTTGTGACCCCATGGACTGCAGCACACCAGGCCACCCTGTCCATCACCAATTCCCAGAGCTTACTCAAACTCATGTCCATTGAGTGGGTGTTGCCATCCAATCATCTCATCCTCTATTGTCCCCTTCTCCTGCCTTCAGTCTTTCCCAGCATCAGGGTCTTTTCAAATGAGTCAGTTCTTCACATCAGGTGGCCAAAGTATTGAGCTTCAGCTTCAACATCAGTCCTTCTAATGAATATTCAGGATTGATTTCCTTCAGGATGGACTGGTTGGATCTCCTCGCAGTCCAAGGGATTTTCAAGTGTCTTCTCCAACACCACAGTTCAAAAGCATCAATTCTTCAGTGCTCACCTTTCTTTATAATCCAACTCTCACACCCATACATGACTACTGGACAAACCATAGCTTTGACTAGACAAACTTTTGTTGGCAAAGTAATATCTCTGCTTTTTAATATGCTGTCTAGGTTGAACATAGCTTTTCTTCCAAGGAGCAAGCATCTTTTAATTGCATGGCTGTAGCAAATTTGGAAAACTCAGCAGTGGCCACAGGACTGGAAAAGGTCAGTTTTCATTACAATCCCAAAGAAAGGCAATGCCAAAGAATGCTCAAACTACCGCACAATTGCACTCTTCTCACATGCTAGTAAATCAATGCTCAAAATTCTCCAAGCCAGGCTTCAGCAATACATGAACCGTGAACTCCATGATGTTCAAGCTGGTTTTAGAAAAGGCAGAGGAATCAGACATCAAATTGCCAACATCCGCTGGATCATGGAAAAAGCAAGAGAGTTCCAGAAAAACATCTATTTCTGCTTTATTGACTATGCCAAAGCCTTTGACTGTGTGGATCACAATAAACTATGGAACATTCTGAAAGAGATGGGAATACCAGACCACCTGACCTGCCTCTGAGAAACCTATATGCAGATCAGGAAGCAACAGTTAGAACTGGACATGGAACAACAGACTTGTTCCAAATAGGAAAAAGAGTCCGTCAAGGCTGTATATTGTCACCCTGCTTATTTAATTTACATCATAAGAAATGCTAGGCTGGAAGAAGCACAAGCTAGAATCAAGATTGCCGGGAGAAATATCAATAACCTCAGATATGCAGATGATGCCACCCTTATAGCAGAAAGTGAAGAAGAACTAAAAAGCCTCTTGATGAAAGTGAAAGAGGAGAGTGAAAAAGTTGACTTAAGCTCAACATTCAGAAAATGAAGATCATGACATCCAGTCCCATCACTTCATGGGAAATAGATGGGGAAACAGTGGAAACAGTGTCAGACTTTATTATTTTGGGCTCCAAAATCACTGCACATGATGATTGCAGCCATGAAATTAAAAGATGCTTACTCCTTGGAAGAAAAGTTATGACCAACCTAGATAGTATATTCAAAAGCAGAGACATTCCTTTGCCGACTAACGTCCGTCTAGTCAAGGCTATGGTTTTTCTTGTGGTCATGTATGCATGTGAAAGTTGGACTGTGAAGAAGGCTGAGTGCCAAAGAATTGATGCTTTTGAACTGTGGTGTTGGAGAAGACTCTTGAGAGTCCCTTGGACTGCAAGGAGATCCAACCAGTCCATTCTGAAGGAGATCAACCCTGGGATTTCTTTGGAAGGAATGATGCTAAAGCTGAAGCTCCAGTACTTTGGCCACCTGATGCGAAGAGTTGACTTATTGGAAAAGACTCTGATGCTGGGAGGGATTGAGGGCAGGAGGAGAAGGGGAAGACAGAGGATGAGATGGCTGGATGGCATCACTGACTTGATGGACGTGAGTCTGAGTGAACTCCAGGAGTTGGTGATGGACAGGTTGGCCTGACGTGCTGCGATTCATGGGGTCGCAAAGAGTTGGACACTGAGCGACTGAACTGAACTGAACTGAGTCACCATCTGCAGTGAACTTGGAGCCCCCAAAAATAAAGTATCTCACTGTTTCCATTGTTTCCCCATCTATTTGCCATGAAGTCATGGGACCAGATGCCATGATCTTACTTTTCTGAATGTTGTGTTTTAAGCCAGCTTTTTCACTCTCCTCTTTCACTTTCATCTAAGAGGCTCTTTAGTTCTTCACTTTGCCATAAGGGTGGTATCATCTGCATATGTGAAGTTATTGATATTTCTCCCCACAATCTTGATTCTAGTTTGTGATTAATCCAGCCCAGCATTTCTCATGATGTACTCTGCATATAAGTTAAATAAGCAAGGTGACAATATACAATGTTGACATACTCCTGTCCCAATTTGGAGTCAGTCTGTTGTTCCATGCTGCTGCTGCTGCTGCTGCTGCTAAGTCGCTTCAGTCATGTCTGACTCTGTGAGACCCCAGAGAAGGCGGTCCACCAGGCTCCCCCATCCCTGGGATTCTCCAGGCAAGAACACTGGAGTGGGTGCCATTTCCTTCTCCAATGCATGAAAGTGAAAAGTGAAAGTGAAATCACTCAGTCGTCTCTGACTCCTAGTGACCCCATGGACTGCCACCTACCAGGCTCCTCCGTTCATGGGATTTGCCAGGCAAGAGTACTGGAGTGGGTCTGTTGTTTCATGTCCAGTTCTAACTGTTGCTTCTTGACCTGCATACAGATTTCTCAGGAGGCAGTTCAGGTTATCTGGTATTCCCATCTCTTGAAGAATTTTCCACAGCTTGTTGTGATTCACAGTCAAAGGCTTTGGCATAGTCAATAAAGAAGTAGATGTTTTTTTGGAACTCTCTTGCTTTTTTGATAATTCAACAGATGTTGGCAATTTGATCTCTGAATCCTCTGTCTTTTCTAAATCCAGCTTGAACATATGGAAGTTCACGGTTCACATATTGCTGAAGCCTGGCTTTAAGGATTTTGGGGCATTACTTTGCTAGTGTGTGAGATGAGTGCAATTGTGCAGTAGTTTGAGCATTCTTTGGCATTGCCTTTCTTTGGGATTGGAATGAAAACTGACCTTTTCCAGTCCTGTGGCCACTGCTGAGTTTTCCAAATTTGCTGGCATATTGAGTGCAGCACTTTCACAGCATCATCTTTTAGGATTTGAAATAGCTCAACTGGAATTCTTTACTATAATACTTAGGAAAAAAATTAATTTAAAAGAAAATAAATGCTATATACAGCCTTAGCATTCAGGAAAAGTCATTCTTAACAAGTTGCAGACATAGAAATATATGTTTACTTAACATTTTCTCTGTGTGATCACATAAATTGTTTGATATTTTTAATCACATTTTAACAATGTAATATGTGACTCTACATTTAATTAATTATATAATTAATAGTTTTTCAGAGGGATGCCTTTAAAGGCTGAATAATATCCCACTAAAATATTTTGGTCTTTTATATTTTCATTTTTTGACATGGAACCTAGCAATGACCGATTTTATAAATAAATGCCTATCTCTTTCTAAGTGAAATTTTTGGGTTAAGCTTTTTAAAGTCCCTTGATATGTAATCATATTGGTTTAAAGAAAGCTTCATAAATATCCACTGCATATAGTGTGAATTTGGGAACAGAATGAACTTGGGTAATGGATATTCCTTGCTATCTGAACTCACACGATGAGAATTTAGGAATTAGATAGCAAAGCATTTGGCACAATATTTTCAGAAATTTGGAATTACATTATGAATGCAGTTTTATATCTTGATATTTCTTTTAGAATTATATAGAAAAGTGACAATTACAATGACAGGAGATTTTTATTAGCAACAATAGATGCCAGAAAACAATGAACTAATATCTTTAAAGTATTGAGGAAAAATAAAATGTCAAGAGAATCAAATATTCAGCTAAACTGTCATTCAAGAGTGCAGGAAAAATAATGACAATTTGTTTTTCATACTTAAAAAATAAAATTTCCTGCAAACCCTGAAATATCCTGAAATAATGAATCAGTTCAGTTCAGTCTCTCAGTTATGTCCAACTCTTTGTAACCTCATGGACTGAAGCATTCCAGGCTTCCATGTCCATCACCAACTCCCAGAGCTTGCTTAAACTCCTGTCCATCGAGCCGGTGATGCCATCCAACCATTTCATTCTCTGTCGTCCCCTTCTCTTCCTGCCTTCAATCTTTCCCAGCATCAGGGTCTTTTCCAGTGAGTCAGTTCTTTGCATCAGGTGGCCAAGGTATTGGAGCTTCAGCTTCAGCACCAGTCCTTCCAGTGAATACTCAGGAATATACCTTTGCAAAAAAGAAAAATAGAAAAAAATGGAATGCATAAAACAGTAAGTGTGAACATTTGAGAAATGTTTATAAATCTAATTAATTATTGACTAAAAGTTACAATAGTTTTACATATTTAAAAGGTAATGCTAGGTAAGATGAAAAAGCCTGAATTATAGAGTAACTTCATATTTCAGATAAAGATAGCAAACATCTTTTAAAACACATAGTAGAATTCATAAGTAGGAATAATTTCCAGCAGCCAAAAACAAAGCAGAAACAAGAGCCTGAAGGTAAATATAATGTTTTAGAAGCAATGAAGAGAATCAAACTGTGGCTCTTCAACACTTAATTACATATAGAAAGAGACACAAGATGAGGAACTGGGTAGATAAAAATGAAAATTTTTAATGGAAAATTCACAGAAATCAAAAGAATGAACTTTCAGTAAAAAAGAAAGACAGATATTCTACCCATTGCTACCTCAGAAAGATTTTGAAAAAGTTTGTGATGCTAGAGTTCTAAGTTTGGGTAACATAATTACTAATCAAATTACTTGATTTGCTAAGTGTGTTTATTTGGTTACAGAGTTAAGTGCATAAAAATTTTAAAACTATTAGAAGAAAAAAAACTATTAGAAGAATATATAAAAGAATTATGCTTATGAATTTGGAATTATAAGCAGTTTTTTTAAATAAGTTTCAAAAAGTAGAAATTTTAAAAGACTCATAATTTGATCAAATCAAAATATAAATCTTCTGTCAAATAAAGGAAAGCATGATGTAATAGAAATGTAAAACACAGTAAATGCTGAAAAAATGTATTGGCAAAATATAAAGCATGCAAAGAACTGGAAGTAACAAAAGTATACACAAAACATCAAAGGAAAACTAAGAAAAAGGCAACAAAAAAGGAAAATGGATAAATGGTTTACAGATACAAAATTCAAATCAGATACCCAATTGGATAATAGATACATAAAAATTATCAAAGCTGGCAAACATTGTAAAATTAAAACAACCTAGTCTCCAGTGTGGTGTTGGAGAAGACTCTTGAGAGTCCCTGGGACTGCAAGGAGATCAATCCAGTCATTCCTAAAGGAAATCAATCTTGAATATTCATTGGAAGGACTGATGCTGAAGCTGAAACTCCAACACTTAGGCCACGTGATGCAAAGAACTGAGTCATTGGAAAAGACCTTGATGCTGGGAAAGATTGAAGGCGGGAGGAGAAGGGGACAACAGAGGATGAGATGGTTGGATGGTATCTCCGACTCAATGGACATGCATTTGAGTAAACTCTGGGAGCTGGTGATGGACAGGAAAGACTGGCATGCTGTCATCCATGGGGCCGCAAAGAGTTGGACACGACTGAGTGACTGAACTGAACTGAACTGGGTCTCCAGTATAGCCCTATCAGCTTGGCAAAATTTTATTAATGTGATATTGCCAACTGTTATCAAGGATGGAAAGAAAAAAAATATTTAACTATGACTTCTAAAAACATAGACAACAGTTTAGCAAATTTAATAAAGCAGACCAACTTCTCCCTCTCTCCCTGTAAGTCCTTTTCTAGACATACATCTTAGAGCAACAGTTCTAAGTGTGGTCCACAGACCAGTGGGAGCCCCTGAGATCCTTTCAGGGTATCTGCAAGTCAAAACTACTTTTATAATAGTTAATAAGACCTCTTTTTTTTTTTGTCTGTAGAGATGTTTGCATTGTTGGTATAAATGCAATGAAAGATAAAACTGCTGATGCTTTAACGCAAATGCAGACAGAAACATTGGAATATGGTTTCTGTACTCTTTACCACCTGGGACTTGCAGTTAAAATAGAAAAAGCTAGTTTTACCAAAGAATGTCCTTGATAAATAGGTGAAAAGTATTAAATTTCTTAAATCTTGACTGTTGAGTGCATATTTTTTTAATATTCTGTGTGATAAAATTGCAATTAAGCATGAAGTATTTCAACAGCATATTGAGCAGCAAAGAACAACACTTGTGTGATTGAGTTATGAACAGAAATAGTTGTTTTTATTTATGAAATACCAATTTTATTTGAATGAAGAACTGACAGACAAACTACAATTGTTCAGGAGGGTATCTGGCAGTCACTTTCATGGAAGTGAATTTCAACCAAGAAAGTCTGCTGATTCAAGGCAAACAATGGATAATATTTGTAACAAAAAATTAAAATTTCTAAGTGAAAATTAGAATTTTGAAAAACTGATATTAGCTACTGTGAGTTTCAGTTCAGTTCAGTTCAGTTGCTCAATCGTGTCCGACTCTTTGCGACCCGATGAACCACAGTATGCCAGGCCTCCTTGTCCATCACCAACTCTTGGAGTCCCCCCAAACCCATGTCCATTGTGTTGGTGACACCATCCAACCATCTCATCCTCTGTCGTCCCTTTCTCCTTCTTCCCCCAGTCGCTCCCAGCATCAGGGTCTTTTCAGATGGGTCAGCTCTCAGCATCAGGTGGCCAAAGTATTGGAGTTTCAGCTTCAACATCAGTCCTTCCAATGAACACCCAGGACTAATCTCCTTTAGGATGGACTGGTTGGATCTCCTTGAAGTCCAAGGGACCCTCAAGAGTCTTCTCCAACACACAGTCCAAAAGCATCAATTCTTCAGAGCTCAGCTTTCTTTATAGTCCAACTCTCACATCCATACATGACTGCTGGAAAATCCACAGCCTTGACTAGACGGATCTTTGTTGGCAAAGTAATGTCTCTGCTTTTGAATATGCTGTCTAGGTTGGTCATAAATTTTCTTCCAAGGAGCAAGAGAGTCTTTTAATTTCATGGCTGCAATCACCATCTGCAGTGATTTGGGAGCCCAGAAAAATAAAGTCTGACACTGTTTCCACTGTATCCCCATCTATTTCCCATGAAGTGATGGGACCAGATGCCATGATCTTTGTTTTCTGAATGTTGAGCTTTAAGCCAACTTTTTCACTCTCCTCTTTCACTTTCATCAAGAGGCTTTTTAGCTCCTCTTTACTTTCTGCCATAAGGGTGGTGTCACTTGCATATCTGAGGTATTGATATTTCTCCCAGCTATCTTGATTCCAGCCTGTGATTCCTCCAGCCCAGCGTTTCTCATGATATACTCTGCATATAAGTTAAATAAGTGGGGTGACAATATACAGCCTTGACGTACTCCTTTTCCTATTTGGAACCAGTCTGTCGTTCCACATCCAGTTCTAACTGTTGCTTCCTAACCTGTTTACAGGTTTCTCAAAAGGCAGGTCGGGTGGTCTGGTATTCCCATCTCTTTCAGAATTTTCCACAGTTTATTGTGATCCACACAGTCAAAGGCTTTGGCATAGTCAATAAAGCAGAAATAGATGTTTCTCTGGAACTCTCTTAACAGCTTCCTAATGTTTAAAGCCCTTTCTGATGAGACTGGTGTGAATTATCTCTCATTGTATGCGCGCATGTTAAGTTGTTTCAGTTGTGTCCCTATGGACTGTAGCCCTCCAGGCTCCTCTTTCGTGGGACTCTCCAGGCATGAACACTGGACTGGGTTGCCATACCCTCCTTCAGTGGATCTTCTCAACCCAGGGATTGAACGCAAGGTTCTTACATCTCCTGCATTGGCAGGTGAGATCTTTACTGCTAGCACCACCTCGGAAGACCTAGTGCTCATTATGAATTATACATCTATTAAATTATAAAACTCAAAATTCATGATTGCAACTTCCACTGAAGAGGGAAAGAAAAGGCAATATGTGCGAAGGACTTCAAATTAACATATTTTATGTATGTGAAAAAATGAAACGAATTTTATAGCAAGACTTTTTCTTCTTTTCTGTAGGGCATATTTAAATATATTCGATTTTCTTTTTTAGTAGTTTCTTATTAAAAGCACAAATGTTTTAACATAAATCTTTATTGTAGCTATTATTATTGTCTTTGAATTAATTCTTCCTTTAGGAAGTTTTATGGATTTGAGTATGGTTCTTGATATATTTTATTCAACATAAAACGTACATAAGTATATAACAACAATACACTAAGAATACATGCATCTAAGTGCACCTCCCAAGTCTGTATATTTTTAAAAAACATTTTGCCAGTTTCACAGGAAAAAGTGACATGTGATTAGTTTCATTACTATTTTGGTGATCAGCAGTGTTCAGACCCTGGGTCGGGAGGATCTTCTGGAGGAGGGACTTCTGGGAGGAGGGAATGGCAACCCACTCCAGTATTCTTGCCTGGAATTTCCCATGGACAGAGAAGCCTGGAGGGTTATGGTTCATGGAGTTGCAGAGTCTGACATGACTGAAGCTAGTTAGCATGCACACACACAGTGAAGTCCAGGAATGGGAAAAGCACAAATGATTAAAGTAAGATTATTCCTGCTTTAGAAACCAAGAAACAGTCAGCCTGATACTTCTGTCTTTGATACTCCTGCACTCTTGATTTTTTTACCACTAGTGCATCCTGGTAAGAACAAAGACAGCATTGTAGGCCTGTACTCTTAGGTCAAAGAGCAGTGGGAGAATTTACTATCATGGTTTCCCTGTCCACCATTTCTCACATATGGTGTTGGGGTGAAGAGGCTCTGCAATTTCACAATTATTTAATATGCTCAGTGTCTGCAAGAAATTTGACAAATATGAGAAATAACAGGTTCCCAAATATGAGTATTTGGATTCCCATATCTATGCATGCATGTATGCTAAGTCGCTTCAGTCATGTCTGACTCTTTCCGACCCTGTGGATGGTAGCCTACCAGGCTCCTCTGTCCATGGGATTCTCCAGCAAGGATATTCTCGAGGGTTTCCATGCCCTCCTCCAAGGGATCTTCCCGACTCAGGGATCAAACCCACATCTCTAATGTCCCCTGTATTTGGCAGGAGGGTTCTTTACTACTAGTGCCCCCTAGGAAGCCCTCCAAGATCTACTGGTCTTGTTCAGTTCCTCAGTCATGTCCGACTCTGTGACCCCATGGACTGCAGCACTCCAGCCTTCCCTATTCTTCACTATCTCTGGGAGTTTGCTCAAACTTATGTCCATTGAGTTAGTGATGCCATCCAACCGTCTCATCCTCTGTCACTGCCTTCTCTTCCTGCCATCAATCTTTCCCAGCATCAGGGTATTTTCCATTGGGTTGGCTGTTTGCATCAGGTGGCCACAGTATTGGAGCTTCAGCTTCAGCATCAGTCCTTCCAATGAATATTCAGGGTTTATTTCTTTCAGGATTGACTGGTTTCATCCCCTTGGTGTCTAAGGGACTCTCAGGAGTCTTCTCCAGCACCATGGTTGGAAAGAATCAGTTCTGCGGTGCTCAGCCTTCTTTACAGTACAACTCTTACATTCATCATAACTACTGGAGAAACCACAGTTTTGCCTATACAGACCAAAGAATAAAATCAATCTGATTTCAGTACTATCTGGTGATGTATATGTGCAGAATTATCTATTGTGTTGTTGTAAGATGGTGTTTGCTATGACCATTGTGTTCTCTTAGCAAAACTCTGTTAGCCTTTGCCCTGCTTCATTTTGTTCTCCAAGGCCATACTTGCCTGTTACTCCAGGCATCCTGCTTTTGTATTCCAATCCCCTCTGATGAAAATGGCATCTGTTTTTGGTATTAATTCTAGAAGATCTTGTACATGTTCACAGAACCATTCAATTTCAGCTTCTTTGGCATTAGCAGTTGGGACATAAACTTTTTACTCTGATATTGAATGGTTTGCCTTAGAAACAAACTGAGATCATTCTGTCATTTTTTGAGATTGCACCCAAGTATTGCTTTTCAAACTCTTGTTGACTATAAGGGTACTCCATTTCTTCTAAGGGACTCTTGTCCACAGTGGTAGATATAATGATCATCTATATTAAATTCACCCGTACCTGTCTATTTTAGTTCATTGATTCCTAAAATGTCAATGTTCACTCTTGCCGTGTCTGCATATACCAGAAAATCATCTACTTCATATGTTCCCATTCCTTAATTTATCCAGATTTCTACCTATACCATCCTTTGGAGATTATCTTACATAATAGGTCTATTCCTTTGAATAGCTATCATTGTTATATGGGGAGGGATTTTAGTGACCTAGCCTTGTTTCTTTACCTCTGAAATTCTTCCTGATGATGACTTCCATGCTAGTTAATAGTTTTCTACACCATTTGATGTCCTCTGAGATCAAAACCATGCTGAAAGCCAGCAATGCCATTAAATTATCACTTCTTGATGAAGTTATGCTTGTCTGTTTATTTCCCATGATCCTGTCCTCATGGTGGCTCTTGGAAGAAGCCTGTTTTACTCTATATTTATCCTTTCTAGAACAAAGGATCCATATTAAATTATTTCATATTTTGTTTATCATTTCAATTTGTATTTCCTTTTTCATATTTTGACCAATTTATTTTGTACTTTGCATTCTTTTCTTCCTGATTTTTAAAGACTCTTTTTAAAGTATAAATATATCACAGGAATCTTGAAACAAATTAATTTGTCAAATTTGTGGTACATTGTAAATTTCCTTTAAGTTTCTTTATGATCTTCATTTTGCATTCAGAAGTTTAAAGTTTATATATAGACATAATATATCAGCTCTTTAAATGCATGGCTTCTTCCATTGCTTTATTTTTTCCCTTGTAAACCTACTTAAGATTTGCCCATAATTTCTTTGTTTTCATTTTTGTACTTGACTACTTAAGTCATGCAGAACTTATCTAGTATGTATTGTAAGGAGTGAACTTGTCTTCTTTTTTTTTTTTTCTATTATTCTGACCAATTTTACTAGGACAAATATGTCATGAGGGAAAAAGAAGCTTTATTTTCTCATTCAATTATGATACCACCTCTATCATGTATTTAGTTTTTGCATAGAAAAATCATTTTTATTTTGGGTTTTTTATTCTGATTGCTTTGCCTCTCTGTGGATTCCTAACTGCTATACTGTTTTGATTATTGTTCTTCTAAGTTTCATCACTTGTAGGCATTATTCCCTCTGTCCTCCCATTTTATTTCCAGAAAATTTGTTGCCCAATCCTACCTGTTTATTCTTCTAAATGTACCTCAGAATGTCTTCTGTAAAATTTTCTGTGATGTTAATTAGAATTGCAACTTGGATCACAAATTAATTTGAAAATATTAAGTGGAATTCCTATTTCTATTCAGGAGCTTAACATATATCTTTAATGATTCCCTTATTTCTTACATACTAGAGTTACTTCATATCATTCTTGTTGATAAAACCTCTACCTTGTTATCACTGTAAATATGATAGGATATTTTGACTCATATTTTCTAATAGTGATGGGAAATGGCAACCCACTCCAGTGTTCTTGCCTGGAGAATCCCAGGGGCTGGGGAGCCTGTTGGGCTGCCATCTATGGGGTCGCACAGAGTCGGACACAACTGAAGTGACTTAGCAGCAGCAGCATAAAGATTAGTAATTATTGTACATTTATTTTGCATTAAATCCATATTAAAATGGGTTTATTTTCTTGGGCTCCAAAATCACTGCAGATAGTGACTGAAGCCATGAAATTAAGACACTTGCTCCTTGGAAGAAAAGTTATGACCAACCTAGGGAGCATATTAAAAAGCAGAGATATTACTTTGCCAACAAAGGTTCATCTAGTCAAGGCTACGGTTTTTTACAGTAGTCATGTATGGATGTGAGAGTTGGACTATAAAGAAAGCTGAGTGCTGAAGAATTAATGCTGTTAAGCTGTGATGTTGGAGAAGACTCTTGAGAGTCCCATGGACAGCAAGGAGAGCCAACCAGTCCATCCTAAAGGAAATCAGTCCTGAATATTCATTGGAAGGACTGATGCTGAAGCTGAAACTCCAATACTTTGGCCACCTGATGGGAAGAACTGCTTCACTGGAAAAGACCCTGATGCTGGGAAAGATTGAAGGCAGGAGGAGAAGGGGATGACAGAGAATGAGATGGTTGGATGGCATTACCAGCTCGATGGACATGAGTTTGAGTAAGCTCAGGGATTTGGTAATGGACAGAGAAGCCTGGTGTGCTGCAGTCCATGGGGTCGCAAAGAGTCAGACATGACTGAGTGACTGAACTGAACACATTAAAATATTTTGTTCTGATAGTTTTCCCCCATGATCTGGCTTTTCTAGACAGATAATTTTATCATCTACAGATAATGATACAATAAAAGCTGTATCTGTTTCTTCATGCCAGTGTGAAAATTTTTTAAAATAAGTTTAAATAATGTGGAGGCTATTGTTTCTAGTTTTAATATTAATAGCTTTTTTCTCCCTCTAGAGTAGTGTCAGCAATACAAAGTTCTGAAGCCAGAATGCCCTTCTCATGGCCATTGCAAACATCATTAAATGATCATTGCATTTTGTATTTCTAGTGTTCTCAGTAACTAGAGAATATATGCATTTGATATTTTTTATTTGGATTGAGTACCTCTACTTTAAATATATAATTCAAATTACATAATCCTATTTTAGTTTCTTAGCGCTTCAGTCTAAAACGTATTAGACTGTAAACAGTAAACTGATATTTAAAGAAGACTTACTGTTTACTCTCTGTCTCCTACTCATTTAGGACCAAGACTACATTTACCCTTGTATCCTTAGCTCCTAGAACACTTGGCACATAAAGATATTCAATACATATTTCCTAATAGATGACTCCCATCTATTAAAGATCTGCCCCCTAGTTCTCTTTCCACCTCTAGTCCTGCTTACAAAGCATTTCTTTAGGGGTTAAGCATCTGAAGGAGCCCTACACTCCTGCCTGACTCTCTGTAATTTGTAGGACATTGTGTCTCAGGTGTTGTTATTTCCAGTATCCATAAAAGAGTATATGAAGAAGGATGTGGAGACGCTCCTAGCTAAAGCAGAATAGTTTGGCAGCACCTGGTGCTGTCTCTTAATCTTGGAGTTAGCGATAAATATATAATAAACAAAGATTTTACCCATTTCTAGAAGATATTAATACTTTTATGGATGAATCAGAAAAAAAGTATATGCATTGAATTTTAGACATTATTTCTTGCTCTACCTCTATAACTAATTAATAGGAAAATCACCCAGATTTTGTCCAATTGAATTCTCTGACTTGTAGATTATAATGATGCTCTCCTTTTTGTTACTGCTTTATTTTGTATGAACCTTCAGAAATATATGTAATATGAAATCTAAAGTTTTCATAGTCATAGTAACCTAAAAGGCAGTAGTTTTATATGTGTGTGCGTGTGTGTATGGTGGCTCAGATGGTAAAGAGTCTGCCTACAATGCGGGAGACCTAGGTTCAGTCCCTGGGTTGGGAAGATCCTCTGGAGAAGGAAATGGCAACCCAGTCCAGTACCCTTGCCTGGAAAATCCCATGGACGGAGGACTGTGGTAGACTACAGTCCATGCGGTCGCAAAGAGTCGGACATGACTGAACGACTTCACTTCACTTCACTTCATATATGTTTATAGAAATATATAGTAAGTGTTTAATGAATGCTGTATTGATTATGCATTTAAGAATTAAGTAAGATGTTGCAACAAACTCTGAGAGGTGTATACTAATACCCTAATGTTATAAAGATTGGTTCTTAAATTCAGAGAATATAAACAGTGTCTATACATTCATAGCCAAAAAATAAAATAAAACTAAACAAAACAGATTTGAAACAGGTATCCCGCCTGAAACATTTGTATTTTTACTAATACATTCTGAATTTCAATACTTTCATTGCCTGGATACCATGAAAAGAAACAGAAAATACACACACACACACGCACACACACATACACACACACATACAGAGTTGACTCATTATTCACAGTAATTGTGCTGCATTAAGTCACTGTGAACACTGAGTTAATAAATGCTGAATCTTTGTATCTAAGGAAAACATAGGGTTAGGTTCCTACGAGCCCTTGGTCATATGTAGGCAAATTTGCACATGAATCCACAAACTATGAAACTGATTGTATTACACTCACACACACAGTACACATATACACATACATGCATACACATATCATAGACCTATATTAATACTTTCAATTTCCAGTCCAGCGCTGCAAGGTTCATTCTAGCTTTGTCTCTTTATATGTAACTTTTCTCTCTGACAATGAGAAATCTGACTCTGATTATTTACAGTAAATCTACTAATTTGCTCAGCCCTAATATACAAACAAGGTGGTTTCATAATTCATAACCCATATTCCTATGAGATTAAAAACTAGAGTACTTATACAGGCTGTTTTAGTCATCTGTAACTTTATAGTATCAGTCAAAATATGATTTTCCATCCCCTTTTTTCTTCATTCCTAAAATTCATTTGTAATCTGATGCACACATTTAGGTACATTTGTTACAATCTGCAGCCCATCTTTCTTCTGTATCCTGGTTGATTTTTTTAATTTCCATATATTAAAATTCAGTTTTTTGAGATGTGTGTTCTATGGATTTTGATGAATGTATACAGTAAGATATCTAACACTGTTCTGTACATAACAGCTCCACCACCTTCAAAATTTCCTCACATTGCTTCTTTTTTTTTTTACATTGCTCCTTTTTTTTTTTACATTGCTCCTTTATAGACAACCTCTCTCCCACTCCACATTGCTCCTTTTCTTTCCTCAAAATTTGCCTTTTTCCAAGTGTCATGTAAATTAAATTATGTAATATATAGCCTTTGGCTACAGACTCTTTTCCTTAGAAAAAAGCATTTAAGATTCATTTATTTTATTGCTTGAATCAATAGTTTATTCCTTTTTTATGTCAAGTAGTATTCCAAGATATGAAGATATTTTTTCCTTCCCTATACATCGCTTTTATTGTAAATTTGTAATATTTCATATATACATAAGGACTATTCCACTGTATAGGGCAGCCAAACACAGTTTATAATGCTGATTCTCTAAATAATTTCTCCAAGCATCAACTTTGGCCATCAACCTCTATTGTTTGTAATGCATTCACCAGTTGAAGGATATCTTGGTTGGCTCCAGTTTTTGGTGGTTATGAATAAAATTGCTGTAAGCATTTTTGTTGTTGTTCAATCACTAAGTCATCTGACTTTTTGCAACTCCATGGACTGTAACACACTAGGCTTCACTGTCCTTCACCATCTCCTGGAGCTTGCTCAAACTCATGGCTATTGAATTAATGATGCCAACCAGGTATAGATTTTTCTGTAAACATAATTCTTATGGGTACATATATAAAAGGGAGATTACTGGTCCATATGGCTTAATATGATACTGGATTTGTTTCACTAGTATTTTGTTGAGCGTTTTTGCACCTATATTCATAAGGGATACTGGTCCAGTTTTTTTTCTCTTTTGATTTCTTTTTCTATCTTTGATATCTAGGATAATACTGGGAGGGATTGGGGGCAGGAGGAGAAGGGGACGACCGAGGATGAGATGGCTGGATGGCATCACTGACTCGATGGACGTGAGTCTGAGTGAACTCCAGGAGATGGTGATGGACAGGGAGGCCTGGCGTGCTGTGATTCATGGGGTCGCAAAGAGTCAGACACAACTGAGCGACTGAACTGAACTGAACTGAACTGGCCTATATAATGTCTTAGGAAATTCCCATTTCTTTCGGCTTTTGCAGGAGTTTGAATTTCTCACTTCTCTGAACATGAGGTAGGATTTACCATTAGAGCAACATGATCTTGAGTTTTTCTCTGTTGGAAATGCTTTAATTACTGACTCAATCTTTTTTTTTCCTTAGAGGTCAATTCAAATTTTTTATTCCGTTGAGTCAGTTTAGGTAATTATATATATTAATTTGTTTATTTCATCAAGGCTATCTAGTTTTTTGGCATACAGTCATTCACAGTAACATGTTTTAATCTTCTTATGTCTGTCAAGTTGGTAGTAATGTCCCCACTTTCATTCTAAATTGTAGTGATATGTGTTTCTCTCTCTCTCTCCCTTTTTTCCTTCTTGGTGATTTTATATCTTGTCTTCATATATATATATTTTTTTCCAAAGATCAAACTTTTGAGTTAATTGGCTCTCTATATTAATCTCCTATACTCTGTTCTTTTCTAATCTTTATTATTTTGTTCCTTCTGCATATGTTGAGATTAGTTTGCCCTTCTATTTCCAGCTACTTTAGGTGGAGGTTTAGGTTATCGATTTGACACCTTAATTCTTTTTAATGTAAGCATTTATAGTTATAAATTTCTCTCTGAGCACTGCTTTTACTACAATCAACAAGTTTTAGTATTTTTTTTACATTTTGTTCATTTCAAATATATTCTATGTCTCTTTTTAATTTTTTCTTTTTAAGAATATGTTAATTTAACATATTTCTGAATTTTTCAAATTTCATTCTGTTATGGATTTGTAACTTTATTCCATGTCATCAAAGAACATAATTGTATTATTTCAATCTTTTTAAACGTATTGAGACTTGTTATGTGACCTAACATGTGGTCTACATTGAGAATATTCCATGTGCACTTGAGAAGAATGTTTACTTGCTATTGTTGACTGGAGTATTTTATAATTGTCTATTAGGTCTCTTGGGTTAATAATGTTATTCAAGTCTCTTACAGACTTCTTGATCTATCCAGTTGTTCTATCCATTACTGAAAGTGAGGTATTGATATCTCTGTAATTGTTGAACTGTTTCTCCTTTGAGTTGTTAGTCTTTCTCCATGTATTTTAGGGCCCTGTTGTTAGGTATATATATATTTTATAATCATTATATGAAAGATTAACCCTTTTACTATTACATATGTCCTTTGTCTCTTGTAATAGTTCTTGACTTGAAGTTTATTTTATCTAATATTAATGGCCACTCCAGCTCAATTTGGTTACTGTTTCATGAAATATTTTTTATAGTTCTTCACGTAAAACCTGTTATGTCATTGGATGTAAAGTAAATGTCTTTTGAAGGCATATAGATGGATGATTAAAAAAAATAAATTCCATTCTTATCACTACCTTTTGATTGGAGAGTTTAATCCACTTGTATTTAAAGTAATTACATATAAGAGAGGACTTAGTTCTGTTATTATATTGTATATGTCTTTTTTTCAGATTTATATTATTTTATTGAATTATAAAATTATTGAAGAAAATAAATTTAGATAGAATTCATGGTATCTGCCAAAAAAAAAAAGCCACAATTGATTCTTTATTTAAAAATTTTTTTTCTGCATATAAATTGCTCTTTTATTAAATCAATGTGCTTTTATTTGCAGATGTAGTAGCATGTTGAACAGATTTCATACTAACCCTAAGACAAATCTGTACAGAT
The DNA here is from genome assembly GCF_032405125.1 of Capricornis sumatraensis. NCBI lineage: Eukaryota > Metazoa > Chordata > Mammalia > Artiodactyla > Bovidae > Capricornis > Capricornis sumatraensis. The sequence continues at coordinate 63,087,092 of NC_091074.1, forward strand.
GCCTTTATGAACAAATTCTTTTTTTATTATTTTTATTTATTTATTTATTTATTTTACTTTACAATATTGTATTGGTTTTCCATACTTCAACATGAATCGGCCATGGGTGTTAAACAAAGCAACAGGATTTACGAAGGGGCCTCAGCTATATGTAGATACATCAGACTTACACAGATTTTTCAAATTTTAGATGCTAATTTCCTTGCATATTTTTTAACTCTAATTCTCTTCCACTAAAGTAGTAGTTTATGACCTTGGGTATATATTAGTATTGTGTAGGAAGTTCTTATTTGTTTATTCACATTGTTTATTTGGATTAGATTAGGTATAAGTAATTCTTTAAGATTTGCAGGTGGTTCCAAGATACAAGCAGGGTTGAAAAACACTGTGGTAGGAGTGAGGAAGTCTCTCTTTGTGAATGGTACAGATACAGACAAAATCAGTTCTATATAATAAATTAGTGATTATACTTATTCCTTTTATAACGCATAATACCTGTTACAATCCCTCCATGATTCAGTGTTTAGAAAAGCATAAATTAGTGCTGATTTATGTCCTTCTTCAAGATTATGATATCTGTCAATCCAGAAACCATCTACAAAATTACCTGTGACCATTTTGATACTTGGGTTGGGAAGATTTCCCTGAAGAAGGAAATGGCAACCCATTCCAGTATCCTTGCCTGGAGAATCTCATGGACAGAGGAGCCTGGTGGGCTACAGTCCACAGGGTTGCAAAGAGTCAGACACGACTGAGTGACTTCACTTTCCTTTCTTTCACATTTTGATACAGGATAAGTTTGTTTTATTTGAAATATACCCTTTTAACCTATGAAAGGATAATGGTTCTTCTGAAATAGCATTCATTACAAAAATCATTTTATTAATGAAAATGTTTCATGAAAAGAGAAACCTGAGTGCTAGGAATTAGGTACTAGGTAACATCAAGCTCACTATATATATATATATTTATATCAGTCAGTTCAGTTCAGTCGCTCAGTTGTGTCCAACTCTTTGAGACCCCATGAATCGCAGCACGCCAGGTCTTCCTGTCCATCACCAACTATCTTTTTATATATCTTATTCCTTCACTACTGCATTCTTTCCAGTGAAACTGATATTTTCTACTGTGCATTTTTAATTCCCTTATTGGCTTCCTAGGTGGTGCTAGTGGTAAAGAATCCACCAGCCAATGCAGGAGACATAAGAAATTCAGGTTTGTTCCCTGAGTCAGGAAGAACCCCTGGAGGAGGAAATGGCAACCCAGTCCAGTATTCTTGCCTAGAGAATCCCATTGACAGAAAAACCTGGTGGGCTAGAGTCCATGGCATCATAAACAGTCAGACACAACAGAAGTGAGTTGTTATTGTTTCTTTTAATATATTTTAGAGTTATTTTCTTAATCATTGTCATGGAGATTTCAATTAAAAACTTACAACATTTAGATTCAAATTTTGGTTTAATATTAAAATAATTTTGATAGTATCCAGTATACTATAGAGCTCTTTTCTCTCCCCCTCTTCTTTCAGCTATGATGGTCACAAATTACATCATTATATACCGTACGCCCATCAATATATATAAATGTTTTCTGCAATTGACTTTTAAATAAGATAGGTAAAGAAATGAGTTTCAAACAGAAAATACATTAATTCAGCCACTAAAATATTTCCTTATAGTTTTATGCTGCAAATGGGGCTGGGATTAGCATAAGTAAAAGGGGACAAAGTTTGTTCTTCTTAATGAACTCAGCCATATTTTTTAACTCAGCTTTGCCTGGATTGCTGCAAGTTTTTAATTAGCTTCCAGGGATGCACAATGTTGATACTTAGAATTTTTGTCAGTTTTTGTATTTTATGAAGAGGTAGTCTTTTGGAATTCCTTATGTCACTATTTTATTTGATATTATTCTCTTTGTATAATTTTTAGAAATAAAAATTTAGTTGACCCTTGAATAATACAGCTTTGTACTTCATGGTTAATTTATATGCAGATTTTTTTCAGTAACTATATACTACAATAGCAAAGCCTTTGACGATGTGGATCACAACAAACTGTGGAAAATTCTCAAAGAGATGGGAATACAAGACCACCTGACTTGCCTCCTGAAAAATCTGTATGCAGGTCAAGAGGCAACAGTTAGAACTAGACATGGAACAATAGACTGGTTCCAAATTGGGAAAGGAGTGCATCAAGGCTGTATATTGTCACCCTGCTTATTTAACTTATATGCAGAGTACATTATAAGAAATGCTGCACTGGATGAAGCACAAGCTGGAATCAAGTTTGTCAGGAGAAATATCAATAACCTCAGATATGCAGATGACACTACCCTTATGGCAGAAACTGAAGAAGAACTAAAGAGCCTCTTGATGAAAGTGAAAGAGGAGAGGGAAAAGGTTGGTTTAAAGCTCAACATTCAGAAAACGAAGATCATGGCATCCGGTCCCATCACTTCATGGCAAATAGATGGGAAAACAGTGGGAACAGTGGCAGAATTTATTTTTCTTTGAGCTCCAAAATCACTGCAGATGGTGACTTCAGCCATGAAATTAAAAGCCGCTTACTTCTTGGAAGAAAAATTATGACCAACTAGACAGCATATTATACGCAAGGTGAAAAGACAGCCTTCTGAATGGGAGAAAATAATAGCAAATGAAGCAACTGACAAACAACTAATCTCAAAAATATACAAGCAACTTATGCAGCTCAATTCCAGAAAAATAAACGACCCAATCAAAAAATGGGCCAAAGAACTAAATAGACATTTCTCCAAAGAAGACATACGGATGGCTAACAAACACATGAAAAGATGCTCAACATCACTCATTATCAGAGAAATGCAAATCAAAACCACAATGAGGTACCACTTCACACCAGTCAGAATGGCTGCGATCCAAAAATCTGCAAGCAATAAATGCTGGAGAGGGTGTGGAGAAAAGGGAACCCTCCTACACTGTTGGTGGGAATGCAAACTAGTACAGCCACTATGGAGAACAGTGTGGAGATTCCTTAAAAAATTGCAAATAGAACTACCTTATGACCCAGCAATCCCACTGCTGGGTATACACACCGAGGAAACCAGAATTGAAAGCGACACATGTACCCCAATGTTCATCGCAGCACTGTTTATAATAGCCAGGACATGGAAACAACCTAGATGTCCATCAGCAGATGAATGGATAAGAAAGCTTTGGTACATGTACACAATGGAGTATTACTCAGCCGTTAAAAAGAATTCATTTGAATCAGTTCTGATGAGATGGATGAAACTGGAGCCGATTATACAGAGTGAAGTAAGCCAGAAAGAAAAACACCAATACAGTATACTAACACATATATATGGAATTTAGAAAGATGGCAATGATGACCCTGTATGCAAGACAGGAAAAAAGACACAGCTGTGTATAACGGACTTTTGGACTCAGAGAGAGAGGGAGAGGGTGGGATGATTTGGGAGAATGGCATTCTATCATGTATACTATCATGTAAGAATTGAATCGCCAGTCTATGTCTGACGCAGGATACAGCATGCTTGGGGCTGGTGCATGGGGATCACCCACAGAGATGTTATGGGGAGGGAGGTGGGAGGGGGTTTCATGTTTGGGAACACATGTAAGAATTAAAGATTTTAAAATTTAATAAAAAAAAAAAATAAAAAAAAAAAAAACGCAAAGACATTGCTTTGCCAACAAAGTCCGTCAAAGCTATGGTTTCTTCCAGTAGTCATGTATGGATGTGAGAGTTGAACTGTGAAGAAAGCTGAGTGCTGAAAAATTGCTGCTTTTGAACTCTGATGTTGGAGAAGAATCTTGAGAGTCCCTTGGACCGCAAGGAGATCCAACAAGTCCATCCTAAAGAAAATTAGTCCTGAATATTCATTGGAAAGACTGATGCTAAAGCTGAAACTCCAATACTCTGGGCACCTGATGCAAAGAACTGACTCATTGGAAAAGACCCTGATGCTGGGAATGATTGAAGGAAGGAGGAGAAGGGGACAACAGAGGATGAGATGGTTGGATGGCATCACCAACTTGATGGACAATGAGTTTGAGTAAACTCCAGGACTTGGTGATGGATGGGTGGCCTGGCGTGCTGCCATCCATAGGGTTGCAAAAAATCAGACATGACTGAGTGACTGAACTGAACTGATACTACAATACTACATGATCTGCGGTTGGCTGAATCCATGGATATGGAACTGCAGGTACAGAGGACTTATTATAAAGTTATCTGTGGATTTTCAGCTTCCCCCTACCTTCTGCATTGTTGAAGGATCAACTGTTTCCCTCTATTTCCAGTAGCCTTACATCATTCATTATCAGGTATTTTTCTAGAGGGAAAAATAATATTTTAAGTGAAAAACATTGTAAGCAATTTAAAGGTCTACACAAACTTCCCTGGACTGATAGATTCTTTTTTAACCTCAGTAATAAAAATAAGAATATCTGTCTTCCTTGAAGCAGTTATTGTGACTAGGCATTGCCTATGTGTTTTATATGTATTATCTCACTAAACCCATGTAACAACTTTGTGCTGTGGTGACTTTTATTATCCTCATTTTATATATGAAAAAACTAAGGTTTAAAGAGATTAAACTAAAGGTCATGTAAGTCGCAAGGGACAGAGATATAATTTTCATCAGTGTCAGTTTGATTCCAGAGTATTGTTCTTAACCATGATGTCAGGAGAGTAAACAGTTCAAAAAATATTGTAATACCTGACTTAGATATGCAGATGATTTGTTGTTACCATTACTACTAAAATATAAACATTAGATATTAATATATTGGATAAAAACTAGGATGTTATCTGAGTATACCAATAAAGTATTTACAGGATATTTCTCAGATGGCAGTTTTGTGCTAGATATTTCTTAGGATAAAACTTGATTACTGTCTTTAAGAATCCAATGATCTACCAAGGAAGTGAGAATAACTATGTGAGAAATAATTAAACTCTAAGCCTTGAGATACTAAGAATAAAGTCAATGGGATTTTAGAGAAAAAGGGTCATGGGTAACAGGTTGCAGTGCAAAAGGACTTCATAAAACCACTGGGATAAACTTGAAAAATAAAGAGGACTGAATATGGCTTGGAAAGTTTTAGATTCATAGCTTAATTTGATAAGTTCATTTAAGAACGTTTTTCTAATGCAGACTCTATTAATGGCATTGAAACTATAAAAGATAAAGGTCTAGACTCTACCTTTAAAGAATTCAAATATTTGTTTAAAGTATATGATGCCAAGTACTATCTTGTAAGTTTGTATGAAATGCTATAGACAAATGTAAGAAGCAATTATACCTGTCTGTAGGAAGCAAGGACAACCCTTAAAACTCCAGAGAACAAAAGACTTTCAAGCTGGCTCTAAAGGATGAGGTAGTAGTCATTGATTCTACTACACTTAACACTGCTCGGTGGACCCAGCCTTCCTGAGGACTGGTAAGGGGATGCTAACATGCTTGCTCTCATGTTTCATACCAGCAGTGCTAACTCTTTCCATCCTGGTCTATATTCTCTTTTATGCAGAAGAGCTAAGACAGTGTGGTAGGCGGCTACAGGATTTATTGCCTATAAGAAGAGCTAAGACAGTGTGGTAGGCGGCTACAGGATTTATTGCCTATAAGAAATCACTGAAAACCAGAGAGAGAATAAAAAGGTCTTAAGTATTATTAAAATTCTTGGATTTGCATTCTTAAATTTTAAAAATAAAACATGTATCCCTTGTTTGCTTTTGTTCCTTTATCTAGATTCCTAAGTCTTCCTTCAGTCAGAATTAGAATATCACAAACACTGTCAGGGCTACACTCTTTAAGTTCTTCATATTTGTATGGCATTGTAAGACAGAGAGGGCTTTGCTGTCCCAGACAACCTTATTTGGCACCTGACTACTCCTTTCTTGATGGTAGCACTTAATTATCTTAAAGTTGGTTGGTTTCCTTCCAAGCACACTGCAAACCATATTATTAATCTTGTAAATGCCATTTGGGGTTAAGCTGACTTGACTTTTTTTTTTTCACTGTCCTTGACTTTGGGTTCAGTTCATTTGGCAAGGCTGATTTTTCTTTGCTTATGTCTATTTCTAATGCACTATTAGAAGACTTATATATTTTTTTACATTCCATTAGCAATTCTCTAGAAGCACAGGTTGCAGATATGCAGTCCAGGTAGAAAGATATACAAAGGCACAGGGTTTGGAAAGATGTTCACACAACATGATTTTTTCAGAGTGAATAAAGTATAAGCCTGTTAGGAACTAGAGATTAAAATGAGAAAATAAACTAATGGTCAGGTTATACATACATAAACCCAAGGCATTTTGACTTTATTCTGTTAAATAAATGGAATAGTAACTGATTTCTGAATCATAAAGATCACTCCTTTAAACAAATAAAGGATGTGTTAGAAAGAGCCTGGTGGGCTGCCGTCTATGAGGTTGCACAGAGTCGAACATGACTAAAGTGACTTAACAGTTAACAGAAAGAGACAAGTAGCAATAGTATTAGGGGCATGTGTTAAGCTTATTAAAATACTTAGCAGGGATTAATCTATCTTTATTTTTATTCTAATGTGGTAGGGATTTTTTAAAATTAGTCCAAACTGGACAGAAGTGATATAATAAGGGTGGGAAATACTGGTCTAATTATAAATAATCATCATTGACTTTTTATATAGGAGAACTTATATGCAGAGTACATCATGTAAAATGCTGGGCTGGATGAAGCACAAACTGTAATCAAGATTGCTGGGAGAAATATCAATAACCTCAGATATGCAGATGACACCACCCTTATGGCAGAAAGAAAAGAAGAACTAAAAGAGCCTCTTGATGAAAGTGAAAGAGGAGAGTGAAAAAGTTGACTTGAAACTAAACATTCAGAAAACTAACATCATGGCATCTGGTCCCATCACACCATGGCAAACAGATGGGGAGGGGGCTCCAAAACCCCTGCAGATGGAGACTGCAGCCATGAAATTAAGATGCTTACTCCTTCGAAGAAAAGCTATAACCAACCTAGACAGCATATTAAAAAGCAAAGACATTAATTTGCTGACAAAGGTCCATCTAGTCAAAGCTGTGGTTTTTCCAGTAGTCATGTGTGGATGTGAGAGTTGAACTATAAACAAAGAAGCTGAGTGCTGAAGAATTGATGCTTTTGAGCTGTGGTGTTGGAGAAGACTCTTGAGAGTCCCTTGGACAGCAAGGAGATCCAACCAGTCCTTCCTAAAGGAAATGAGTCCTGAATATTCATTGGAAGGACTGATGCTGAAGCTGAAACTCCAATACTTTGGCCACCTCATGCGAAGAGTTGACTCATTGGAAAAGACCCTAATGCTGGGAAAGATTGAAGGCAGAAGGACAAGGGGACAACAGAGGATGAGATGGTTGGATGGCATCACTGACTCAATGGACATGAGTTTGAGCAAGCTCAGGGAGTTGGTGATGGACAGGGAAGCCTGGTGTGCTGCATTCCATAAGTTCACAAACAGTCAAATACGACTGAGCAACTGAACTTTTTATAATTATTTATGTGACTAAAATAATTATAAATTTATTATGAAAGTTAAAAGTTAAGTATGCATCCTTATACTTTTTTCTGGTATTAAAATGTCAATCTGAAAAATATTTCTATTGACATACTGAAGAAAAGTATTTTCACTGACATACAATTTAAAGATTGTAGCTTACCTTTTCTCTCATTTTCTCCTCCATTGCTACCTTTCCCTTCCCCACAATGAAAATCAATTACTAAACTTTTATAGGAGTTGAAATGTATTCTGTGAGTTACTCTCTTCTTTTTGCGTCATCTGGTTTTCTGACCAGCAGCTCTTTTTGCTTCTCTTCTCTTACAACTTCCTTTCAGAACCTATAAAACTTTGAAGAATAATAGATTAAACAGTACCCCACTTTGATACAATATTGGCAGTCTGGTCTTCACATGAACTGTGGTCAGATTTACCTATATCTCATGATGGATTCTACTCATCCTATTTTATAGATTATATTTCCATATAACACCTTTTATACTCAGGATATGTGCTGAATATTTTATTTACAATTGCTTACAAGAAACTGAGAGGATTGTGAATGAATTATGCCTCAAAAAAATGAAAAATAAACTTCAGAGACAAGGAACGACTTATGAATAGAGTTCACAAATGCACAAATCAAGTTTTATAAAATTACTGTGTACTCAGAAAAACACAAAAAATTAAAGCCTAATGATAGAGTGATAGTTAAGAGCCTCATTTAATAATGTTTAAACATCTCACTCAGAATTTTTTCTTACTTACATTTTTTAATAGATTGATGACTATCCAAAGTGCAGCTGTTTTGCTCAGAAAAGACTCTAGGATATGCTGGTAGATAATAGGTATAGAAGGTAAAGTCACAAATCAATAGAGGAAAGTGATTATTCAATAAACAATTACTAAAAAGTTTTTTATGTATTTAGGAAAAAAAGAATATCTAAATACATACCTCACAGGATGCATAAAAATTTATAGATAGTGTAAGGAGGAAAAGAATAACTCAAAGTATTAAAAGGAAATTAAAATGAAGAGGCAGTGATTTTTCATTATAATTCTGGAAACATGGAAAACTTTCCAAGTTCAAAATCAATGGATATATCCCAGAGGAAAGTGTTGATAGATTTAACTGTGCAATTAACACCTTCTGTGCTATGCTGTGCTTAGTTGCTCAGCTGTGTCTGACTCTTTGCAACCCTGTGGACTGTAGCCCACCAGGCTCCTCTGTCCATGGGGATTCTCCAGGCAAGAATACTGGAGTGGGTTGCCATGCTCTCCTCCAGGGGATCTTCCCAACCAAGGGATTGAACCCAAGTCTCCCAGATTGCAGGCAGATTTCTTTATTGTCTGAGCCACCAGGGAAGCCCAATTAATACCTTCTGTTTACCATCAAAAAAAAATTCCAAAATAAAGAAGTAAAGCTTACATCTACCCACATATCATTTTTAATAGAAATATAAAAATAAACCTGAATAGAGAATAATAGAGTATGGGTTGAAGACAATATAATTCACCCAGTTAATGGAATATTATAGACATGACTAGTGATGTTTATAAAGAATCCAAAATGACACATGAAGGCCATATATTTTGATATTAAAAAACAAGAAAGACTAAAAAAAACTGCATATGCTAATAAGTATAGATATGTAAAATTACTTCTGATATTTTAATTTTTAAAAAGTTTTCAATATAACTGTTACACAATAGCAGCCATTTTAGAATTTATATCTTTCTTTTCAAAGTCCTATTTAAGGAAACATCTCTCATCAAAATCTTCTTGTTGTTTTTTTAGATTAAGTTATTTTTGTTTGTTCTTTTTAACTTGAAATCATCCCAGTTTTTTTTTTTTCCTCAAACTTTGGAACTACTTTGACTTTCTAAATCAGTTATTAAAAACAAAAAGTAAATGACTGACATGGTTTAAAATTTAGGAAACGCAAATTCTTGTCTCCTAGATTCTTGGTCATAAGCCTGGTAGGAAATTGCTGTCCATTTATTTGCTGTGCCCTGTTTTGTCTTTCCTTTAACTCATCCCGTTATTTTGGCACTTATCCAAGTGCTGGTTAAGTCCGTCAGTCTCTTGTAACAATGTGTGATTCTAAACAGGACAGATGCTGATCCAGGAAACCACCTCTTGAGAGACCTTAGAACCCAGAGGGCAGAAATCATTAACCCTTCAGACGCGGTGAACATCAAAACATCTCTAGTCCTACAGCAAAGTGCTTTTCACTGTACAGCAAAGACTGAGATATTCACATTATTTCGTCTACTTAAATGTACATGAAACAGAAAAGGACATCCTAGACAATGATAGAAACACAACATGGAAAATCACACAAAAATAATGTAGATGGCTTCTTACGTTGGTCCTTAATTATTTCTTGTTTTAAAAAGGTATTTGCATTTACATTTTGTCTAGTTGAGCCTTATTATTACTGCTCTCATTTGTAATCATATATAACTGTTCCTTGGATTTATGGGTTTCAGCCCTGACCCTGTAAACCTCTCTCTCTCTCTCCTGTGAATAATTCTAACTCCATAAAGCAGTATTAAAACCGCTGACTTCTCTTGTCCTGTTTGTTTACATATACACACACACACAAACACACACACACACATATGTATGTACATAAGATATATAATATATTCTATTTCTGTTATATAGAGAACATATATATTTAAAATGTATGTATGTATAGCACACACACACACACACATATATATTTATTTACTTATTTATAATCCTCTGTCATAACTAGCAATACCTTAGTCACATTATGTTTGGCAATTAAGACTGATGATTCTTCAGCAGTGCACACAAAGGGCAAAATAGGTTTGAGGATTTATCTGTTAATAAAATTTACTACCTTTTTCTCTGTTCCCTACCCTCTACCCTTCAATTAGATTACAACTTCCCTGCTTTTGGTATTCTCTCAGGTATTTTACTATTTCTTGGCCCTTCTTGTTTCTTGGGATATTTTAGTATTTAACATAAGAAAATTTCTTCTTTTTTCTACTTTTCTTAACCTACTACTTGTTAATTTACTGATTATTTACACCTTAATTTTCCAGTGTTGTCTTTATTTGGTGGGACCATAATGGGTGAAATCTATATGATTTGATTTATCCCACACTGAAGTCAGAGATATTTTCTTAAGGTAATTGCTTTGACATTTTATTTCTCCCACTTACCTCCTACACACACATGCACACACACACACACGCACACACATACACACACATTTTTTTCCTTCTTTTCCCTCCTCCTTGCTGAGCTCCTCTTTGCCATGTATGGCCTTTTTCCTTATTAAAATATTTCTAACCCATATGCACACCTGTAGAGATAGTCCATAGTAGAGATATTTACAATAGCCATGAGGTAGAAGCAAGTCAAATATTCATTGATGGAATTCATGAACAAAACATGTAATATACAGGCCTTCAGATATTATTCAGTCTTAAAAAGGAAGGAAATCCTGTCACAGTCTATAAGTTGGATGAATCTTAAGGACATTGTGCTAAGTGAAACATACCAGTCAAAAAAGACAAATACAATATGATTCCACTTATAGGAGGTAGTTAAAGTAGTCACATTCATAGAAACAGAATGCAGAATGGTGGATACTAGGGACTAGGGGGAAGGGAAAAAAAAGGGAGTTGTTTAATGAATATAGAGGTTGAAACTTGCTAGATACAAAAATTCTGGAGGTTTGTTTCACAACAGTGTGAATATATTTAACACCACTGAACTATAGACTTAAAAATGGTTAAGAAAATGCTATAGACTAAAAGTGTCCCCTCAAAAGTCAGATGTTTAAATTATAATCCCTAATATATTGATTTTAGGAGATATGGGGCCTCTAGGAAGGTAATCAGGTCATGCAAGTGAAACTCTCATGAATGGGATTAGTGTCCTTACAAAAGGAATTACCAGAGCTCCTCCCCCATTTCATTGAGAACCCAGTGAGAAGTAGGCTGTCTCCAACTATGAAGAAGACCCTCACCAGAACTCAGACTCTCAGCCTCCAGAACTGTGAGAAATAAATTTCTGTTGTTTATAAGCTACCCATTCTTTGGTATCTTAGGTTAGAGCAGATGGTATCTTAGGTTAGAGCAGCTGAATGCACTAAGACAGATGGTAAATTTTGTGTTAAGTATTTTTTGGCCACAGTAAAGAAACAATAAAAGAAGAATATATTTATTTCTGATTCTTGACACAGATATGCTAGCTTCTATGTCACTTCCTATTGAGTCCAACTATTGGGCAGTTTAGCCGTGATGGCTGACAAATTGCCACATAATTAGCACACAGTCTTTGCTTTAAACAGGAGCTTTGCCACCTTGGTCTCCCTGCAGTACTGTGGTTGTACATTCATTGGAGCACCTGCATGTGTGCCAAGTTATTTCAGCTGAGTCTGACTCTGCAGACCTATGGACTGTAGCCCGCCAGGTCTCCCTGTCCATGAGATTCTCCAGGCAAAAGTACTGCAGTGTATTGCCATGCCCTTCTTAAGGAGATCTTCCTGATCCAGGGATTGAACCCACGTCTCTTCTGTCTCCTGCACTGGCAGGCAGGTTTTTTACCTCTAGCACCACCTGTCACTCTCATTCCTCCCACGTGATTGTGGCAAGCTGGGATTACGCTCTATTTAATGCCATATCCACATCCCAGAAGGCTTGGCAGGTAGCAGGTGCTCAGTAAATATTTGAGAAAGAGTATTGGCCCAGAATAAGGGGCCTTTGTTCTAATCCCATTTCTGCCATGTTCTGCCCTCCTCAGATATTGGTTCATTGAGCTGTAAAGAGGGAAGTTTGGACTAAGTACTCTAAAATTTATTCTAGCTCTCAATTTCTGCTCTTAGACATCAGTGGCTCTGAAACAGCATCATGAGAAAGCAAAATGATGACCCAGCCACAAATTTGAATACTTACCTTTGGGATCTAAGTCTAAAAGAACTAGAGAAGCTTTGGGGCAATAACAGAATCCTTAGATGGGTGAACAAACAAAATCCAAGGGAGGACTAAGACACATTCTTAGTGATCACCTTGCATGAATTTGGGGGGTAGAGGGAAATTGATCATTTCTGTAGGTACTTAAAAAAAAACATTCTATAAAACTCTTCATAGTCTTCTTGAAAAAATTAATTTCCTCATTTCCTACTCTTTCAGTACCAAATAACTTGCAGGGTAGACTGAAAAGACTATTCTGCTGTGAAAATATCACTTTCTTACTTTTTCTTTTTCTTCAAAGGCCTGTGGGCATACATAACATAATGTTAAGTTTGCCAAGGTAATGGGCCTCAAGACACGAGACAATTATATTAATTACTTCTCTTGAAAGTATTTTCTTAAGTGTCTAGTACTTTATGCCATATTCTGGAAACACTAGTAAGTACCTTCTCCTTATCTAGAAACTAAGTCGAATCCATAGATGTATGCAGAGATTTCCAGTCCCTTGAATCTCCAGGGTGTTTGAAAATGTCTGAAATCTCTTTAAAGAGCATATTAACATGTATCCAAAAAGTTAGACCGTAATACTATTTAACTGCTCGATTTTTCCATTATGGGTCTGTCAGCAGGAATATGTTGCCCTATAGTACATGACAAGTGAAAACGCTGGTAACATTGTTTTTCATAGACAGAGAAAATACCAAAGAAGCAATTTCTTAGCTAAAATGTCACCTGTTAGATGTATAGGGCTCACTGTATTTTGTTGCCCTGGTAACAGATGGTGTAAAATGACTCCTTTGCACCACTCCATCAGAGTGATTGCATCCTGTTTTTTCCATCATTTTACAAGAGGCTGTTTTCATTCTCCCTTCCTGACCATATTAAGTGTAAAGAGATTGAATTACTGTGCTGTGCCCTCTCCATCCGATGTGGATTTAAGAGTTGATATTGATGTACTGAGAACTGTGTGCTTCTTCAAGGAAAAAAAAAAAGCTACAAATTATAATGAATTTGACTTTTATGTATTGACCATTCAGGAGTTGAAGTAGGGTTTCTGCACCCAAGGGATAGACATGGCCTGATCAGCATTTTTCACTTGAACGAATCCAATTGATAAAGCAATATACTCAGTGTCACTTTGCTTGATCTCCAGGTTTAACAATAGTCATGCTAAAAGTAGATACATTACTCTATAAATTTTATCCATAAAAAAAAAAGTGCTAGCCATAGCTTTCTACAGCTGCACTCCTTCCAACTTTTAACTGAGCAGGGCAAAACGGAGGCTGGTTCCAAAATTGTGCTGAGACCGTGCAAGTGTGGGCAATGTGTATTCAGGTACGGCTTCATGACAGCCAGAAGCCAGACACCACTTTACTTCCTTGACCCAAACCACTGAATCAGAAAGCACTTCCTGTGAAAACCCAGCTCCTTGCTCTCTTTTAAATGGAAAATTACTCTCTGAAGTGACACACTGCTTTATAATTATCCAACTGTTTCACTCTGTCACTGTGAACAACTTAATGCCTCAAAAACGATTTGGCTGAAAATTTCATTTGTCCCAGATTTGAAATAAGAGAGTGATTTTCTTAAAGCAAGAGTTTTCATTAATGTACTTTGGGTAATTTAATTTTTGACCATTGCTACATAATACTTGTCATTCCACTACAGATTTAAACCAAAAAAAAAAAAAAAAAAAAAAAAAAAACACACACACACACTTAGAATTACATAGACAAAACAAATGAACAAATGAGGACATTTCAAGAGAATAGGAAACTCTCTGTGCCCTGTCCTGGAGAGAGTAGGGGACGGGGGATAATCTCTTTTCTTTACTTAACACTTTTGTCTAAAGAAAAAGGCCTCCAGTTAATTGCATTTCTTGAATGGTAATTCCCTTTTAGAATTTTATATAAAAGACTGTTTTGAAGTCCTACTGCTTGATCATAATTTAGAGAGGCAAGACACTCTATATAATTTGGGTAACTGTGCTTAGACTTTTTAAGTGACTTCAGCCATGATGATAAATGATCATTTCCCTTCATAGGGGAAATCCTGCAAACATTTCAATAGCTAACTAATGACCTTTTATTGTTTGATTATTCTTAATATGTGTACAACAGGAAACTGTGGTATTGATTTGCTCTTCTAGTCTATTCTGGTAAGTTGGCTATCAAAGGTTCTTTACTTTGAATCAATCAGTCTCTCTGTGTATCTTTCTCTGTGCCTCTTTGGGGCTCTCTTTCTTAATGCTATCTCTTTGTCTCTGTTTCTCTCTCATTTGTTGTCATCTACCTCTCACTGCCTCTTAATCCAGTTTCCTGAATACACCAGAAATTCACTGATATAAGTTGTCCTGGTCCCGGAAGGCTGTCAGAGAAAACCCACCTCATGTTTTGAGCATCCATTTTAACTGACCTCTTCCTATCACTGCAATTATATGTCTCCGTCCCCGCAGATGTGTGCCATGTGGTTAACATCCTAAAGCAGTGGTTCTCTAAGTGTGGTCCCTGGACCAGTAGCATCAGCATCACTTAGGGATTGGTTAGAAATGAAAATTATCAGGGATTATCTATAACCCCAGAGCTATATAGGACTGGGAATTCTGGAGAGGGCACCCAGTGACCTGAGGTTTTAATAAGCCCTCCAGGTAATTCTGATGCTTGCTATTTGGACCACTGTTCTGAACCTCAGTTTGTTCACAATTAGCCCATTCTGGTAATTAAAGCTATGTCATATCTACAGTCATGGGTGAAACCAGTTGATTTCAAGTCACAAAGCCACAGCTATGACAAGTGGCTTTAGTGATCCTGTGACCCTTCCCACCCCAGCCCAGAATTTAGTCATTCTTATCTTAGGACTCTTAAAGAGTTTGGGGAGACGAGCACCTAAAAGCACCTTTAAGTGAGACCGATGAAACCCTAATTGTAAGAGAAACTGAGGGGAAAATTCTATCAGAATCTGTTTTGAGACTGGATTCTACTAATTTTGCTGCTAATTCTGTAAGTTCTTCAGTAGCTCATGTGGCTTCTGTCTCCTCATTTGCAAATGGAATAAAGCCATCTAAGTCGTGGAGTCTTCATAAGAGATCAGATGATAGCTGAGGATATGCTTTTTAAATTATAAAGAGCTACACAAATATAAGAAGATATTATTAATATTATAATCACTTTTATCTTTAACAATAGCTTTAGAGTAATTATTAAGGATTTAGATAATGAACTACTGCTGACACCAAATGTCTTTTTCTTCTCTGTATGTTCCTGGGGAAATCAGGAATCTTTTTGGTAGAGAGTTTTGTCCTCTTTTTTCCCTTTTTCTTTTTCTATTTGGGCTCTGGACTCACTGTATAAATAGCCCAGTGCATAATACCACCTGCTTGGAAGATGGCATGAAAGAGCAGCTCTCATTTTGTGCTCAATCACAGAACCAGTCCCTCACCCATATTTTAAGAAAGATAAGAGAGCTGCCAGGCGTAAGTGCCTTGTAAATATATTTCCTTTGCAGGATTACAGGACATGGAGAAACTGACAACCATAGATAGTCCTTTCTAGAATATGTCATCTTTCTGGGCTGGGAGTAATTGAGGGAGAAGTTTTGGGATGATAATGACACTAAGATCAAAGAATTATACATATGAGGAGGGAAACTCACAGCTCTCCCTCCAAGACTCATGTCCCTCCCCCCAGTAACCCACATAAATTTTTCAGAGACTGAAATACTTGAAGAAGTACTGTCCAATAGAAAATAATGCCAGCCACATATGTCATTTAACTTTTTTCTGAGAGTTACATTAAACAGTATATTAAGAAAAGATGAAATTAATTTTTAGAGTATATTTAACCCAGTATATCCAAATTATTATCATGTTAGCATTGGCATCCCACTCCAGCACTCTTGCCTGGAAAATCCCATGGATGGAGGAGCCTGGAAGGCTGCAGTCCATGGGGTCGCTGAGGGTTGGACACGACTGAGCAACTTCACTTTCACTTTTCACTTTCATGCATTGGAGAAGGAAATGGCAACCCACTCCAGTGTTCTTGCCTGGAGAATCCCAGGGACGGGGGAGCCTGGTGGGCTGTCGTCTATGGGGTCGCACAGAGTCGGACACGATGGAAGTGACTTAGCAGCAGCAGCATTAAGCAGTGTAAACGTTGGACTTCTCTGGTGGCTCAGATAGTAGGGAATCTGCCTGCAATGCAGGAGACCTGGGTTCGATCCCTGGGTTGGGAAGATCCCCTGGAGAAGGAAATGGCAACCCACTCCAGTACTCTTGCCTGGAGAAGTCCATGGACAGAGGAGCCTAGCAGGCTACAGTCCATGGAGTCACAAAGAGATGGACATAACTGAGCAACCAAACACTTCCTTTCCTACTTCCTAATGTAAACATTAATGTAGTGGTTTACATTCTCTTTATCATCCTAAATCTTTGAAATCTCATACGTATTTTACCCCGAAGGGCAATTCTCCAAGAGGACTAGCCACATTTCAAGGGCCCAGCAGCCACGGGTGCTAAATGTAGTTAATGTACTGAACAACAGAGGTTTAGAAAATCTTAATTTTAAAACGCAGATTGGTAAAGCATCAGTGGTCTTACATACAAGTTGAAACCCTTTCAGAGTATGTTTGAGCAGTCATGTCTGCAGCTTGTGTGCCCTTTTCTTTTCTCCCACATTGTTCCTCCCCTCCCTGGACACATTCAACACACACACTTGTGCTTGCTCTCTCTTGCACGTGCACTCTCTCTTACTCCATGGGGCACACTTACCTGGCCAAAGTTCGCTTCTTTCCCCTTTGAGATGCTGTTGTTTTTGTCTGTATGGCCCAGTGAGGTCTCCTCTGTATCATCTTAACAGTAAAGGAAAGGTGCTGATTCAACCTGGATTATTGAATGCTCTGTATTCACACTAAACTGTGCTGCTGTGCTCTCCCAAAACAAAACACTGAAAGTCTCCTTTTCATAGGCTTTCGATTCTTTTACTGACCTTTTCCCTGATTTTTTTAAGGCAAAAGAGAGAGAGAAGAATGAGAAAAGAAATTCTGAGGAATAATTAGACCACCTTCTCACATCATCCCTGACCCTCAGAGGAACCACAGATGCTTCTTAGGGGGCAGACCTAGTCCTTCAGGCCTCCTAAACATAAACAGTGTTCATATTGTGAACAATAAAATTTTCTAGGGAGGCATGGTAAAATTAAAAGGTGACTAGAGCCAAGTTAGCTTAGAACCACACAAAACCTTTAAATTTTAGTATATGTTAATTTTACTAGAAAGTGCATAAAAATACCTATGCTGCCTACATAATGCTTTTGGGTTGGGGAGAAAGAATACTCAGCTTTTGATAAGTGAAATCTCTTTGGGGATGGACAATAACCATCTTGGGTAAGCCCCACAGCACCATTACATACCACTACCTGTCCCCCTTCCCCAGGCCCACGGCCAGGGAACATCTTCCTAAGTGCCCCTGGCAGCTTGAGCCAGTCTGGGCACATGTCCTGCCACCCTTGTGTGCCTGTGCCCATGTGGTGCTCCACCCAGGACAGTGCTGGCTAATGAAGCCCTGCTGATTTGTTATAACTGGATAAAATGTATGGTGCATCATGACTGTAAATATGTCTCTTTTCATTCACAGCCTGTGAAGGCTGGCGGGCCATTACATTTTAATTGGGTAATTTTTTTTATATCTCCAAAGGCAGGGTTCATGGATCAAAGGTGCCTCAGAGCAGGGCCTCTGGTGCCAGCTGGTATTAAAATGTTGACCATTGCAAGAAGACCCAATACCTCATTCATGGGCTGAGTCTTTGAGGTCTTTAAAATAGTTTCCCTTCACTTGTTTTAAAACAGAGCTTTCGCTCTATTATGCCAACATGTTTGAAGAAGGAAATATTTACTTTAAAAGATCTTTTTTGTTCCCATTTCCTCTCTTATTTTTTTCTCTCCTGTTTTATGCATGCTGTACTTTTAGAGATTTCAACAAACTTCAAAACCATGTGACAATATACCAAATGAATCAGTTCTAGTTCATTTTCAATTTGCAAAATGCGTTTGAGTGTAGATGTAAATATAAACACACACACACAACTTCAAGCTCAAAGGAGTCAATACTTTGAGTCCATAAATTGCACCAATTAATTGTGCAATATGCTGCTACCGTTTTGCAGAGGAACAATGAAACAAAATGAAGCAAGGTGGATTTCATTGAGAATAAAACTCCAGTGCAAAAATGTAAAGGAAGGAGTCTTTGCCCAAAGCATTATGAACCAAACCAAAACAGAAGAAAAGGAATAAAGAAACTATTGCAAGGAGGAGATGGAGGCAGACAGAGGCAGGAAATAGCAGCAGAGGCCGTTCCCACCACTACAGAATCTGCGCAGCAAATTGCTGTGCTTTAAGGAGAAGTAGCAATCAGCACCGATTGAAATATCCCTGAATGCAACTATAATGACATTCCTCTTCTCCCTCTCATGTCTGGCGTGAAAGGCCATCATCGGGAATGTGCACCATCGTGAAGGATATACTTTCTAAAGACAAGAAGACCCCTGACTATGATTCCAGACCAAGAGCCTTCTGTGTATATGAGGCATGTACCCGGTGTCACACGGGTCCACTGCTTAGAGGGATTCAGGCTTGATTAAATGTGCTGATGTCACTGTCTTAAACTTTCAGTTCTTGATAATTCTGAACAAATGCTTATGCATTTTCATTTTCACTGGCCCCACAGATTCTGTCCTAGAAGGACAATATATAGCTATCTAGTTAGAGAATGTCCAATTGAAAAATACCTTCTCCACAGCTTCCCCAACTAGATAATCAGGAGCAGGGGAAATGAAAACAGCAAATAGAACACTGTCACATTTTATAAGACTATTCCTGCCCCTGTCCTAGTTGGTTACCAAAAGAACTGTCAGAAAGCAGTCGGCAGCACTAGACCCCAGCTTTGCGTCAGAGATCCACCAGGGCTATTCCCAATGCCTCTATTGATTGGGTTGAATTACATGACACCCCATGTCATGTCGCATCAAACATGACTTGATATGACTAGACATAACATGACATGGTGCAAAACAGGAGAATTGGAGGAAAGCGTCTTTTTATTTAAAATGCCAAGGAGGATGTGAGACAAAGCTAGGAAAGCAGAGGTGATCATAATAAAATAATGCTGCTAAATTATACATGATAGTCTGTGCTTCTCTGGCCCTTTTCATCCATGGCTATCAAGGCCACAGCACAGACCTGGTTAGGCCCTCTTGTCATTTCTTTGCAGGTCCTCATTGCAACCTACTTTGGTATGAGTGTGTTGTGGCTGAGTCTTCCTCATTTAAAAGTCAGATAGGTCCAATCCTGGTAGGGAGCTGTTTTAAAGAAAAAAAAAGTACAAAAAACTACACAGAGAATGTTAAAAAGATTGTTGTCAGAGGCTAATGTATGCTGAAGGACATCCGAAGCTTCCTTACTGATTAGTAAACAAAAATAAATAAATAAAGGAATTCTATTTAGGAAACAGTTGACCCTAGTGCTCTAAGAATAAGGAGCAGGTAACTTTCGGTGGGAGGGTGGGGTGGCATCATTTGCTGGGATTGTGCCACCTCAGATTTAAAGAGCACTGCCTGCCACCACTATTTGTCAGTATTCTGACAAATAAATGTGATTACATAAAGGGAGATGGGCATTGAGAGTGCTCAGTTTTCCCAAGAACTTCTCGGTATTCCTGGGAGATCTGGTACCAGCATCTGCATGCTCAAAGTTCAGTTTCCTCTCTATCAGGCTAGGGTGATCTTGAATCCCACTAACATCTATAGTAAGGAGAAAGTTTGAAAAAACTGCGCACCCCATCATCCTGTATTCCTAGCTGGGTTAGAAAGACTGCCCAGTAGGCCAGGCAAATGATCCCATAGAAGATGGTGATGGGATTTTCAGAGAGCTCAGGGTCTAGGGCTGTGTACTGAGGGTGTTCTGTGATCAGACACCTTCTTGCCACACGAGCAGGAAGACTGAACCTAACTCGGTACCTGCACTCCCTAGACCTGAGACCTCTCTGGTAGCCTGAGCTCACTCTCTGCACTCCATGGATCCTTGCAGCATAGACTAGTGTTACAAGTGGAGGCTTCAGAACCCAATTCCCTGGCTTCAAACGCCAGCATGACCTTTCCTCAAATGATGTAATTTTGAATGAGTGATTTAATTCTTCTTTGTCTCAGGTTCATTATGTATAAAATAGGGATGATGATGTAACTATTCATAGGGTTGTTGTCAAGATTCAGTAGAAAGAAATATATGTCAAGAACTTAGAAGGATTCATGTGTAAGCAATTAATGAAAATGTATAATAACTCATAGTTCCTCCCTTTCTGAACCAGAGTTGGATATCAAACACTGATCTTTCCAAATACAAAATCGAATGAGTAATATGGTCAATAGTCTTTTTTCAATGTTTTTTTTTTTTTGTGGTAAAAGTCACATAATATAAAACATACTAAGTTAACCATAGTTAACAGTATAGTTCAGTGGCAGTAAGTACATTCACATTATTATACACCTCTCACCATTATCCATCTGAATTTTTCACCTTCCTAAACTGAAACTTAGTCCTCATTAAACACTAACTTCCCATTCTCCTTCACCACCCCTGCCCCGACACCGCCCAGCCCCTGGTATCTACCAGTGTACTTTCTGCCTCTATGAATTTGATTATTCTATAATAGGTACATTGCATACATGGAATCAAACAGTATTTGTCTGCACCTAATGTATATTGGAATGCACTTTTAAGATTAACTTAATATATGTCCTAAAAAATGATGGTACCTCTTGTACTTCCTCTGCTACACAACAGATTCTCGTTAGTTATCTATTTTGCACATAGTAGTGTACACATGTCAGTCCCAATCTCCCAGTTTATTGCAATCCCCTCTTCCCCCGTCGGTGTCCATACATTTGTTCTCTATGTATGCATCTCTATTTCAGCTTTGCAAATAGGTTCATCTGTAATCTTTATCTAGATTCTACATATATGCATTAATATACAGTGTTTGTTTTTCTCTTTCTAACTTATTTCACTCTGTATGGCAGGTTCTAGGTACATCCACATCTCTGCAAATGAGTCTTATTTTTTATAAGGCAACATTTAGAGAATCTCCTCTTCCCGCCAAGATTTTCTCTGTAGATATACTGGTTAGGTTCCCTGCCATCACTGGAAACTGGACACCTTATCACGGCTTGGGCATTAGAAAGTCTAACCTTCTACTGGTGAACCAAAGTGACACAATGCAAAACGGTCCCATGGACAGTGGACTGATTAGGAAATCTTGAATACATAACTAGATTCATAGTCTGCTCTTGTCATATTCAGGTTTATCCTGCCTTCGTCAAAATGTAGATGATTATTTTTTTCAAGTTCACACAGATTGTCTAAATGTTTCCAAGTTCTTTCTTCTCTTTTGGTTTTAACACACATGCACACACACACCCATTAGATCCATGAAGTTAAAGAAACAAACTAAGAAAGTAATTCAGTTCTTTCCACAGTGAATAAAGAATTGTGAAAGAGAACGAAAGGGAATTTTAAGCTCCTATTAACTTCAGAATGCTCCCTTCTTTATGTTATCAATGACACCTCTATAATTTACAAGAAAAGAGGTGATGGAGAGTAAATACTTTTGACAATGGAGCTGAGAGAATATTAAAAGTTCTATTTCTAGCTGCCATGATTGTGGGAAAAAAAACCCACCTTAGACTTCTGAAAGGTGGCCTTAGCTTACAGCATGCCATCTCATGTTTTGAAAGGTATTGTCTCTGTTGCTTTCCAATGAAAGTGAAGAGAAGTGAGACTACTTTAACATTTTTAAATGAATTTGAAAATTAAACCCTGCTGGACTTCCTTGTCATGTGAAGTTAGAGGTAACTTGTAAAGAGCAGAGAGGCCACATGATATTGGAGTCAGACAAACTGTCCTCCTTGCCTACCATGGGCCTTTGGATGAAGAATTTCACTGCCCTAAGCCTCTCTTTTTCCAGTTAAAGATGAAAACTCTTGGGATTATTGTGAAGATTAGACACAGCACATACAGTGTGTAACACAAAATGCACAGTCCTAATGCCTGATCAACAGAGGGAGGCACTCAGTAAATATGACGTTATTGTTATTACTGCCGCTTCCACTGCTATGATTGTTATTTTGCCATCGTTATCTGCGTTGCCATTATCACATATGCCAGTGCTGGTCACTCTGCAGCATCTTAGGTAATGTAGTTACCGTATTCAAGGGCTGGTAGTCTAAACTAAGATCAATAGAATAAGTATATGCAACATATTAACAGTCTCATTCTTTATCTGAAGTATTTCCATTAGGGAAGAGGGGAGGGGGAAGTCGAGAGCCTGCCTGGCATATGTGTTCACTTAAGCTAAGTGCTAATGCACAGACATTGGCAGGAGGAAAGGTGGACCTGCCAACCTTGTGGGGTTTCTAAAAGGGATAGTTGGCATAAGGGGGATTCAGAGAGAGAAAGGATGCAAATAACCTTACAGCAGGCACTGTGGCTACTCCTGGACACTTGGTTTATTTATAGTTCAAAGCTGATCTGAAGGGCACTAAGAAAATGACTTAATGGCACCTCCTCAGCCTGAAGCAGGGCTTGCTTCTTTACCTGGAAGGAGCTCTGGACAGAATCCCAGTCGGCCTAATAGCCAAGCCACACCAAGGGAGTGCCATGAGAGGTCAGATGTTCTTAGGAGGCTGGAGCCTCAGGCAGCCTGTGCGCCTTTGTTTGCTCTGCTCTGTACTCTTCTTTCCCTTGCTGAGCTGCCAGGCTGCCTGTGACTCTTGCGGGAAGCCTTTGTTTTATGAGCCATCTTTGAGAGATATTTTGTGAGGATCCAGAAAAGTACACACTGCAGTGACTAAAGGGTTGTACTGAGACCCATGAGGGAAGTCCAAAAAGGGTTAATTAGGTAGTCAGGAAGGGCTGAGGGTAGTGGAACAAAAGTCTTCAAGTGCACCCAGTGGGTCACACAGAGAATAAAAAGCAATTATGTGCTGCCTCTAAGAAGAACAGAACAAGATGCAAAATTCTAGACAAAGAAGCCCAAAACCAGCCTTTTGGGTTCACAGCCCTACTGTGAGTTTCTTCCCAACACCTTTGCTGCTAAGTTATCTATTTACACATAAATGAAAAAGAAAAGAAAAAAGCTCTTCTCACTATGCCTCTGTGAGATGAAAGATGATGAGGTTCGCTGAAGAGCCGGCCTGGTTCTAGACCCATAGCATTCTCTAGAGCTCTCTTCTTCCAACCCAAAAGGGGATTTTTATCATCTTCACAGCAACCTTTGTCTTTATCCTATCCAAAGCAGAACCACGTTAGAATCTGGAAGGATAAATAAGATCATAGAAAATAAGGTCACCCACTCATTAGATAAAGGAGCTGACCTGCTTTAATACCAACTTTGACATGCATCTGCTCTACTAATTTCTGTGTTTGTAGAAGCCAGAGCTGTCCAGTGGTGAGAATTCTGAGTCAGCTTGTGTCATGATGTCTCTGTATCCTGAGCAAGGAATACTAAACTGTCTCTAGAATGAGCTTAGCCAGACAGCAGCAAAACTAGGCTCACTCAGGCTCTTGGACTAGAGGAGATCTGTCCGGCCTCTTCTTCTCAACTGGGGGACAGAAAAAATGAAGCCTTTATTGTGTGTAGATTTCTTTGATGATGACCATTCTGACCCATGTGAAGTGATACCTCATTGTAGTTTTGATTTGCATTTCTCTATGGGAAAAGAATCTAAAAAAGAGTGGATATATATATATATATATATATATATATATATATATATATACACACACACATGACTAATTCATTTTGCTGTATATCTGAAAGCAGCACATTTTAAATCAACTATACCCCAATAAAAAAAATTTAAAGAGTGAACGAAACCCTTTATTTCCTATTCTGACTCACTTACATAGATTTTTTTTTCATTAAATGTCACTTTCCATAGACCAAAATGGTGACTCCTGAGTTCTCCCAGGGACCCAGATTGAAACTGTGCAGCCAGTGAAATATATTTTATACCTTCCTGCTCATCCCAGGTAACTATATTTTCCATCCTTCTCTACCAGCTCTCAGTCCTACCAAGTTAAAAAGAATTAAATAATCACACAGAGTTGTGGGAGATAGAAAACCAGTCTATAACAGAGAACATTCTAGTTGAATATGCCTTACACAACTGAATGAATATATCCATTGAGTTGAACATGGTAACATTAGTTATCTAGCTTGGGTTATTCATCCTCTGATCAGCTATCATGATATCTGTTATTCCCCAGATATTGGAAAGGTTTTGAAGGAACAGAAGTAAACAGAACAACCCCTCCTCCCATATTTTTAAGAAACTTAATGAATATCTGTAGTACAGTCATATCTTTGTGAACAGGAAAAAGTTGGCCTGACTCAAGTGTGTAGGTTGAAGTGCTGATGAAGGATGATCAAAGATCAGGTCATAGAATGAGGATATTAGATACTGAAGGGTACCTCTGCTATATCAAGAAGTTTGTACCTTACACGACAAGCCCTTTGAGGGGTAATGGAAACCTTCCAGCATGGTCATGGTGCAGCTAGATTTACTTCTTGGTGTTCTTGTTGGGTTTTGATTTTTGCTTTGAGGATTTTATTTTTTTAATTTAGTTTAGTTTTTTGTCTGAAATGTGAAAAAGAGACTGGATTGAGGGAAATTTTGTGGGAAAAAGATCATCAACTATACAACATAGAGGTAAAAGATGGATGGTTAAGGCCTAAACTAAGGCATTAAAATTAGAAAAAGAGAGAAGGAGAACACTTTGAAAACACTGAAAAGGTAGAACTGACATAGCTTGTAACTCTTTAATATTTGTGCATTCTAGACAGAGAGTTCCTACTTCCAGTTCAGTTGCTCAGTTGTGTCCGACTCATTGCAATCCCAAGAACCGCAGCACGCCAGGCCTCCCATCCATCACGAGCTCCCGGAGTTCACCCAAACCCATGTCCATTGAGTCGGTGATGCCATCCAACCATCTTATCCTCTGTCGTCCCCTTCTCCTCCTGCTCTCAATCTTTCCCAGCATCAAGATCTTTTCCAATGAGTCAACTCTTCGCATGAGGTGGCCAAAGTATTGGAATTTCAGCTTCAACATCAGTCCTTCCAGTGAACACCCGGGACTGATCTCCTTTAGGATGGACTGGTTGGATTTCCTTGCAGTCCAAGGGACTCTCAAGAGTCTTCTCCCACCACAGTTCAAAAACATCAATTCTTTGGTGCTCAGCTTTCCTTATAGTCCAACTCTTACATCCATACATGACTATTGGAAAAACTATAGCTTTGACTAGACGGACCTTTGTGGACAAAGTAATGTCTCTGCTTTTTAATATGCTGTCTAGGTTGGTCATAATTTTCCTTCCAAGGAGTAAGCGTCTTTTAATTTCATGGCTGCAATCACCATATGCAGTGATTTTGGAGCCCAGAAAAATAAAGTCAGCCACTGTTTCCACTGTTTCCCCATCTATTTGCCATGACATGATGGGATCAGATGCCATGATCTTCATTTTCTGAAAGTTGAGCTTTAAGCCAACCTTTTCACTCTCCTCTTTCACTTTCATCTAGAGGCTCTTTAGATCTTCTTTTTCTACGTAAGAGTGGTGTCACCTGCATATCTGAGGTTATTGATATTTCTCCCAGCAATCTTGATTCCAGCTTGTGCTTCTTCCAGCCCAGCATTTCTTATGATGTTCTCTGCATATAAATTAAATAAGCAGGGTGACAATATACAGCTTTGAGTATCAATAATTTTTCCACATTTTTATAATAATTTGTAGAGTACAGAGAAAAACTTTGAGGGCCAGCAAGCAAAAAAAGAGCCACCAAAATTTAATAAAGATAAAAAGGATTATCCTTTGTGACTCCAAGTTCTGTATCTTACTTTCAGACATGGAAAGGTACTTGAAGAAATAGTCGAACTATCAATTTGCGATCTTCTATGAGAAAACAGGATCCTGAGTTGCAGCCACAACAGCTTTGTGAAAATCAGATTGTCCAGACCAACCTCATTTCCTTCTGTGGTGGAGTGATATGCCAGGGTGATAAGGGGAAAGCAGTAGTTGTAATCAACCTGAACTTCAGCTAGAGCTTTGATTCTGATTTCATTTTATATGACATTCTTATTAACAAGTCAAGGAGACACAGGTGGACCCCAAGACTGTACTCAAAAGTGGACCAAACTGAAAGGAAAGAAATAAGAGGGATTCTGCTGTGGTCAGTCTAATTAATATCTTTCCTAGTGGCCATTGCGAAGAAGGCAATGGCATCCCACTCTAGTACTCTTGCCTGGAAACTCCCATGGATGGAGGAGGTTGGTAGGCTGCAGTCCACGGGGTTGCAAAGAGTCGGACATGACTGACTTCACTTTCACTTTTCACTTTCATGCACTGGAGAAGGAAATGGCGACCCACTCCAGTGTTCTTGCCTGGAGAACCCCAGGGACAGTGGAGCCTGGTGGGCTGCCGTCTATGGGGTCTCACAGAGTCGGACACGACTGAAGTGACTTAGCAGCAGACATGAAAAACTTTAATTTCTTCCTTTGGAGGAGTTGCTAACATTGCAGTTTTAAATTGATAATGATGAGTGAGGGAAATGTCCTTCTTCCTTAAAAACAGTAGAAAAGGACAGAGATCAACAATGAGTGGTGAAGGTACTAGATGGAAAAAGACAGATGAGACCATGTGAATAAGCCAATAGCAGAGGTTATTATTCACATGAGTGTGAACGTTGGCTGAATTCCTGAACTAAAATCATAATGCCGCCTCCCATCATCGTCAGGCTTCATGACAGTTCAAGATGGGCTTATAATACTTGAGCTAGATCAGTTTGAGTTACTTGATAGTTCTTGCAAATAGAAAAAAGAATAGTTTTTTAAGGAAGAAATTTTGCTTGTTCTTCATGTGTACGAGAAGGAAAGGGTAGGAGTCTAGACACAATAAAAGTTAGACAGTGGCTGTAGGACTAGCTCAATGTATACATATATTAAGTAATTTGCTTGGAAGGATTCCAAGGGAGCTAACCATACCTACCATTCCAGAAAGTGCCAGCTCTAACTGCTGAGTGGTACCTGAATTTTTACCATTATCCTTTTCAGACAAGGGAACTAAAATGGACTGGTCCATTTCTATGAGTCAAACACCAAGCATGGCCTATCACATATACTACTTACAGAACCCTGCAAGAAGTCACCATCCTTTCACATGCAAAGAAGAAACTGAGGCTCAGAAAAGCTGTGTCACTCACCCAGAGTCACACAGTCAATAGTGGAGCCAGTATTCAAAGGTGGGTTTTTCATCTTCAGAACCTACCTTCTCTCCATTTTATCACATTAAGAAGCCAGTTTTAGAGTTATTTTCTACCTTGAGAAAGCTGGCATTTCCGTTGGTGGCTAATTTTTCAGAATCACCTCAGAACCTAGAGGGGAAAAAGTGTATAATAAAAAAGGTCAGAGCAGACCAATTAGGAGTGAAAGGGCACATCTCCAAATGTTAAGATAAGATGCAATTCAGGAAATTGAGAAGATCAAACACAAACTTCTGAAGCATATGTCTTGGCTAAGCACCAATGGCTCACCAAAGAAGATAGAATAAGAAAGTAGTGTAAATTCCAGCAGTAGGGAAAATCAAGAGGGTGCCTGCCCACCCCTGCCACACACACAGACACTCACACACACCACACTACATGTTACACACACACACACACACACACACACAAACATAGATTAGACTTACAGTTGCCTTAACATAAACTAAACCTTAGACATCCCCCATTGTCACTTCCTCACTTTAAAGACAGACTGGTACAGTGATGCATTCCTGTGTGCGGAGTCTTATAGCTACCTGTAGGTAAAAGCACACTCAGTCCTAGGTCTTCTAGCTTTCAGCAGTCAAGTCTCCATTCCTGGGGTTACATGTTTTTTCATAGTTTAGGTT
This sequence comes from Capricornis sumatraensis, assembly GCF_032405125.1. Taxonomy (NCBI): domain Eukaryota; kingdom Metazoa; phylum Chordata; class Mammalia; order Artiodactyla; family Bovidae; genus Capricornis; species Capricornis sumatraensis. The sequence continues at coordinate 63,115,564 of NC_091074.1, forward strand.
CATATCTGTCTGAAGTGATGAATTCAATCCAAGTACTTTCCTTTGGGATCTTCTAGCTCTTTTAGTTTATGAATTGTTTTCTAGCTCAACATATAAGATAAAAATAGAAATCAGAAAGCAATTATAGAGGATATTTGCTATTTTTGATTTTCCAAATTCCATTTATCCTCCACTTCTCACTGGTAACAGCAGGGTGACTTGATTTGGACATTGCATCCTTCCCCTTCAAGGCAAAGTAGAGTTTAATTGCAAAATGATCCCTTTGGTGATGGCTGATATTTTTACTTGTGAGGATGTGACCCACTGTGGGAAAATGAGGTGTGAAGAGGCATTTGCTAGGGGTTTCTGGAAGAGAAGTTTCCACATGCTTTAGGGAGAGCTACAAGAAGAGGTGCCATTCTTTCTTTGAATGGCATGGAGTTGAGATATGAGTTTAGAATACTAGTATGGTTATTTCTCTTTCTGTATTGGGATTCCAGCCCATCAAATGTACAAAGAAGGGCAAAATACATTAAGGAAGACCTTGGGGAAACAGGCCTGATGGCACCAAGAATCTTAGCACCAAGTTGTACCAGAAGGCATATATATACTTGACCATTAAGTTCCATTTTAAATTTGTCAGTATGGATTACTTTTTGTGTCACTAACAACCTAAATATCTCAACAAGATTTAGCTATACTTTTTGTATCAATGAAAATTAACCCACAGTGTGGTTGACTGGTTGAACCCAACTGCAGGTTCACAAGATAGTGTAATCAACAAGTACATCCCAAACTGTCTGTGCACAGGGAAACATGGAGAGTGTTAGTGTTTATATAGGGACTAATTCTCCAGAGAGCATTAAATCTAGTTAGGAAAGAGGAATAAACTAGTGGGATAAATTAAAGGAAGATGGGCCAGGCAATACTATATATTCCCAAGGCCTTGGTACAGAACCAAAGATACATGTTTAGAGGGGTTTTGAGAAGAGTAGGGTCCCTTTGCCTGGGGTTATTAGAGATGCTCTGGGCAAGAGGTGAGATTTGAGCTGGCTCTGAAAGTAGAAAGTGTGTAGCAGTAATGGTACTGATATCCATTTTTATTTTATCTACTGTCTCTGAAAACCATATCGGAGTCCCTGAGATGCAAGGGTTTGATACTTTCGGGGGAAACATTCCCCATTCTAAGGATTTCTACATGGAGGACCTTCATCTAGAGCAATGTTCTCAAAGTGAGGTTTCTGGATCAGCTGCATCACCATCATCTGGGCCTCAGAAGAAATGTAAATGTTCAGTTACCAACCCAGATCTACTGATTCAGAAGTTTAAGGCATGGATCTAGCAATTTCTGTTTTCACAACCCCTCTAGGTAAATCTGATCTATTCCCAAGTTTGAGAAACACTGATCTCAAGTGGTTCTTCAAATGTTATTAACTGAGTGTTCATGAACTTGGATGAGAAAAAAGAATGAAGAATTTCATGTTTATTTTCACTAATTTCTAACCAAAAGTGGCATTTCCTTCCATTATGGGGGCTTCCCAAATGGCACTTCTTGCCAATGCAGAAGACAGATATAAGGGACCCAAGATCAGTCTCTGGGTTAGGAAGATCTCCTGGAGAAGGGCATGGCAACACATTCCAGTCTTCTTACCTGGAAAATCCCATAGACAGAGGAGCCTGGAGGGCTGCAGCCAATAGATTTGCAAAGAGATGGACACGACTGAAGAGACTTAGCACTCCATTAGAGACAAACCAGAGTGGTATTTAGCATTTACTTCCATCTCCAAAAGAAATCAGAGGTATTCTCATGCCTCATGTCAGTGGTTGCAGATATCTCAAACTGTCACTGACACTCATTGCTACTTTGAAATACAGTAATTATTAGGCCCGTGCTGGATCTTATCATTAACATGTTAATAAGGAAACACATATCATTATATCTCCCATCTTAAAAAATATTTTGATAACTGCATTTTAATATAATTGATTTCTCTAGCAAGTCTATGCAGTTTATTTTATATATTTAAACAATAATCTTAGGGAGAGGATCCAAGTTCCTTCACTGGACCACTGAAAGGAAGCCTGGCATGAAAAGTATTAATTCCTGACCTAGGGGTAAAGCTGGGGTGTCTTCATCACCCTTTATTCAGTGCTCCCAGCAGGAGGGGGCCCATCTGAGTGGTGAGAGGTGTGGAAGCTGCAGGGAAAGGTTTACTCTAGCCTTTCCCCTTCTCTCTTGTTGTGCTTTCCTCTGTTCAGAGCTCACATGCCCCACCTGCTCTCACCTATGCATTCAGGGCTCCACAGTGGCCCAGCTCTGCCCTTGGCTAGTGAGCATATTTGTCTAACTCAGAGCTGAAATGCCAGGAAGCCCATGTGGACACTGACCCGATGCCACTTACTCTGATCCAGCTGTTACCATTTGCAAAGCTAATATTTTCATCTTCAGCTATCTATCTCCTATCTCTTTCTTAATTGGTTCCAAACATAGGCAGGGAAGAAAAACATCATTTATTGGCCTTCTAAAATTTCACCAGTCTATGCATCTATCTCCTTCTCTCTCCCATTTTTTTGTTTTGATTTGTTTTGTTTTGTTTTTCTTCTGGGAATATGCTCATGAGAAGGAGACAGTGTGGGAAAGCAGGCAGCCCCTTCTCCACCCAGGAGGTTTCTTAATGGTTTCTTAAGTAGCATTGGTACCAGATGCCAGACAGAAGATGCTGTGATGTTCTTCCTTCTCAGGTGTCCTAGAATCAGAGCTGTAAATTAGTTGGGTCGTTGCCTTTTAAAAGAGGAGGAAAATATGAAGTGATAGTAGTCAAGGTCATTGTCATGCATCCAATGAAATCTGTGAACCACCTGTAAAGATTCTTTCTAACAGCTCTACGGACAGACACTGGCTGACTTTCTTGATCTACAGATTAGACATTTTCCCTACGTAACTCTTTATCCTGTTTGTCATTTTTAACTCCTTAGATAAAATATAGTTAACCTTGTTACAAATTAAAACAGAGCAATGTCGTTATAACATTTAGCTCTGCAATATGCAAGGTCATAAAGCCAACCAAAATGTTATCTCTGGAATTTGAAGAAAGGTCCCCAAAGCAGCCAAGTTTCATACAAACATCTATTACTTGTAGGAACACTTACTTTAACTATAGCCCCCAAATGGTGACTGTCCTTGTACAGTTCACAGTAACACCATGAGATGGAATTACCATGATCTATCTGTTACAGATGAGGCCACTGAGGTTTAAGGGAGATAAGGCAACTTTCCCAAAGTAACTGAGAGTAGTAGGGCTAGGATTCAAATCCTGACCTGGACATCAGAAAGCCCAGATGTTTAGCTGTTCTCAGATATATCAGGCTCTTCCGTGCAGCTCTAACACACCATCTCTCTCCCAACGATCTTGGAGCTTCGGTTCCAAATTCATGAATATTTAGAGTGCTTGACTCATATTTTCACAATTTATCTAATTTAACAGCCATGTTACATGAGTCATATTATCACATCACTTATATATATATATAAGCAGATCAAGACTTAGGAAATGGAAGATATTTGAGGTCAAACCATATAGCTCCTACTAAAGTACCAGAGCTGACATATAAGCTCCAGTCTTAAACCAAGTCCAGATGTTTATAAATTCTGGTAAATAATAGATTTTACTGAGAAGGATTCTTTATCCACAGAATCTCAGCCCAGCACATTCTATCTGAGGTAGCTGGTGGGGCACATAAAATGATACAGCCTTGGGACTTCCCTGGCGGTCCAGTAGTTAGGCCTTCCTCTTCTAGTGCAGGGGGGCAGGTTCAGTCCCTGGTTGGAGAGCTAAGATCCCACGTGCCTCCTGGCCAAAAAACATGAAACAGAAACAATATTGTAACAAATTCAATAAAGACTTTTATAAAATGGCCCATGTCAAAAAAAACCCCAAAAACTTAAAAAAAAAAAAAGGATACAGCCTCATATAGCATCAATGCTTAGGGACACTAGTGTTTCTTGTACTTCTTCTCATCTACCTGCATTTCTGATAGGAATATTCATTTGTTTTCTCCAAATCCTAGCAAAAGCTTCTGATTCCTATTTCAGACAGAATAAGAAAACTTTACATAACATAGCAATAGCATTTCCGCACATGGCATATAGCCCTCTTGGAATTTTGATTGGAAGGACTGATAAAATTGTCAGATCTGCCAGTTCTGATGAAAAGTGAAGGCGAGGAGCATAGACTCTGAACAGAGCAGCTTTGGCGTTTGTCAGCTCATTAGCAGGAGTCTTCAAACACATCTCCAACTTTTGGCGGTCAGTCATGCTCAGGGTTTACACAATGTGACTGGCCCTATGGGCAGAGATGCAACCTTACCCTCCCCACTCCCCTTCGCCTTTTACAAAATGATTGCATAATGAGATTGGGATATAAGGTCAAAATTGGGCTTACCAGGCAGAAAATGGCCCATGTTTGACCTGTTTACTTGGGTAAAAACTGCTCTTTTGAGCAACAGTTGTTTCGGCCATCCTTTGCGTGGAGGTAGTCGACATAATTGTGCTAAGTAGTGTGAAAGGGAAACCTGCTTCAAGGCTACTATGATAATGAGTATTGTCTGGGAGACTGGAGAAAAGGCGGTTAATACTATAATTTTTCATGTGTTTTTGTTGTTGTTCAGCTAAAAATAAAAGTCTCATTAAACAGTTTTAAGTGAATTATATTTCTTCATTTCTCTCGCAATTAATTTTTGTGCAGCCCAACTGCTATTTGCAATTTGATGCCTTTGCACGGAGCAGGGCAGCATGAATTGCTTGAGGACCGGCAGAGGGCAATGCTGAGCTGAAGCTGGTGCTAGAACCTTGCTTCTGGCTGTAAAATTGTGCTTGTTATTAAATGAAATCTTAAGGCTAACTTAGCCACAGAGGAAATTAAGCTGCTAATTATGTGTGTCTAAACCACTAAAAATGGGTCCAGTTGTTGCTCAATATTTCAGAAACACCCACCTCTTCCCCTTGGTTTTAAAATATGTAATTATGTCTGGAAATAGTACCTGTTAATGATTTTATATAATTAAAAGAAATATTTTAAGAGTTGTCTATTCTCATAGCCTGTTGCTTTCCAAATAAGCAAAAGATTTGTAGAGCTGGTTAATTAATGGATTTTTGTTTGTTTATTTTTCCAAATCATCTATGTCAGTGTCTTTATAAAATCTGAGTCATCCGTGTTCATGCCACATATAACAGTGTTCTAAGGATTCAGGCAGGATGACCACATTATTTTTAAAGCACTTTCTTAAAAAACAGGTTTCTTCAGAGGCAAAAATTTCCAAGATTTGGAGAGAAGCAATTCTGATTTGGGATAGAAAAGGAGTGATGATTTCACAAACGTTCATATGCATTTAGAAAGGTGAATTTATTGTGAATTTATCCTCATGACAAGGAAATAAAAAATGTATCTCAAAGTAAGTCAGGAGCCAGTAACCGGCCAATATTATTTTAGGTGCTTCCTGCTGTGTCAGGCAGCCTGTAGCTGTCCATAGATGATCAGATACGCAAAAGAAAAAGAAATTTAATACCAGATTTTAACAAAAATGAGAATGCAAGTTAATAGTAAACGTCTGTGTTACAGTGAATAACTTGAATGATTTGCGAGGCTCAGGCCCTTCAGTTTGCAAATAGCGTTTTAGTTAGATCTCTTGTGGTTTCTGTAGCTCAACAGCATCACCTAGGAGTTTGTTAGACATGCCGAATCTCAATCTACTAAGTCAGAATCTACATGATAACAATTGGCAGGAGACTGGATTGCACCATAGACTTTGAGAACTACATTTTAGGTCTTATCTCTGGTAATTTGCTTGCTCTGAAAAAGGCATCCTTCTGGCTTCCAATTTAGAGAAAGTTCATAAAGCTTAGCAAAGTCTTATTTAGAATGAATTAAAAAACGTTTTGTGGTTGTAGTCTTTTTCCCCTTTGTAAAAAAATAAAGCCTTTTGAAATCTTTAATGATGCTTTTCTCCCCCAGCTGTTTTTTTTTTTTTTTTAATTTTAATTTTTACTTTATTTTACTTTACAATACTGTATTGGTTTTGCCATACATTGACATGAATCCACCACGGGTGTACATGCGTTCCCAAACATGAACCCCCCTCCCACCTCCCTCCCCATAACATCTCTCTGGGTCATCCCCGTGCACCAGGCCCAAGCATCCTGTATCCTGCATCGGACATAGACTGGCGATTCGTTTCTTACATGATAGTATACATGTTTCAATGCCATTCTCCCAAATCATCCCACCCTCCCCCTCTCCCTCTGAGTCCAAAAGTCCGTTCTACACATCTGTGTCTCTTTTGCTGTCTTGCATACAGTCCCCAGCTGGTTTTAATTGGACCTCAAATATTACCAGTCATGACCCAGAGTCCTGAAAGAGTTAACGTACAGAGGACATGGCGTTTGCATATTCTTTTTTAGTATTTTTGGTCTTGCTGAAGATTATGAAATGTGGGTTTGCCTTTCGTTGCATTGACTTGGCTCTCCAGCTGGTTCTATGCTTTTCATGGGTGTCATGAAAGGATGAAAATGACCCATTCCACTTATCCATCAAGAGCTATGAACCAGAAACTTTTTCTTCCTTCCTCAAGCAAGAAGGGCAGTAGGGCTAAGTCAGCCAATCAGAGTAATGAGTCTGTCCTGCTTGGAAAAGGGGGATTAATCTAAATCAAATACTTTTCACACTGGTAATTTTAACAAATTCCCTCAGGAAAGTGCAAGAAATTAGTGAAGGCCCCATAGTCGTGCAAGTGTTCTGGTACAGAAAGTGAAGTTGCTCAGTCGTGTCCAACTCTTGGGATCCCATGGAGTGTAGCCTACCAGGCTCCTCCGTCTATGGGATTTTCCAGGCAAGAATACTGGAGTAGGTTGCCCTTTCCTTCTCCAGGGGATCTTCCTGACCCAGGGATCAAACCCCAGTCTACTGCATTGCAGGCAGACACTTTACCGTCTGAGCCACCAGGGAAGCCACAGTTCTGGTACAGGGAGACACGTAATACCTTTTAACCTTGTTAATATCCTATCCTGCTGGCTTCTACAACTGACTCAGAGAATGGCTAAGACTCTTCAGCCCAGCATTACAAAGAAGTCCAGCCTTCAAGGAGGAAGACCAAAAAGCGCTGAGACACACTGTGAATGGTGAGAGCTCTGACTGCCTTGATTAGATCGCTCCCCACGTTGTCTTTCTGCCTCTGTCGCAGCAATCGTGGGAGAATCTGAGCTGCCGGCCTGTTCTGTGGGATATTCAAACCGAAGTTTAGAGAGGCTTTCTTCCTCTTGCAAGATGCACATGCTTTTCGGTGTGTGATTTGCAGGGACCAGGCTGACGAGGGCTCAGGAGAGGACAGCTCAGGCGTGCCATGGCTCCTGAGGCAGGAAGAGCCTCTCTCTCCTGAGGCTGTCTCTTTCTTCTGCAAGCCTGTCTAAACACTTGAGGTCTGTTCAACAGGAAGGGCTCCCTGGATAACACTGCAGTGCTTCTCAGATGGGCTTTCTCCTCCCCTTTCAACAAAAGGAAAGTCCTTTCTTAACGCTGGCCCGCCTTTCTTGGTTTGTCAAACAGAAGTTACAGTAGAAACAGACTAGATTTTATTTGACTTTGTGGGCGCTGACCTAGGACTCTTCCCTGAAATTCTCCACAAACTTTTTTAGCAGGAATAAATGGTCAAGAGTTAGCAGGAAAAGAGTGCCTTTGCACCCAGAGCAAGGTGTTTATCCATGAGACTTTGGCAGTTTTGTTGGTTAGTTTTTCTTTGTTTGCTTAATGTCAGGTTTATTGATGTGTAAGTTATCCAGAATAAAATTCATTCTTTTTATATAGTTCTATTAGTTTTGACCAATGAAACCACAATCAATATGTAGAACATTTTGGTTAGCCCCAATCTCTCTGGAACCCCTTTTATAGTCACCCTCCACCCCAATTCCTGGCAATCTCTGATATATTTTCTGTCCCTGTAATGTTGTCTTTAGTCCTGAAAGATTTAACTAAGCTTTAAAAAAAATAGATCTTTTCTCATAAGAGCTAACAAATAGGTCCAATTAGTTCAATAATCTATAATTAAAAAAATAGGTCTAGAGTCAGATGAATACAGGTTTCAATCCTGACTCTGCCCCTTTGCTCACGCTGATTTAGGGTATATTACTTAGTTAAGTCAAGCCTCAGTTTTCTTATCTATTAAATGATGATCAGTAACACTTATTAAATATCACATTACTTGCTGAGACTTGTTTTAAATCGCTGTGAAATGCTACCCTATTGATGTGATAGCTAATTTCTTTTCTTTCCTATTATTGTCTCTTTCTATTTAATCTTATTACCCATATTAGAGGATTGTGATGGTGGTTTAGTCGCTAAGTCTCGTCTGACTCTTGCAACCCCGTGGACTGTAACCTACCAGGCTCCTCTGTCCATAGGATTTCCCAGGCAAGAATACTGGAGTGGGTTGCCATTTCCATCTCCAGGGGAACTTCCTGACTCAGGGATCAAACCCAGGTCTCCTGCATTGCAAGCTAGGAATCATAAATTACACGTTTTATCCTCCACAATGCCTATCAGAAGACATATCTGTTTTGACTACTATAACAAAATATCACAGACTGAGTGGCTTATAAACAACAGAAATGTATTTCTCACAGTTCTAGAGCATGAGAAGTCCAAGGTCAAGCTACATTCCATGCGTGGTGAGAGCCCACTTTCTGATTCATAGACTGCTATCTTCTTGCTGTAACCTCATATGCCAGAGAGGTGAGGGATTTCTTTCATAATAACACTAAATTCCACTTATGAGGGCAGAACACTATCAAAAGCCCCAAAAACAATATATTAGGGTGTCAGGCTTCAACACTGGGGAGCTCATGAGCATTCAGTCTATAGCAGTATATAACAGCTATGTGAAACACAGAAATCACATCAAATAATATTAAACATTACAACACTGAAAAATTAATGCATTCATGTTGTATTATTTCAATATATAGAGGTATTCATAAATGATTGTATTATTGATACATGCTTTTAAAATTTACATAAACAGTATAATTTCAGATCTTTTTTCAACTTTTTCCCCCTACTTATGGTTTTTAAGACTCATCCATTATTTAACTATTAAATAGCATTACGTTACATGAATAGACAAGTCTGTTTTTCTACTCTGGTGTCCAGAATGGTGTCTCCAATAGTTTTGGTGTCTCCATGTTTTGACTGTGCAAATGTACAAGCATTGCCTTGAATAGGAATGATATCACCTAGTTAAAAAGGGGTTTCCTTTGAGGAGAGGACAGAGTGGAGAAAAGGAGGCAGATAGGGAGCTTTAGATGTAGCTGTAATATATATATATATTTTTTAAGAAAAGAAATAGCAACAGAGGTAGAAAGTGTTAATATTCATCTGTTAATTCAGGGTGATGAGTTCATGAGAGGTCATTATTTCTGGTGTTTTCTGTATTTTAAATTATTCTATAATTAAAAAGGAAATTAAATATATATACAAGAAGAAAAATCAATGAGCATGGTTCTATCCTGGAATAAATAAACACTATTATTGGCACTCTTGGGTGTTTCATAAATAACAAAATTTCTTCCATGACCAATGTAAGGTATTTGTGACTATCCTAGATAGTTTGATAACATAATGTAAAGAGTCAAGCTTCACCCTGATAAGGCTTCCATGAGTGATAACGGCTCTGCAATGTTTTTCTGTAAGGATCTAATTGTATTTTTTTTTTTTCCCTGCTGTTCTTCTTTTAGCTGTTTTGGTTGGAAGTAATGAGTTTTAGGCACTAAGAAACAGGCACAGAGCCCCTTTAAAAATAACTAGATGAAGTTTGTATGTTAAAGAGAAAAAGGTTATGGGGACTCTTGTAATTCATGTCATCAAACTCTGCTGTTAGCAGGAGTTGGCTAATACAGGGCGCCCAGGGAATAAGCAAGCTTTTGCCTTCATTTTACTCATCTTTTACAAAATAAAAGAACTTGGCTTTGGACAGGAAATAGCTAAGCTTTGGAAATAGTTGTGAGGCTTATCCCATTCTTTCATTTTAATGACTTTCCCTGGTATTTAATCCCATCTTCCCCTTCTTCTGTGACTATACTTATTAGCATGCTCTTTGGATAGCTAAGAAAACAAACAAAGCTATCAAAATACAGCTCCCACCAAGCTCCCCTTGTTAAGGTGGCTAGTGAGCATGTTTCCCGGCCCCCTTGTGGCTTGATTACAGAATTCCTGCTGCGGTGACTCCCACGGCTCATTACCCTCCCTCTGAAAATGCTGAGGTATGGAAGGTCCAAGCCTCAGCTCTGTCCTTGGCTGGAGAATAGATGGCCACCATTAGTGAGTTTGATCTTCATGATAGCATTTGCCTCTTAAGGCACTGTGGGTTCCAAAATATTCCTGCTGTCAGATGACCTGAGGTGGCTTGAACTTCAAGCCCAGAAGATCCAAGATCTCATTTTCCATATGGAAAGTCTGAATCTGCAAAATAGGTCATGAGCTGGACCCACAAGCACTTGAGAAAAGTCATGGCTTCAGAGGGAGACTCTTCCTTTTGAGACTGTGATATGATCTCCAGAACCAACCCTGCTTGTCAGAACCAACAGATATTCATTTCACAACAGTTGAAGAGGCTACGTTTTATCAAAGAAGTTCTATTAGATGGAATTTTGAGCTGAGTGTGATGTGTAATGTCACATAGAATGAGATGCAACTTGCTATTGTTAAGATATAAGGGGCAAGGTTTAATAATAAGCAGACCAAAGAAAGATTTCATGGCTGGACTATCATGAGAAACCTTTAAAGTAGGGCATAGATGAGAGCACTTCAGAGCAATAATTAGTTTTTCTAAACTATGACAGTCCTGAAGTCTATCATGTGTGATCATCATTCAGTTTAGTCCCTCAAGGTGTACACTTTCAAAATTTGTATTTACCAAGAATGGGCTGAAATGCAGTCACTGCCCTACTAAAAAAAATATATATATATATATATATATATATATATATATATATGGTCATTTCCATTTCACAGACAGGAAAACTAACTCACCAATGAATTAAAAATGTCTGTTACAGATTTCACAGTAGTCCAGTAGCAGAGCACTAAGGTATATCATGCCTTAGATAAGAATTCTTATCTCTCGAGCAGACTTTCTCTCTGTAACAGTAATGAACTGCTTCACTGCTTCCTAATGCGCCATGTGCCTTCGTCAGCTTGTCCTTCTAGGCTGCTTGAGGCACCAGGTCACTGTGTCACAATGCACTGTCAGATGTCACAGTAGCATCAGATGGGTGATGACAACAGGGGTACAAGCCAAGGGGTAAGGACATATCAACACTTCTGTTGTGCAGCATATAGATCACGCTATTTTCTGTATCGGTATTCAAAAAAGGTGCTTGGGGATAACAGAAGCTAAGAAATAAAAATGAATCTCTGCCCCTTGGCAAAATGGTTTATCATCTGCTTGCTAGCCTCAACTTTTCATCAGGCTCTCATATTTGATTTACAGTTTGAAAACTGTAAAGCCAGGATAAAGCTACATTTATACTAATATTGTAATTGTGCAGATAATTTTGCATAATAATTGTAGCGCTTGCCTTCCACTCTATAGGAGTACAAATGGCCAGATTTGTAATATATTGTATTTTTAAAAAAGTGAAAATGTTAGCTCAGTCATGTCTGACTCTTTGCAACCCAAAGGACTGTAGCCCACTGGGTTCCTCTGTCCATGAGATTCTCCAGGCAAGAATACTGGAGTGGGTTGGCATGCCCTCTCATGTGTGTATATAAGTATAATACACACACACACATATAAATTATGTATGCAGAATATATTTAATTACATATGTATATATTCCATTATCTTAACCCAGAGAGAAGTAAACACTGAGATGTAAAACAAAAGCTATTTTTTCATCTCCTAACTGAAATAGATTTTCCTCTTGAAGTTGATGATAGAATATATAGATCTGTCAGTTAACTTAGATGTAGATCCTATGCATTCTCCGTCTTTTGTTTGGTTTTTCTCATTCCTTCTGTTTCACCACCTTGCTACTTCTCCATCTGCTGGTGCCCTCATTCTTCGCACAGTTCATGCCCCATTCTGCTGCAAGGCTTCATTGAGTCTAGATGCCTTTTTTCATTATAAATTAGGGATATCCCATCATGACTTTGATTTAGGGTTTCTGAGAATATCTTTCTGTGGTCCACCTTATTGTACTGAATCATCTAGAATGCTGACTGAAAATACTTGTCAATGGTACCTACCCCAGACCTACCGAAGCAGAACTGTTTGTACCAGCATCATTATCTTCCATTGTTATGCATATTCAAATTTGAATTTCATTGTCTTAGAGCAGTGACTTTCAGTAGGGATGTTAACAGCCTGGGGACATTTCTTAAAAATGCAGGTATAGCCACTATAGAACTGGCATCTCTTCCATTAGGTTTGATGATGATGGTAATGACCAGTAGAATTTAAATTGTCCCACCACATTCTAGTCTGGAAATAATGCTGTTATAATATCCGAGGAGTATCACCACCACAAGGACTGAAAATCACCTCTAGGAAAATCATTATTAGTGAAGGGAGATTTCCTTTCCTAGGAATGGACTGAAGTATGAATATGTTGAGAGCAATTGCCCTTGGGTTTTGTGATGCTCCTCAAAGCAAGTAGTTGGAAGAAAAAAAATAACAGTACACATCTGATTGATTTTTATGTTATAAAAGATTTAATTGTATGTGGCAACACAGAAACTAAATAAATTTCTTATATAACGGAAATGAGTAATAAGTATCACCTGCTTTTTATGGTAATATTCAACATAATTTGTATAATTTATATATATCAACATAATTGGCATAATATATATAACATTTCTGGTACTATTCAACATTCAATATAATTTTGAGGGGCAAATAAATATGAATGCTAGTTTAAAAAATTGCCGCTTGGTGGCTCTGAAAATATACCACTCATTTCAGAGAGCATCATTGACTATGGGCCCCATCTGCTGACCCTCTGGATCACCAACCACATTTGCACCAAAGCCACCCTTCTTACAGGCTACTCCCAGCCAGTGCCTGAGCACAAAGTGGGTAATAAGGCAGGCTTGTCCCAGTGAGATTTACTGAACTCCTGATATAGTGACTTTGGTTCAAGGGCTTCCCTCTGGCCTGGCTGAACCTTTTCTAGAACACCGCTCCAGTTCACAGGTCTTCTTACCCTATCCTTCTTCCTTCCCTTCCTCCTCCCATAGGTGTCAGACCTATATCATGGTTTGACTAAAGGCTCTCCCTGCCTCCTCTTTCTCCCTCTCCCCATCTTCTCTTACGCTTTCCCCTGATAAATCTCCTGCTTGTCAAGTTCTGTCTTGATATCTGCTTCTTGGCAGGCCTGAACTAACACACTACACGTTATCACAAGTACTAATCAGTTCGTGTTCTGTCCACTGCATCACGCATACATACTCATGCACGCTTATGAGATCGCTCATGCTTTCCTCTCATCGCTTTCTTTTTCTTGGCTCCTTTCCCAGTCTCATTCTTATGGTTTCTTGTTTCTGAGGAATGACAATGAATGGTAGTATATTTTTTAAATAAGAACTCTTCTCTTGGCATTTTAATTATACATTGTATCTTCTTGTTAATAAAATACCTGAAACAGTAAAGAAGCGAAAGATTCCTAAAACCCCCTAAGTCAAACTACTTGTGGCAATTTCAGTACTAGTTAGGGAGATATTTGGGCATCAGAGGCCTGTAATAACTGTCTACTACAGTTACTTCTGTGTCTTGGTATAGTCATCACGCCCCTCTTCCTTCCCTGTCCACTCCTGCCTCCAAAACAAGGATGAAGACTAGGCAGGCTTTCCTTCCTCTCCAAATTACCATGGTAGTTCTGTTTCCTGCCATACAAAAGAGGAAAGCAACTTTTAACAGTTTTGCTTGTTTGACCTCTGTCAGAACTATAATAGGAGAAAATTGAGTCTGTTAAATGATGTATTTTAAGTAGTGATACTCAAGTATTAAGAAGTAAGAAAATTGGAGAAATGAGGGGAACTATCCCACAGCTGTAAAATCATTATAAACCATGACTATTTATACAATTAGACTTTCTGTGTCACCGCTAACACAGCAGATAAGCTGACACACTAAGCTAGTCACCATTGCAATAGATTCTAAACGTTGAACCCCATAGTATGCCATCTTCTATGGCAGATAGAGCTGGAGCAGGAAATGGCAACCCACTCCAGTGTTCTTGCCTGGAGAATCCCAGGGACGGAGGAGCCTGGTGGGCTGCCCTCTCTGGGGTCGCACAGAGTCGGACACGACTAAAGCGACTTAGCAGCAGCAGCAGCAGCATGGCAGATAGAGCAGTATTTTGCAATTTTTATCAGATCATTCAAGTCGTTTCAGAAAGAATTATGTCCCTTAACAGAACAATACATAATACATTTTCTCAATTAAAGTGGATATTGAAATGATCATTTAAAAACTGGTATGTAAATATTTCATGTGAGGCCTAACATTCTTTCTAATTGCCTCCATATTTATCATCAATATATTTGCTTAGTCTCTTGTAAATTTAGAATGAAAATTCATCTCTTTCTTTGGGTGACTGGTCCCTATACTGATTGGAAGGAAAATAAAAAAGCAAACATGAAAGTGATTGCATTTGCTAAGCAAATTGTTTTAAAAACTAAAATTTCAAATCAATTATTTTAGTTAATGGTGGACTCTGTCAGTGATGAGATACCTGTTCTTTCATATGGTATTTTACTCACTCATTTAACTATTTTATCCTCTTCTTTGCACATGAGTTCTTTTTTTTTTTTTTTACCACACCTCACAGCACATGGGATCCTAGTTCCCTGCTGCTGCTGCCAAGTCACTTCAGTCGTGTCCAACCCTGTGCGACCCCATAGATGGCAGCCCACCAGGCTCCCCTGTCCCTGGGATTCTCCAGGAAAGAACACTGGAGTGGGTTGCCATTTCCTTCTCCAATGCATGAAAGTGAAAAGTGAAAGTGAAGTCACTCAGTCATATCCGACTCTTAGTGACCCCATGAACTGCAGCCCACCAGGCTCCTCCATCCATGGGATTTTCCAGGCAAGAGTACTGGAGTGGGGTGCCATTGCCTTCTCTACCAAGTTCCCTGACCAGGGATCAAACCCACATTCCATGCATTGGAGACACAGAGTTTTAACCACTGGACCACGAGGGAAATACTGCACATGAATTTTTAATTCAGAGAGAATGCCTTTGGGGACAGTGGTGAAAAAGAAAGTAAATGTGATAGTGTCTCACTGTTAAAGGAAATAATCTGATTTGTTAGTTTCTCACGTTCTATAATAATCTGAATCCAGTGTACTTTTTTGATATTATATTTCTGCTACCCTGTACATGTATCTTACACACCATCCAGACCAGACCACTCACTCTTTCTGGAGCATTAAGTGAGGATACTGGCCTCTGAGTTTTCTGCTCATACTTCCCTCTTCTTAGAAATCATTAAGATGCAGCCCACAAGCCACCGGCAGCCCCTCTGCTCTCTGTTTGTATAAGTTTGACTCTTAGATTTCACATGTAAGTAAGATCATGCAATATTTTTCTTCCTCTCTCTCTGTCCTATTTTGCTTAGTGTAATAGTGACTATCATTATTAATTTTGTATTGTGTACTTGAAAACTGGCAACAGATTAAATCTTAAATGCTCTTACCGTACACATATAAAGGTAACTATGTGAGGTGATAATTAAGATTATTGTGGGAATCATTTTATAATATACATGTATATCAAATCATCACATTGTAACCTTAAACTTACACAGTGTTATATATAAATTATATCTCAGTAAAGCTGGAGGGCAGAGAAGGCAATGGCACCCCACTCTAGTACTCTTGCCTGGAAAATCCCATGGATGGAGGAGCCTGGTGGGCTGCAGTTCATGGGGTCGCTAAAAGTCGGACACGACTGAGCGACTTCACTTTCACTTTTCACTTTCATGCATTGGAGAAGGAAATGGCAACCCACTCCAGTGTTCTTTCCTGGAGAATCCCAGGGACAGGGGAGCCTGGTGGGCTGCCATCTCTGGGGTCGCACAGGGTTGGACACGACTGAAGTGACTTAGCAGCAGCAGCAGCAGCAAAGCTGGAGGGAAAAATAGATGCAGCCCATCTCTTGAGGACCTATTCATTCCTCACTTTTCCATGATGACTTTCTTGACTCTCCAAGCAGTATATGACCCCTGTATCATTGAAACCAACACAACACAGGACAGTTTGCTGACACAGACTGTAAAGCACAGATTCTGCAGCTAGACTCTGTATTGAAATCCCAGTTCCACTGCTGTGTGACCTTGAACAAGTTGCCTAGTCTTTCTGAGCTTTAATGTCCTGGTCTGTTAAGTGGGGAAAAACAATAGTTTCAATAAATGTTTGTTTGGAAAACTAAATTTGATAAATTATTATCTGTATGTTTTGGTACAGGTTTATCCCACATAGCTTTATAGTGTAATTGTTTGTTTATAAGATTTCTTTCTCCTAGTATTTTGTAAGCTCTTTGAGGTTAGACATTTTGTTTTTTCATCTCAGTCTCCACTATAGTGGATATTCAGTGATTTTCATTTTTTTTGGAAGTGGCTGAAACACAGTAAGTGAATTCTGATTTCTGTGTCTATTCTCATAGTAGTCAATACCATTAGGGGGTAAGTGTAACCATTATAAGAACAGCAGCTGTGATAGAAAGACAAATGAGAAATTGACCTTTAGGGACTTCAGGGGGGACACACCTGGTCATGACTTACTGGCATAAACTTTTAATGTAGCTTCCATTTTTCCTCTCCCCAAGCAAATGCTTCCAAGCTGGTTTTTTTTTTTTTTTTTTTTTTCCCTGTTGTTGCTGTTGTTTTATTTTTTAATTAAAAAAAAAAAATTCAGGTGGGTCAAAAAGCCAACAGATTCCAATAAGTACTAAAGAAGAGAAAGGACAGCTGAAGAGGTTGCCAGCCAAGAAGGTTCACAGGGAATCCTATTACTGGGGATGTATATGAAAGCCAGATGATGCCTCCAGGCAGATACTGGATCTGGTTAAGTGAACACTGCTGGTTTCCTTTTGGGCTTTAATCAGTTGGACCTTTATTTTCATTTCATGAGTAGCTAAATAAAAATCACAATGGAGTAAAATATCCTAATATTGCCTCATTTTAAACCAGTTGATAACCACAAGTCTCTGGCTTAATACCTGCCTTGCTACTCTGAATTTATACTGGGAAACCCATATTAAATATTGTCCTCATTGTTAGCTACAACATACTGATATGTTTACTAGAGAAGGCAATTGCAAACCGGAATATTCATTGCAAGGACTGATACTGAAGATCCAGTAGGTTGGCCACCTGATGCAAAGAACGGACTCATTGAAAAAGACCCTGATACTGGGAAAGATTGAAGTCAGGAGAAGGGGATGACAGAGGACAAGATGATTGGATGGCATCACTGACTCAATGGACATGAGTTTGAGCAAGGTCCAGAAGTTGATGATGGACAGGGAAGCCTGGTGTGCTGCTCTCCATAGGGTCACAAAGAGCTGGACATGACCAAGCAACTGAACTGAACTGATATGTTTAAATATGAATCCCATGTGAGCATAGTAATTATCTTTCTATGTGACTGGTGATTAAATATTTGCAAGATTCTGGTATGATTATTTTTTAACATGTGTACTTGATTTTGTCCCAGAAGAACACACCTCTAATTTGATCATAAAAATTAATGGTAAATGGCTTTGTTACTTAGAATTTTGCTTAGGTTCTTTGTAGATACACTCTATTTCTATTGAGCAACTATCTGCAAGGTAGAAAAATGCCACTGTATTCCTCAAATCTTTGTTTTCTCTTTACCATCATTTAAGATTAATCTTATCAGGGAAAGGAGTAAAGAAGCATGCCTCAAAATCCACATACCCTAAGTTAGTTAGTGCATTGTCAGATGATAGAGCCCAAAATGGGGAAAACAAGAATAAAAACCTGTTTTGTATTATTTGAAATACTGACATTTCAAAAATAAAGATTGAACTCTATTCATGTTTAATTTGTCATACTCAGTAAACCTTCTAGAATATCCTTGGATTCTTCAAATCTGTAGTCTAAATAAGGCATGCCATGTTTTGGTAATCAGATGATAATAGGAAATATTTGTTCTCATCTCTTAAATCATAACTATTCTTAGATGCATAGAACGTGATGGTTAAACTATAAGGGGAATCTGTTTTATTTGTTATGGATCATTTCAGTGATTAGATGTCTTAAATTAGTGTGCCTGTATTCATTTACTGATACTTCAGTATAAAATTCACATAGTACAAATTCTTATAAACATTGCCTGTGTTATTGTTCAGTCTCTAAGTCATGTTCAACTCTTTATGACCCCATGAACTGCAGCACACCAGGCCTCCCTGTCACTCACTATCTCTTGGAGTTAACTGAAGTTTGTGTCCATTGAGTCAATGATGCTATCCAACCATCTCATCCTCCGTTGCCCTCTTCTCTTGTTGATATTTATCCCAGCAATCTTTCTTTAGATTAGTGATCACATCATCATGATTATCTGGGTCATGAAGATCTTTTTTGTACAGTTCTTCTGTGTATTCTTGCCACCTCTTCTTAATATCTTCTGCTTCTGTTAGGTCCAGACCATTTCTGTCCTTTATCGAGCCCATCTTTGCATGAAATGTTCCCTTGGTATCTCTAATTTTCTTGAAGAGATCTCTAGTCTTTTCCATTCTGTTGTTTTCCTCTATTTCTTTGCACTGAACACTGAAGAAGGCTTTATCTCTTCTTGCTATTCTTTGGAACTCTGCATTCAGATGCTTATATCTTTCCTTTTCTCCTTTGCTTTTCACCTCTCTTCTTTTCACAGCTATTTGTAAGGCCTCCTCAGACAGCCATTTTGCTTTTTTGCATTTCTTTTCCAAGGGGATGGTCTTGATCCCTATCTCCTGTACAATGTCACGAACCTCATTCCATAGTCCATCAGGCACTCTATCTATCAGAACTAGACCCTTAAATCTATTTCTCACTTCCACTGTATAATCATAAGGGAAGAATACACAGAAGAACTGTACAAAAAAAGATCTTCACGACCCAGATAATCATGATGATGTGATCACTCATCTAGAGCCAGACATCTTGGAATGTGAAGTCAAGTGGGCCTTACAAAGCATCACTACGAACAAAGCTAGTGGAGGTGATGGAATTCCAGTTGAGCTCTTTCAAATCCTGAAAGATGGTGCTGTGGAAGTGCTGCACTCAATATGCCAGCAAGTTTGGAAAACTCAGCAATGGCCACAGGACTGGAAAAGGTCCGTTTTCATTCCAATTCCAAAGAAAGGCAATGCAAAAGAATGCTCAAACTACCGCACAATTGCACTCATCTAACATGCTAGTAAAGTAATGCTCAAAATTCTCCAAGCCAGACTTCAGCAACATGTGAATGATGAACTTCCTGATGTTCAAGCTGGTTTTAGAAAAGGCAGAAAAACCAGAGATCAAATTGCCAACATTCACTGGATCATGGAAAAAGCAAGAGAGTTCCTGAAAAACATCTATTTCTGCTTTATTGACTATGCCAAAGCCTTTGACTGTGTGGATCACAATAAACTATGGAAAATTCTGAAAGAGATGGGAATACCAGACCACCTAACCTGCCTCTTGAGAAATCTGTATGCAGGTCAGGAAGCAATAGTTAGAACTGGACATGGAACAACAGACTGGTTCCAAATAGGAAAAGAAGTACGCCAAGGCTGTATATTGTCACCCTGCTTATTTAACTTATATGCAGAGTACATCATGAGAAATGCTGGACTGGAAGAAACACAAGCTGAAATCAAAATTGCCGGGAGAAATATCAATGACCTCAGATATGCAGATGACACCACTCTTATGGCAGAAAGTGAAGAGGAGCTAAAAAGCCTCCTGATGAAAGTGAAAGAGGAAAGTGAAAAAGTTGGCTTAAAGCTCAACATTCAGAAAACGAAGATCATGGCATCTGGTCCCATCACTTCATGGGAAATAGATGGGGAAACAGTAGAAACAGTGTCAGACTTTATTTTGGGGGGCTCCAAAATCAATGCAGATGATGACTGCAGCCATGAAATTAAAAGATGCTTACTCCTTGGAAGAAAAGTTATGACCAACCCAGATACTATATTCAAAAGCAGAGACATTACTATGCCGACTAAGGTCCGCCTAGCCAAGGCTATGGTTTTTCCTATGGTCATGTATGGATGTGAGAGTTGGACTGTGAAGAAGGCTGAGTGCCAAAGAATTGATGCATTTGAACTGTGGTGTTGGAGAAGACTCTTGAGGGTCCCTTGGACTGCAAGGAGATCCAACCAGTTCATTCTGAAGGAGATCAACCCTGGGATTTTTGGAAGGAATGATGCTAAAGCTGAAGCTCCAGTACTTTGGCCACCTCATGGGAAGAGTTGACTCATTGGAAAAGACTCTGATGCTGGGAGGGATTGGGGGCAGGAGGCGAAGGGGACTACCCAGGATGAGATGGCGGGATGGCATCACGGACTCGATGGACGTGAGTCTGAGTGAACTCCGGGAGATGGTGATGGACAGGGAGGCCTGGCGTGCTGCGATTCATGGGGTGGCAAAGAGTCGGACACGACTGAGTGACTGAACTGAACTGAATCTTTTTTTATATATAAATTTATTTATTTTAATTGGAGGCTAATTACTTTACAATATTGTATTGGTTTTGCCATACATCAACATGAATCCTCCACGTTTGTACACGTGTTCCCCATCCTGAACACTCCTCTCATCTCCCTCCCTGTACCATCCCTCTGGGTCATCCAAGTGCACCAGCCCCAAGCATCCTGTATCATGCATCCAACCTGGACTGGCGATTCATTTCATATATGATATTGTACATGCTTCAATGCCATTCTCCCAAATCATCCTACCCTCTTCCTCTCCCACAGAGTCCAAAAGACTGTTCTATACATCTGTGTCTCTTTTGCTGTCTTGCATACAGGGTTATCATTACTATCTTGATTCCAGCTTGTGATTTATCCAGCTCAGCATTTCCCATGATGTACTCTGCATATAAGTTAAATAAGTGGGGTGACAATATACAGCCTTATCATACTCCTTTCCCAATTTTGAACCGATCTATTGTTCCAAGTCTGATTCTAACTGTTGCTTAAAAAATAATTAATTAATATTTATTGAAAGGAACTTCCTAAATGAATGCATTTTGTTGCTATAAGGAGTAAACTGATGTTAGTTATTCTATGTACTATATCTCCTTTAGAAATATTGGCTGGTAAGTATCCTGTAAACTCTAGGGTAAAAGAATAATGAATTTCCTTAACATGCAGCAAAGTTACTGTAAGGTTTCCAGGTAGAAATAACTGCTGGGTGTTCAATATCACAATATATACTAGCACTATACTGTGCTTTACTTGGATTCTCTTGTTTAGTCCAGACGTCCACCCTACTAAGTACTATTATTAACCTCAGTTTACAAATGAGGAAATAGAAGTATAGTTGAGTAACGGTTTAGATATTGTTTTAGTACTTGCCCAGTGTCCCTTCTAAGAAGTGGTAGATCTTGATTTACGGCCTACTGTTAGTCACTCAGTCATATCCAACTCTCTGCAACCCCATGGACTGTAACCCACCAGGCTCCTCTGTCCATGGAATCTCCAGGCAAGAATACTGGAGTGGGTTGCCATTTCCTTCTCCAGGAGATCTTCCTGACCCAGGAATTGAACCAAGGTCTCCTGCATTGCAGGCAGATTATTTACCATCTGAGCTACCAGGAAAGCCTAATTTACAGCCTAAGATCTTAGTAATCATTATGATTTACCTCCTTTTAAATAGACTCAGAAAATGTATATTCTGTAAAAGGAAGACAGGTGAGGATCACGCACTTCGAAGCTCACTCATTCAGTCAGTCAGTAAATACTTATCATACACCTACACTGTGAGGTTTTTTAATAATCCCTTCCTAGAATTTCAAAGTTGAAAAGAGAGACAGCTCCTGTCCTCAGTGTGTTCACAGCCTTTCAGGGGGTGATTATGCCACAGATTTGAACAAGAGACAGTGAAGTCATCTTCATGGGTTCCCAGATTACCCATGTTGGCCTGGAATTTTCTCAGTAGAGGAATTGAGGAATCATCATGGAGGGCGAATAGGAATTGACAAGGCCGGCAGTATTCTAGACAAAAGAACAGCCTGTGGAAGGATGTAGCAATGAGAACTATCAAGGGGTCCAGCAAGACTATAGAACATAAGCACAAAAGGGTCATAAATTCATTGAAGGTTTTACATTCAAGGTCTCACAGGCTGTTTGTGGGGCCCAGATTTGATGAACCCAGCCTCAAGCATGTCAGCCTGGCCCCATGGTTTGAGCTGGTAGCAGCTCTAGGTGGAGGCTTGCTCCTGCACCCATCCAAGTGTTAGAGTTTTCCTCCCCTTGTATTCACTGTTCTTCCATAGATGTACTTTGCATTCAGTTTTTACATTGGTTCTTTAAGGAAGTTTTAATTAATTGTACCATTCATTTCATGTTGACCAACAAAAAGGAAAAAAAAAATTCAGGCTTCCTGTTGATGTTAAAGATGATGGATGTTCTTTTCTTTTTGAATAGTTTTGCCAAGCATGATTGATGTAATAATAGGTAGGTTTCATTTTAATGCTAGTGACAATGGGGGGAATAGTTGGCAAGGAGTGGTACTCTATAGCAGGTATTTAACGAAGACAGCCTGAAAATCAATATTAATCCTTTGCTGGCAGCTGAAAATTTCAGACAACTTAAGCAGACGAATGGGCCATAATGTCAGTCAGTAGTATTAGTCTATTCATTGGCTCATTCTTAGACTAAATGAGAACTGTTGTTGATTAAAAATCCATTCCAGGGATGGCACCACACATTTTAAACAGTTCTTATTTTCCCATGGGGCCAGAAAATGTTCCTCCCTTTGCCTTTTCAGGTCTGTCTTTAATCCCATCAGTTTCCAAGTAGCTCAGTACTTCTCCTGTGCACAAAATTCTTACAGGCCTTTTCAAGGTCTAGGGTTATCTGTCTCCCAGCAATGGAGCCCTCCCCACCTAGACAGTGCATCTCCTACATGAGCCCGAGATCATTCAAGGCTGTGACAGCCTCAGGGAGATGTCCCATAGAACAAATAGAAGCTCAGATATGGCCCCATGGCTGGATTTCTTGTCCTTATGCCTGCATGTTGATAGAAGAGCTACTACAGGAAAGCAGTGAGGAAAATTAAGAAAGAAGGAACAATGACCTTTCTCTATTTCTTACCTAGTAAATGTATCCTAGGATTATTTATGTAATTTAGTCCATCTACTTTGGGGATCAGCAGGCATAGAGCTTACATTAGACCCAAGGCTGACTAGTGCGGCAAAACACTTGGAAAAATGAACTTGTGTTAGTCAGTATTCCAGGAAACAGGAACTTCCTATAGGTTTACCTGTTACTTGCTCCTGGAACAGTAAACAGGAATTCTTTGATGGACATGTCGTGATCTTTGTATGAGTCAAGGATAGCTTTGCATCTGTGTAGAAAGTTGATGACTGAGAAAGCATTTTCTTTCACTGAGACTGTTACAGTGCCCCCTGATTATATATTTATTTAGAAATAATTGTAGCATATTTACTTAGAAATGTCCTTATGTCTCATGTCTTTGACCTGTGTTGATGGTAAATATATGTTTTCCATATTTCTTACTAATATTTTTCTCTCAATCAGATCATTGGAATCGTTGTGACAGTGCACAGGAAACTCGGTTTACAAAATTTTACTTTCGCATTATTGATTGGGAACGATCTAAAATAACGTGAATGTGTTCCTAAGGTCTCTTTGATAAAATAGGGAGGGAAAGACATTTTCACAATATAATCTCCAGTGGGGCTGTCTCATGTTAGAATGAAATGAAATTATTCAAATTTATAACAGTCTGCATTTCTAGGAGTTAGACCTGATGTCTTCTTCACATCCTAGGGGAAATGGATTCTTGATGTTTGTGAAAAGAGCAGACTAAAAGTTTTAATTAAGAAAGTGCACAGAATTGGAAGTCCAAAAAACTCCATCCATGGAGGTTTGATTTAATTCCAGAGAACCTCTAAAATGAGCCCACTGTTATCAGGTTTAGAGAAGAGTGAGAAATAAAACAAATTTAATTCTAATCTATTTCCTACTATAAAGCAAGCATAAATCTGGATCCATTACTTTGTTATCATGCTAGACACTCACAACTTTTGAAAGTTTGTGTTCCTATACAATTAGATGAGGTCATTGAGACAAACAGGTGCGTTAGTGGTAAATGATATAACAAGAATTCATTCAGATGCCCCTGGTTTCAAAGCTTTTACTACACTTTTTAATGCACCATACTATGTTAAAAAATTCTAATATGTGATGAAGGCACAATAAATTAAGAAGTACTCCTTATGGTCCAGTGGTTAAGACCCTGGCTTCCAGTGCAGGGGATGTGGGTTTAATATCTGGTCAGGAAACTAACATCCCATATGCTGTGTGGCAAAAAAAAAAAAAAAAAGATGAAGAAGTCCTCCTTGATGTCTCCCTTCCTTCCACATCTTACCTTCAAGCTTTTAGGCTCTACCTACACATTTTTATGTAGAGTCCAGTCACCTCTCTATTGCTATCATGCTGCTGCAAGCTATCAACATCTTTCTTCCTGGATTATGCAATATCCTTCTAACAGGTCTCCCTATATCTCCACTTGTCCTCATATTGTCTAGCCTTGACATAGAAGCTTGAATGGACCTTTTAAAATGTCAGATCAAATCACTCCTCTGCTCAGAAATATTCGTTGGCTCCCTGCTTCATTCAAAATAAAAGGCCATTATAGTTCACTGAAAGTGGTGGATTATAGCACTCCAGGTCTCCATCCTTCCACAAAAGCAACTAATAAGCTAGCAAAAACTGTCAGAGTTAACTTTTACAGAGCTCCAGAACTTAGTCATAAACACAACAATGAACAGAAATGAATGAAGAAGGAATAGGCTCCAATGCAATGAAAGAAATCAGTGACATTTTTAACAACAGACTTTATTTTTTTAAGAGTAATTTTAAATTTAGATCAAATTTAAGCAGAAAGTACATGAAGTTCCAATACACTCCCTGACTCTACATTCAGCCAGCCTCCCCCACTACCAATATTCCACACCAGAGTGCTACATTTGTTATTAATACAATGACCCTACATTGACACATCATTATCACCCAAGGTCCATAGTTCTCATTAGGGTTCACCCTTGATGTTGTATTACATTCTATGGTGTATTACATTCCATTGTATACATTCTCATTACATTCCATACGTTTTGACAAATATCCACTATCATGGGATCATACAGAACAGTTTAACTCCCTTAAATCCTTTGTGTTCTGCCTACTAGACCCTCCCTGTGCCCCAAACCCCTTACGATCAATTATCTTTTGACTGTTTTCATGGTTTTACTTTTCTATAATATAATATACTTGGAATTACACAGTATGTAGTATTTTCAGATTGGTTTCTTTCACTTAGTAATTTGCATTTAAGTTTCCCCCACATTTGCCATCTGTACATCTTCTTAGGTGAGGTGTCTATTTAGATTTAGAGCCCATTTTTAAATCAAGTTGTTCATTTTCTTATTATTGAATTTTAATACTTCTTTGTATACTTTGCATAACAGCCATTTATCCCTTATGTCTTTTGCAAATATTTTCTCCCAGTCTGTGGCTTGTCTTCTCATTCTTTGGACAATGTCTTTCACAGTGCAGACACTTTTACTTTTAATCAAGTTCAACTTATCAATTATGTTTATCACGGATCATGTCTTTGGTGTTGAATCTAGACTCTTTCCTATATTCTAAGAATTTTACAGCTTTGCATTTTGCATTTGCAGCCATGTATATGACTCTTTTTAGCTAATTTTGTGAAGGATATAAGGTCTGTCTGGATTCTTTTCTTTCTTTCTTTCTTTCTTTTTGCATGTAGCTCTCCAGTTTTTCCAGTACCATTTGTTGAAAGATTGTCTTCTCTCCTTCATATTGCCTTTGTTCCTTTGTCAAAGATTAATTAACAATTTAAACGGGTCTATTTTTGACCTCTCTATTCTGTTACATTGATCTATTTTTCTTCTTCTTTTTTTTTTTTTTTAACCAATACCACACTATCTAGATTATTATACCTTTATAGTAAGTTTTGATGTCAAGTAGCATCAATTTTCTGGCTTTGTTCTTCTTCAATATTGTATTCAATATTCTGGGTCTTTTGCCTCTCCATATAAACTTTAAATAAATTTATCAGTGTCCACAAAATCACCTGCTAAGATTTTGACTGGGATTGCAAGTATATAGACCAAGTTGAGAAGAACTGACAGCTTGACAATACTGAGTCTTTCTATCCATAAATAAGGAATATATCTCCATTTATTTACTTCCTCTTTGATTTCTTTTATTAGAGTTTTTGTAATTTTCCTTACATATACTCATAGGATATTTATATAGGTAGATCTTGCCTGGAGAATCCCAGGGATGGGGACCTTGGTGGGCTGCTGTCTATGGGGTCGCAGAGTCGGACATGACTGAAGCGACTTAGCAGCAGCAGCAGCAGCAGATTCATACAAGAGTATTTCATTTTGGGGAATGCGTATTTAAATAATATTATAATTTTAATTTAAAAATTTCAGTCGCTCATTCTTGGTATACAGGAAAGTGATTGCCTATGAACTTTGTAGCTTGCAACCTTGCAATAATAGTTTATTAGCTTCAGGAGGGTTTTGGCTGATTCTTTTGAATATTCTACATAGACAGTAATGTCAATACATGGGATACAGCAAAAGCAGTTTTAAGAGAAAAGTTTATAGTGACATGAAGAAAAAAGAAACATCTCAAATAAATGACCTAACTTTACAACAACTCAAGAAACTAGAAAAAGAACAAAAAGTTAGCAGAAGAAAGGAAATGTCAAAGATCAGAGAAAAATAATGGGATAGAGACTAGAAAGCAATAGGAAAGACTAATGAAACTAACAGCTGATTTTTTGCAAAGACAAACTGTTAGCTAGACTAGGGAAAAAAGAAGGCTCAAATAAATAGAATCAGAAATGAAAGAAGAAACATTATAGCACAGGAATACAAAAGATTATAAGAGACAACGACGAGCAATTACACATCTACAAACTGAATAACCTAAAAGAAATGAATCAGTTCAGTTCAGTCGCTCAGTCGTGTCCAACTCTTTGTGACCCCATGGACTGCAGCACGCCAGGCCTCCCTGTCAATCACCAACTCCGGGAGTTTACCCAAACTCATGTCCACTGAGTTGGTGATGCCATCCAACCATCTCATCCTCTGTCATCCCCTTCTCCTCCTGCCCTCAATCTTTCCCAGCATCAGGGTCTTTTCAGTCTTTTCCAATGAGTCAGCTCTTGGCATCAGGTGGCCAAAGTATTGGAATTGCAGCTTCAGCATCAGTCCTTCCAGTGAACACCTAGGACTGAGCTCTTTTAGGATGGACTGGTTGGATCTCCTTGCAGTCCAAGGGGCTCTCAAGAGTCTTCTCCAATCAGTTCTTCAGCGCTCAGCTTTCTTTACAGTCCAACTCTCACACCCATACATGACTACTGGAAAAACCAGTAGAAATGAATAAGTTTCTAGAAACATACCACTTACCATAATTTAATCATGAAGAAGTGGAAAATATGAACAGAGCAGTAATAAGAAAGGAGATTGAGTTAGCAATTGAAATTCTCCCAAGAAAGAAAACTCAGGACCAGAGGGCTTCATTGGTGAATTCTCCCAAACATTTAAAGAGTAATTAAGATGTAATTAAGAATTTGATGCTTCTCAAAGCCTTCTGAAAGACAGACAAGGAGGGAAAACTTTATTTTTCATTCTATGATGCCAGCAATACCTTGATGTATCAGTTGATGCAGAAAATGTATTTGACAAAAGTAAAAATTTTTCATAATTTAAAAAATACACCAACAAACTATAGATAAAAAAGAACTTTCTCACCATGATGAAGGGTGGTTGGGAAAAACCCACAGTTAACATTATACTCAATGGGGGACTACTTAAAGCTTCCCCCTTAAGATCAGGAATAAGATAAGAAGGACTCCTTTTGCTACTTTTATTCATCACTGCATCGGAAAATATAACCAAGAAATTAAGCAGGAAAAAGAAAAGAAATATAGGAATACAAATTGGAAAGGAAAATGTGAAATTATTTTTATTTACAGATGACATTATATATAGAAACATTCTAAAGCATCCACACACACACAAAAAAAAAATTATACTGTTTTTGCTGAGTAAATGAACTCAGCAAAGTTGTTAAACTATAAGAGCAAAACTAAAATTCAGTTTTATTTTACACACAAGCAATGAGAAATTAAGAAAACAATTCTATTTTTAATGTTATCAAAAACAATAAAATCCTTAGGAATACAATCAACAAAGCAGGTATAAAGTGTTTACACTGAAACTACAAAATATTGATGAAAAAATTAAAAGAAGATATAAATAAAAGGAAAAACATACCATGTGCGTGGATTGGAAGATTTAATATTGTTGAAATACTATTGCTCAAAGCAATCTGTAGTCAATGCAAACCCAATCAAAAGCCCAATAGCCTTTTGTGCAGATCTGGGACTATTAATCCAAAACCAAAGTTGAGTTCAAAAATAAAATTTCTACAAGGGTGCCAGGTGTATTCAATGGGGAAAGAATATTGTCTTCAACAAATGGTACTGAAACAACTGGATAATCATATGTAAAAGAATAAACTTGGTCTTCTACCTCACACTATATTAAAAATTTAACTCAAAATGGATAAAAGACCTAAAAGTAAGAGCTAAAACTATAAAACTCTCAGAATAAAACATAGGAGTAAATATTCATGTCCTTAGATTTGACAATAGATTCTTAGATATGACACCCAAAACTGGAAGAAACAAAAACAAATAGACATCATCAAATTAAACACTTTTATGCATCAAAAGATATTATCAAGACAGTTAAAAAATAACCTAAACAATTGTAAAATACTTGCGATCATACATTTGATAATAATCTAATATCTAGGTTCCTTAAAACTCTTACATTTCAAAACCAAAAAGAGAATACAGTTAAAAAAGTGGGCAAAGGCCTTGAATTAACATTTCTCCAAAGAAGATATTCGTGCATATGAAATGATGCCCAGTGTCATTAAACTTTAGAAAAATTAAAGTTAAAACTGCAATGAAATACCATTTAGCACTAAGACAGCTACAATAATAAGAAAAAAGAACCCAAAATGGAAATTAACACATGATGCAGAATGTAGAAAAATTGAAATCCTCATACATTCTTGGTGGGAATGTACAATGATACAGCTGCTTTGGAAAAGAGTTGCACAGTTCCTCAAAAACTTCCTCAAAAAATTAAACATGAAATTACTATGTGACCCTGTAACTTACCCCTAAGTATATAACCAAAGGAATTTTTTAAAAAACAAACAGTTATTCCCACAAAAATGGGTACAAAAATGTTCATAGATTTGTTATTCATAGAAAGCAAAAGAAGGAAACAACCTAGATGTGCATAGTTGATATATGGCTAAACAAAACATGATACAGCCACATGAGAGAATATTGTTCAGCCATTAAAAGGATAAAGTGATGATATATTCTATGATGTGGATGAATGTTCTAAATGAAAGAACCCAGATTTTAAAAGTCACATATAGTTCCATTTGTATTAAAAATCCAAAATAGCAAATCCACAGAAACAGAAAGCACTGGTGGTTGCCAGGGGCTAGAAGGAAGGAGGAATGGAAAGTGACTTTTTCATGGGTTTGGGTATCATTTCGGGATGATGAACATGTTTGCAACTAGGTAGAAGTAAGGATAATAATGATAATATTACTAGTTCATGCGTATTCACACCCTAGCCAATGCCTGGAAGGAAGTTCAGGAATGTGAAAAGAATACTGGTGGGAAGTTGCAGTCCTAGAAAAAGAGGTTTCTGAACATGTAGTCGATTAGGATTTAGAATAAAATTTATACCAGATAATAAATGAAGGTAAAGCCCTCAAATGACTTCAGCCAACATAAAAAGGGAGTTTAGCAATATATGACTTGGTGAGATCACCAGCACTGTGGCTAACTCCACAGGCCAAGTCTGGAGTGCTGGAGTTGCTGACACACTCCCTGTCATTTACAGATGCGGTATAGAACCTGGGCAGGTCCCAGATTGCAGGTAAGAGGTTTCAGTGACTCAGCTACGTACTACTAGGGAGAGGCTTGGGAACACACCTAATATAGGCCTAAAACTGCTATGTAAAATGGGGAACTGAGGCAATTACCCAAGGAGTTTGGGAAAAACAGGATCTTAACCTCCACTTTCTTTCCTTGTCTGACTACTTTGAGCAATTATTTTTCTTCCATCTGAATCTAGAGCAATTTTCTGAAGTGTGTTCTGCTCTGCAGTGTTAATAGATATTATCTGGAAAAGAGATTCTTTGGAAATGCTGCATTAAATAAAATTAAACAGACCTCATTATTAAGGACTTTGGAGAGGTCTTATGTGCACAGACCCTTTGAGAAAGAAATGTAACATTTGCCCAAATCTGTTTGCCAATGCAAGTCTGCTTTCCTCCTTTGCAAAGGGCCTTGAGGTTTCTGCCTTATCATTATTGAAAACAGTGTGGTACTTGTTGTTGAAACTGGTGGAAATTTCATTGCACTGTTCTCATCTCAGTTATGTTAGCAATCAGTATTTTCATCATCCTTCTGGACTCTGTAGCCAGCTTTCCATTATTTTCCTGACTACTTGGAATTGTAACCATAGCCTTCTTTTGCTTTTGAAATGTAGTCTTCATTCTTTGCTTCAAGCTATGTAATTACTTGATTTTCCCCATCACTTTTAAATAACTATGCCTCATCCAACTTATATGTCCTGCTTAATGATCTAGGAAAATATCAAGAATTGTTTACAAAATTAAATATGCCTATTTGCAAATCGGTATACCCATCTTTGAATTAGCAGGTTAGCCCTACTGCTGCTGCTGCTGCTCAGTTGCTTCAGTCGTGTCCGACTCTGTGCGACCCCATAGACAGCAGCCCATGAGGCTCCCCTGTCCCTGGGATTCTCCAGGCAAGAACACTGGAGTGGGTTGCCATTTCCTTCTCCAATGCATGAAAGTGAAAAGTGAAAGTGAAGTTGCTCAGTCGTGTCTGACTCTTTGCAACCCCATGGACTGCGGCCCACCAGGCTCTTTCGTCCATGGGATTTTCCAGGCAAGAGTGCTGGAGTGGGGTGCCATTGCCTTCTCCCTAACCGAATGCAAATTAGTTGAAAACAAAACAGAGCACTGCTTATTGCAAAGAACTGGAAGCATATTTAATATTGCTCTCCTTGGGGGAAAAAAAACAAAGATCTTTATTTTGTTCTTTGCATGCTGCAAATATTCCCATGCTATATATTTTGCAGTGTTTTCATTGCAAGACTTTAACTGATGATATTTTCTTAAACTGAAATGACTGATACCAGCAGCAGGTGACACAGAACCATTCAATCTTTCTTTAAAATTTCAAACAACTTTCAACATTTGTACCTAAAAGAAAGCCTTTTGTGTATTCTGACCTACAAGCTTCCTTGGGTATTTGCAGAAAGTTTTGGTAAAGCCAAACTTTATGAAAGCCAATTGTATTTATTCAGCTTACATTTTTTTTAGAAAATGCAGAAACAAGATATATACTGCACAGAAAAATGTTTGGTTTTTATCTCCAAGTACATATTTTAACTTCCATTTGGTAGGTGGTCAGCTCACCCTTTGTGATGTCTGCATCAAAATATGCACACTGGAAATTGGTTGTTAAGGTTGGAGGGAAATGGAGCTGAAACAAAAAAATTTTTTTGAAAAAGTAACGGAGCCAAATGCTTGATAAACCTGGCATGGCATTTCCGGGAGTGAACAAAGTATTCACAAACTGTATTAAAAAGAAGAGGAATATTTAAAATAGCTCACACTCCACATCCTATGGATATAGACACAAATCTCAGAAGTAATTAAAATAAAGATATCAAAGGGGAGGGCAAATACCCCTGCAGACTCAGAATGGTAAAATACACACAGCCTGACCTCAGTTACCATTGAATCAAATAAGCTGTTAATTACAAAAGGATGAACACCCTCTGGAGATAACAGCAAACTCCAGACAGTCAATAGGATGTGATAACATCCAATACAATCAAGAAACATTTGAGTTGAGCACAGGATTATACATGAGGATTGGAGGATTAGGAGACATGGCATTTCTGAGTCTAGTAAACAGAAAGCACAAGATGCCAGCTGAGGAAGGTATAAGATGGGAAAGGCAGATGTGATGAATTAATC
This sequence comes from Capricornis sumatraensis, assembly GCF_032405125.1. Taxonomy (NCBI): domain Eukaryota; kingdom Metazoa; phylum Chordata; class Mammalia; order Artiodactyla; family Bovidae; genus Capricornis; species Capricornis sumatraensis. Next base: position 63,147,994 of record NC_091074.1, read on the forward strand.
ACCAGGAAAGCAGGGAGATAATGGCCCAGTTCTGCTCCTGGCTGGCCCGGAATGAATGCACTAAGATCACCTCTCCTGAACCTCTAACCCTCCATTATGAATTGAGTTTGTACAGGACTACAATGTTAAGAAATTCTAAAACTCCATAATTGCTGTTGATTTTTAATTAAGGTGGGTGGTTGCTACTTTATATTTAGAAAATTATGAGGCAAACTGTGTTCTTTAAGAAATCCTGGTGTTACAGTACTGTAACTTATGATTGAGATTAAAGCTGAAAGCATATATTAGTTACATATTGTGGGGCAACAGATTACACTCAACCTTAGTGGCTTAAAAACACTCTTTAAAAAAATCTCACAGTTTCTGTGCATCAGGAATCTAGATATAGCTTAACTAGGTGTCTCTGGTTCAGCATCTCTCACAAAGCTCCAGTGAAGGTGGTGGCTGAGGTTGTAGTCATCTTAAGGCTCAAACTGGGAAGGATTAACTTCCAAGCTCATTCGCATGATTGTATGCAGCCCTCAGATCCATGCTCAGACTTAATCACATGACTGTGAGTAGACCTCAGGTCCTTGCTAGTGTCTGCCTAGAGATATTAGTTTCTTGCCTGCAGGCTTGTCCAAAGGTCTCTTCGTAATATTAAAGCTTGCACTCCCCAGGGCAAGAGCTGGGAGAGAGAGGATAAGTCCCAAGGTAGAAGCCCTGTGTTTTCATTACCCACTCTCAGAAGCGTCATCCCATCACCTCTGTTGCTTTCTGTTCTCTAGAAGCAAGTCACTAATAGCAGCCACGTTCAAAGAAAGGTAATTACACAAGGGCAGGACGACCGGACGGGTGAATCACTGAGGGCAATCTTAGAGGAGGTCTCCTACCTTATTCATGACAATTTGTGAGTCAATAGAACAATATTGAAATACTTGTGAAAAAAGCTCATTTGCAATTCCTAACTGGTTCTCTTTTGCATTATTGTTAACTCTTTATGGACAGTAAAATATGGACATGTGGCCAATATGTAGATGAAACATTAGGAGCTTCTTGTAGAGATGATTAACTTGCTTCCTTTATCCCTCCACTGGTATCTGGTAGGTACTCTAGTTGACATCTCAACTCATACTTTGAGAATCTTATTTGACCCTTTGGTAACATTGGGCAATGTTAACCATTTCCTCGATGAAATAACTCTCTTGGCTTCTGAGAGTACTGCTTTATTCTGCTTTTCCTGCTACTTCTCTGACTTTGCCTATTAATGTTCATCATATACTTTTCCATCTCTGCTTACTTACTAAATTTGTATATTCTTTATAATTTCCTCCTTAACCCTTTTCTCTAATCACTCCATTTACTTTCCTTCAGTGGCCTTACCTATACCCATAGTTTTAAGTATACTTAGGTACTGATGATCTCCAAATACACCTATATACTACAGAAATCCCCTTTACTCCCATGGATCCCACACATTCATTTCTACTTTGTTATTTTCATCCCACAAATTTCATTCTTTGCCATCTTCAACATCTCAGGTAAAGACAACACTATAAATCTGCTATCTAGTGCATAACTAAAATCGTCATGTTAGACATCCGCTTTTCCATAAGCCCATTAAGATTGTCTACCTACATCATTTTCTATATACTTCTCATCTTTCTTCTCCTTTTCAGTCATACTGCAACTGTTCTAATTTGGGCATCATTCTTTTCTCATCTGAATTAAGACTGTAATCTCCTAATTGATTACTCCTTCCGGGGCAACAACTTCCAATTTGTCTTTGTGTCACCAAAATGATATTTGAATGATTGAAAAGCCCTTCTCTGGCTCCCTATCATAGACATGGTAAAATCCAATCTATTCATCACTGATTGCAGAAAACTTTATGTTCTTTATATTCTTCTTAGCTATTATCTCCCAGTGTGCCACACAGACACTAAATGGTTTAGTCATTTGGGACCACTCACAGAATCTTGAAGCTACTTTCTCACACATACAGACCTTTTTTTTTTTTTTTTGCTAGTCTAACAAGTTAGTCTTTATTATACACTCTAAAAGAATCATTAAAACAACAAGAGTTACCTAAAATTAATAAGCTAACAAAGGTGACAAGATGTAATAATAGCAATAATAATACTAGGTTCATCTAAAAGAAGGCAAAAAAAGAGGAAGAGGGAGCAATGAACTAATGGCTTGAATGGAAAACAATAACAACATTAAAGATTTAAACTTTGTCATATAAAAAAATCACCTTAACTAAAAAGGACTTAAATAAACATACTAATTAAAAAGCAGAGATTGTCAGATTGGATGAAAAAGCAAGACCTTAACTGTTTAATCCTAGAAGAAACTTGCTTAAAATATAAAGAGCAAATGTTAAATGTAAAAAAAAAAACAAAAACAAAAACAAAAACGTAAAAAGCTGAAATGAGAATCACCAGGATAACACTAATCAAAATAAAGTAAGAATGACTATGTTACTCCTCAGTCTTGTACATTTTTCAGACCTCTCTTTAATAAGATAAAGGAAAGGAAAGGAAAGTGAAGTCGCTCAGTCTTGTCCGACTCTTTGCAACCCCATGGACTGTAGCCTACCAGGCTCCTCTGTCCATGGGATTTTTCAGGCAATAGTACTGGAGTGTATTGCCATTTCCTTCTCTAGCGTATCTTCCCGACCCAGGGATGGAACCCAGGTCTCCCGCATTGTAGACAGACACTTTACCCTCTGAGCCACCAGGGAAGTCCATTTAATAAGATAACTCCTATTCATTTCCCCTAATACAGTTGAAGAATTGCCAGTTCTAGAAGGCTTCTTTGGACTGCTCTTCTCCACAATTCCACTCTACCCTATGCACACACACATACATACACATCTACGTATACACCATGTAGCCACAGGCTGACTTGCATGTACTTCATTTATCTTCCCATAGAACCCTGGACCTGCATCACTGCCATGACCATTCCGCATGTACTTATCTATTTACTTATGTGTGTATCCTCTATTAGAACATCATGAGGGTAGAATCAATCGTATGCACTTTTGTATCCCCAAGATCTAATTCAGTGTCTAAAATAAAACAAGTTCATGATAATGTGCTATTGATTAAATAAAAGCACATACACATGAATAAATAGTGAAGTCTCACATTTTTATCATATTCAACATGTTTCATTTAATATGTTTAATTTTTAAGAGAACCCCATTTTTAGGGGGACTTAAAAGTAAGATTCTTAAGAATTTTGTGGATGGTGTTTGCTATCTCCTAGTCCCTCTGGGTGGAGAAGGCAATGGCAAGCCACTCCAGTACTCTTGCCTAGAAAATCTCATAGATGGAGGAGCCTGGTAGGCTGCAGTTCATGGGGTCGCTAGGAGTCAGACGCGACTGAGCGACTTCACTTTCACTTTTCACTTTCATGCATTGGAGAAGGAAATGGCAACCCACTCCAGTGTTCTTGCCTGGAAAATCCCAGGGATGAGGGAGCCTAGCGGGCTGCCGTCTATGGGATCGCACAGAGTCGGACACGACTGAAGTGACTTAGCAGCAGCAGCAGCAGCAGCAGCAGCAGTCCCACTAGCTGAGAAAGAGAAGTTGGAGTCTTAGCAAATTCTTACTTGAAATGGAAAGCTGAATTTTTCTCTAGCTGATTGCAGAACTGTGTCTTCCAAGCATTCACCCTTCAGTGTTGACCTTTAGTGTCCTGTGTGCTCACCTGCAATTTTCTTGGGGCTTCCAGCCACTTGGTTGCTATGTTGTGATTAGTTACTTCAGGATGTTCCTCTTCTTCAGGACTAGAGGGTTTGCTCTGTCTGTGCACAACTCCTCTTGGCTTTGGGAGCCAACAGGGGAGGGAGGTGAGCTGAGATTGTGAAGGTTTCCCTTTGGTAAAACAATCACTTTTGATTGACTCTTTCTGGAAAAATGGACAAGAGCTATAACGCAAGATTAACCTGATCCAACCAAATTTAGGCCCAAGAGTTTCACTTGTGGTGGTTGAGGTTCCAGAATCTCACCATAAAAGGATTGGTTATAATTCTGTTGAATGATTCACAGGGTGATAATAATATAGTGCATAGGTGGGTTTTGGCCAGTTTTAAGAGTTCAGATTCCTTACAGATACAATCCTAGTGATTCTCCAAGCATACCCACATCGTAGAGGAAAGCATTACACCTATGCTCACAGGTGGGTACTTGAATTTATTTCACTGCCTGGGAGCAGGAAGACATCCAATACATACTAAGAAAGAGAAATCTATTCTGGTTTAATTGTAGGCCTAGAGTGCCTTTTAACCTCCCAGAAGTGGAGTCACTCAGCTACAATGTAAGACCATTTATTATTATTATATTATTAATGTTATTAGGTAAGTATGATGATTTAGAATTCTAAATTCATTTCTCTGTGTGTGTATGTGTAACTAATCTGAGTATGGTGGCCTAAATCTGTCTGTGTATAATTAATGTGAAATTTTCCTTGAGATGAAATGTTTTGAATTTTCTGTTTTCATCCGTAGAGTGCTGTTTCCATCCTCTCTAAACCTCCCCAGCACATAGATCATGTTACTTTCTCCCATTTACCACCCTGAATGACACTTTTTCTCTTTGGATAGAACCAAATTAAGTTCTTCCTTGAAGAATTCCTAGACTAAACGTTCTAACTCCACCTTTAGACAAAAATATAAAAAAAGCAGTTTTGTGTCTAAAATTTTTTCCTTCCCTTGTAGGCTCACCTCTCCCTACCCCTCCCTTCTCCCCATATCCAATTGTCTGTAGGGCATCAATCTCTATTATCCCATGCTCCATTCATCTTAATAGACTATCCTTGGCTCACAATGATGCAACATGCTATTTTTCCAAATTGCATCAACAGTTTAGCAAAAATTAAGTGTATGATGAATGATCAAATCTTTATGGTCATGTTTTAACCATCAGCCAGCAAGAAAAGAAAATTTTTTTCATCTAAGACTTCTTGCCTCACCTGTTTAGGATATCAGCCCCCATGAACAGAAATATAAACCTCTTACTTTCAACTCAGATTGACAAGATACCTCAAACTCCCTGTAGAACTTTTTCTTGGGCCCAATTTCTTTCCCTTGTAGCTCAGTTGATAAAGAATCTGCTGCAGTTCAGGAGACCCGGTTTCAATTCCTGGGTCGGAAAGATCCCCCGGAGGAGGAAATGGCAACTCACTCAGTATTCTTGCCTGGAGAATCCCATGAACAGAGGAAGCTGGCAAGCTATAGTCCATGGGGTCACAGGAGTTGGACACACTAAACCACCACCACCATTATTAAAACTATCATCTCACCCACACATCAACCTAATTTCTTTACACTAATCTCTATCTCATTCCACAGATAACTAAATATAATGTAAGAATTCTGAATGACAATGTACAATAAGAATACACCGTGGTCTAGTGTTAAATCTGGCATTGGTGGGGATGGATAGAAAGCATGTCCTCACATATTGTTCTCAATGGTATGGTTTTAGATGTGAAAACTAGATCTACTGTTTCAATTTGTTTCCATCATAAAGTCATCCAAAGATGAAGCTGATACCCGGGAACGCCGAGCAAACCAATGAAAAGAAACCGAGTCTTTGATGACATTCTTGATTCTCTGTTTCAAACCAACCCTGAGTTCACACCACCTATGTTCTTCCCGAGTAATAAACCTCTACATCTTTTTTTACATTTTCGATCAGATTATATGATAATCACTTCTCAAGTTAGTCTAAATTGTAAACGTATTATAGAATATGGTACAGCTTGTAAAAAGAATAAGGTGAATCTGTATGTACTGATTTGACTAGAAGGCATGCTAAGTTGCTATATTAAAAAGTCAAGATGCAGAACACTAATACTGTACTATTTGTATATAAAAGTGATTATGAACTTTATATATTCATGTGTTTATACACTTATATCCTTGCAAAGATTATTTCTGTATATTATATAGAAATAAAAATAAGATAAAGTTAACTATTGATATAAGAATAAGAAGTTGGAAATGGAGAAGAGGACAGACTTTTATACACTTCTAAATTGTTGGGATTTTTTTGCCTTAAAGATGAGAATAATAAGTAATGAAAAATTTGTAAATTCTCATTGTGTTAGATAATGCTAGAAGTGGATATGATACCACTAGCCTTCAAGGAACTCATTGTCAAGAGGAGATAAAGATATATAGACAAATGCAATAACATGTTTACTGAAAGTATCAAGATAATGTTAAGAAGATGGGTGCTTCATTCTGCCTGGAAAAGTCACAAGAACATTTCCAGAGGAAGTTATGCCTAAACAAAAGAATAAAATGGCAAAAGGACTTTAACAAATTGACTAAATGAGGATGGAGTGGGGATTTCATGCACAAGTAACAACACTTTTAAGCATATAGAGTGATAGAATGTAGTTCCTTGTATCTTTCAGGAACTGTGAGTAATTTGACAATTCTGGAGAAGCCAGAGGAAGGAAAACGAGGACAAAGCAGCAGGGAGGGACTAGATGATGACAAGCTTATTTGCCATGTGAAGAAGCTTGGGTCTTATATTTTCAGCACCTGGAAACCATTTGCCAAGGCTGAAGATTCTATTAATTTCTCAGAATAACTTTTAAACAAATATGAAATATCATAATAAAGAATATAGGAGGTAATATAACAAAGCTCAGGAATTGTTCACCCAGTTTTGTCGATCTTAATATCACTGCAGATGGTGACTGCAGCCATGAAATTAAAAGACACTTATTCCTTGGAAGGAAAGTTATGACCAACCTAGATAGCATATTCAAAAGCAGAGACATTACTTTGCCAACAAAGGTCTGTCTAGTCAAGACTATGGTTTTTCTAGTGGTCATGTACAGATGTGAAAGTTGGACGGTGAAGAAAGCTGAGCGCCGAAGAACTGATGCTTTTGAACTGTGGTGTTGGAAAAGACTCTTGAGAGTCCCTTGGACTGCAAGGAGATCCAACCAGTCCATCCTAAAGGAGACCAGTCCTGGGTTTTCTTCGGAAGGACTGATGCTAAAGCTGAAATTCCAATACTTTGGCCACCTGATGTGAAGAGTTGACTCATTGGAAAAGACTCTGATGCTGGGAGGGATTGGGGGCAGGAGGAGAAGGGGACGACCGAGGATGAGATGGCTGGATGGCATCACCGACTCAATGGACATGAGTTTGTGTAAACTCCAGGAGTTGGTGATGGACAGGGAGGCCTGGCGTGCTGCAGTTCATGGGGTTGCAAAGAGTCGGACACGACTGAGCGACTGAACTGAACTGAACTGAATATTTGCTGCCTAATTTTTAAATGGAAATAAAGTATTTCAAATGTTAAAGCTCACATAGTACCCTTTCTTTATCACAACACCATTGCCTACAAAGGAAAGCATACCTATACCTATACTTTATAAGTCAATTTTAATAGAAGGAACAGAACACACAAATGTGCTATAGCCATTGTTGGTTTTTTTTAACCCTTAATTCAGTCTGTTCACATCTCATTGTACAGTGGACAAACTAAAACATAACCATGCAAATAAAAATCTGTGGTCATCATGTAGTTTTTCCACATATTACTCTTTCTTTTAATATTACACTCTTTAGAATCAAACGATATGTCTGCTATATCTGATACCACCCAAAAGTTACCAAAAGACTTACCCATTGTTCCAAGATGTTGTATCTCTTTAAATTTTGTTGTCAGTTGCATAACATTCCCTTACATATGTTTTTTAAGCATTAGACACTGACTTGATATTGGAAAAGGGACATGATGATATGAAACCTTATTTTCAAAATAAGGATCAAGAAAAGTGATCATAAGAATCTTTGATTTAAAGTCACCAAAGGTATATTTCTCCATCTATTAGTGTCCTCTTTGATTTCTTTCATCAGTGTTTTATAGTTTTCTATATATAGGTCTTTAGTTTCTTTAGGTAGATATATTCCTAAGTATTTTATTCTTTTCATTGCATGGAAACAACCTAGATGTCCATCAGCAGATGAATGGATAAGAAAGCTGTGGTACATATACATGATGGAGTATTACTCAGCCATTAAAAAAAATACATTTGAATCAGTTCTAATGAGATGGATGAAACTGGAGCCGATTATACAGAGTGAAGTAAGCCAGAAAGAAAAACACCAATACAGTATACTAACACATATATATGGAATTTAGAAAGACGGTAATGATGACCCTGTATGCGAGACAGCAAAAGAGACACAGATGTGTAGAACGGACTTTTGGACTCTGAGGGAGAGTGAGGGAGAGGGTGGGATGATTTGGGAGAATGGCATTGAAACATGTATACTATCATGTAAGAAATGAATCGCCAGTCTATGTTCGACACAGGACACAGGATACAGGATGCTTGAGGCTGGTGCACAGGGATGATCCAGAGAGATGATATGGGGTGGGAGGTGGGAGAGGGGTTCATGGTTGGGAACTCATTTACACCCATGGCGGATTCATGTCAATGTATGGCAAAACCAATACAGTATTGTAAAGTAAAATAAAGTAAAAATAAAAATAAAAAAATAAAGTCACCAAAGGGGAACTTCCCACTGTCCAGTGGTTAAGACCACACTTCCATTGCAGGGGGCATGGGTTTGATCCCTGGTCAGGGAGCTAAGATCCCACATGCTGCACAGCATGCCAAATAAATAAATTAATTAAAACACATTAAATAAAAGTTTTTTAAAATTTTAAGTCACCAGACATTTTCTCAGTTCATCTTTTATTTACATCATTGGTGAGCAGTAACGTGTGTTGAGTGGGTGGGTATGTGTGTGCATCTGCATACAAAATAAGCTGTTTGGGCTTCACTCTCTGGTTCATGGGAAGGAAGACCAACAAAGTGGTTCTTAGATGACAAGCAGCTCTACCATGTGCCACCACTTTATGAAATGAAGATTTGAATGATACTCAAGAAGCTAGCAACTTCTACACAAGTACAGAGCGTTCTGCATGCTCCATGACCTACAGTACAGAAAAGATATACTTTTTAGCACTTCTTTAATGTACTTCATATTATTTGCTCTGTGTTGATTAATATTCACAAGGCTTAAATTCAGTTACATGTTTACTAGAAAAAGAGAACTTTAATAAGCACAAAAAGACATAAACGTTTACTGAACATCCTACATATTTAAGAGGATGCTATACAACTTGTAACAAAATTTAAAGAGATACAACATCTTGGAACAATATGTGAGTTTTTTGGTAACTATCAAGTGGTAGCAAGGACTTAACAAACCCAGTCTAAAGCTACTTTAAATAATTTTGAAAATGAATACACATGCCATATTTTCTAGATTAGTGCTGCTGCTGCTACTGCTGCTAAGTCGTTTCAGTCGTGTCTGACTCTGTGAGACCCCATAGACGACAGCCCACCAGGCTCTGTTGTCCCTGGGATTCTCCAGGCAAGAACACTGGAGTAGGTTGCCATTTCCTTCTCCAGTGCATGAAAGTGAAATCACTCAGTCATGTCCAACTCCTAGCGGCCCCATGGACTGCAGCCTACCAGGCTCCTCTGTCCATGGGATTTGCCAGGCAAGATTATTGCTAAAGATTTTAAAATTCCTGTACATTCTGTTTATAACCATATTTTGAAATCCCACTGTTTCAAGATAATCATCTTTCTTCTTTTTTTAGTTACTCAAGATTTCCCCATTCTATGACACATAAAAAATTCACCCATTCAACTGCCCTTCAAAATTCAAGACTCAAAGATTATCTTTTCTTCTTTTTTCCCTAATTTTTCAACAACAAAGAAAAGAACTAGAGTTTTAGCATGTCTTCTTTCAAAGAAATCTTGAAAAAGAAAACAGAGCAATGTGAAAATAGCGTAGATCTTTTTCTATTTGGTGATTCACCTGACCTGCTCCTTATATCCAAATATTGTATCTCATCCAATCATTCCAGTCCAAATAGAATCAGCTTCTTCTCAACAAGCACATTCATAATTGGATACAATTGTTCTGCTTTAAAAATCCCATAACTCCTTCCCTAATCCAGTATTTCAAACCTCACTTAACCAATACAAACAATTTAATTAATCAGAAATTATTTGCAACTAAATAAAAGGAAAGTAATTAACCATCCAGCCTTTGAATAAATAACTTAAACTATATTAATACTATAAATATTTATATTAATACATAAATGTAAAACTATACTTATAAAGTAATACTCAATATAGTCTGTTAAGTATATATAAATAGACTGCCGCCATGAAATTAAAAGACGCTTACTCCTTGGAAGAAAAGTTATGACCAACCTAGATGGCATATTCAAAACCAGAGACATTTCTTTGCCAACTAAGGTCCGTCTAGTCAAGGCTATGGTTTTTCCTGTGGTCATGTATGGATGTGAGAGTTGGACTATAAAGAAAGCTGAGCGCCAAAGACTTAATGCTTTCGAACTGTGGTGTTGGAGAAGACTCTTGAGAGTCCCTTGGACTGCAAGGAGATCCAAACAGTCCATTTTAAAGGAGATCAGTCCTGGGTGTTCTTTGGAAGGACTGGCTAAAGCTGAAACTCCAATACTTTGGCCACCTCATGCCAATAGTTGACTCATTGGAAAAGACTTTGATGCTGGGAGGGATTGTGGGCAGGAGGAGAAGGGGACGACAGAGGATGAGATGGCTGGATAGCATCATTGACTTGATGGACGTGAATCTGAGTGAACTCCGGGAGATGGTGATGGACAGGGAGGCCTGGTATGCTGCAATTCATGGGGTCACAAAGAGTCAGACACGACTGAGCGACTGAACTGAACTGAAGAATATTTATAAAATAACATCTTAACATGTTACACATATTACTTGATAAATAATTTTTATTAAATGTAGAATATTTTTGGATATATATTTCTCATTAATCCAACATTCACCTTAGAATTTCAAGAATCCTAAAGTCAAATAATTTAGGATAGCAGAAAGCATAGTTTTGCCTTTCTCTTATTCAGACTATTGAGTTGGAGACTATTTCAAAGAGAATGAAAAAGTCACCCAGAAGTGCTGTCAAAATGGATTGAAAAGTTTAGACTTTGTTAGGAGGGAGACCAGTTAGGAGGTTATAGCTGTAATCCAAGTAAATGCCAATTGGGCCTCAGGTGACGTGTTGGTAGTTAGAAGGAAGAAATGGAGATTGCTATAAAAGACATTTTGAAAGAAGAAATAAGTTTAGGAGACCATTTGAAAATAGGGCATGGAAGGAAAGGGAGTCTCAAAGATAACTCTAAGATTTTGGAATGGGAAACTTGAGGAGCTGTAGGTGCCAAACTTGAGGAATTGTAAGTGCCATTAACTGATAATGGGATTCGCTGTTGGCTAAGATGGTAAAGCATCTGCCCGCAATGCGGCAGACCTGGGTTCAGTCCCTGGGCTGAGAAGATCCCCTGGAGAAGGAAATGGCAACCCACTCCAGTACTCTTGCCTAGAAAATTCAATGGATGGAGGAGCCTGGTGGGCTACAGTCCATGGGGTCGCTAAGAGTCAGACATGACTGAACGACTTCACTTCACTTATTAACTGATAAAGAGAAGCTGTGAGCAAGTGTCAGTTTCAAGGAAAGAAGCTAAATTCAATTCTGGAGCTACTGAGTTTCAAAATCTCTATGAAGTGAATAACATTATTATTACAGTTTTACAAATGAGGAATAGGATGCAGTAAGTAATTTGGCCAAGGTCACACAACTAGTGAAGTGAGAGAGCCAGAATTTGAATACCTGCAGTTTTCTTTCTTATTAGCCCAGTGAAATTTTAAATCCTTGGAGTGTCACAGATCTGTCTTTTTCTTTGGAAGCAACTATAGCTGGTTAAAAAAAAAAAAAAAATGTAATTGATGTCTGTTCTTTGTCAGCCCAGAATGTTTGTGTTTTCTTAAAGGCCCAATACCTGGTCTTCTGACCTAAATTGTCCACTTGTTGTAATCCAACTCCTAGGATCACTGATTGGTCCAAGGATGGGCACCGAATCCAGGTTAAACCAACCACTGCATTTCCTTAAAAACTTTTAGCTTGAAACCTAGAAGTTTCTTGAAATTGCAAACTTGGGTTTGCCAAATAGCCATGTTTCTAATTCCAAGGAGGAAGCTATGTGATAGAATGAAGCCAGAAATAATGGAAGTGGAGGACTCCTGGCAGCATTTGAACTTGATTCCACTCATTCTTGAAGCCTAGCTGTATTTCCTACCTCTTGTGGTTTGGTTACATGAGCCAACAGTCTTTTTTCTGCTTAATATGTTTTAAGTCAAGTTTCTATCACTCACTCAGTCAGAAGAGTCATGCTTGATAAAACCACACATCACTGGGGGAACTTGAACAACTTATTTAAAATCCCTCAATCAGTTTGCTCATTTGCAAATGGGAGAAGCAGACATGCACTTTCCAGGATTTTTCAGAAGATAAAATGATATAGGTGAAAAATTTGCCTTTTCTTACTTAAAACTCAGTGTATTACCTTAAAAAGTACTAATCATGTTCTTGGAGCTCTTTCACCATTAAAGTGTTCTCTCTTTTAGAATGAATGGTTGATAACCTAGCACGGGACACACCTCTCTCCCTGGAGCACTGTAGGTTGCCCCTTACAGAGACTCTCAAATCCCTAGTTCACCCATTCTCTCCTGCTGCATTTACCACAGCTTTATCTAAGTGGTGAGAGAGAGGGGCAAGTGTCTACTTAATTTCTGTATCCGCAGCATATGACATAGTACATAGTCCTGAAGATTTCCTCAGTAACGCTTCTCTAAAGATTAGAAGCAAGTTGAATTTTCTTAAAAATAGTCATAGGATATGATGGTCTAATCCCCACCATATTAAAAAGCCTCAGTAAGCATTTATTAGTGCTCCGAAATCCACATCAGTGGCTTTTTGTCTGTTAATTGCTATGTTATATTGATTTAACAGATTAATTTCAGCTTTTTTCTCTCCTTCTTTCCTCCCTCCCTCCCTTTCTTCCATCTTCTCCCCCTCCTCCTTTTCTCTTTCTTTCTAGGTCTCTTTCTCTCTCTCTTTTCTTTCTTTCTGTACATTAGGAGCACATTCTGGATTCAGAGTCCCAGATGCTAGATATTTCCTTCACACTTTGCTCTTTCTTGTGAGCTATTATGACCCCTTGGAACCATTTCTGTTATTACTCAGGTCAGCAAGGAAGAGCTCTAACAAGAGATCAGAAATAAGGCCTTAAGTCAAACATCATGCTCTGATACTTATGAATATTTAAGCTACTTGTCAGCTTTTGGCGTGAGCAATGGCACACAGTTATGAATTTTACCAAGTGCTTTAAGTTTAAAAAAAAAATGATGGTAGGAAAATAAAAACTCTAGCCTTTTCCAAGTTTACATTTAATGACTTTGTAAGTGAAGGTATGGAATCTAAAAAAAAAAAAAACATGCTATGCCTTCTTTAGGTATTAAGAACTGGTATATATAGAATAAGTGCACATTCAATGCTCACCTGTAATGAAGAATGCAAAGTAATTAGGAAGACATAGATTTCAACATTGGTTTCACCCAGTTTAGCAAATGTTGCTAAGATCTTCATACCTAATTTAGCATCTTACTTATAGGAGAGAGGTGGGTGATGTTTTCATTATAGGTAAGAAATAGGAATCTAAGAAATTCATTACCTTTAATGCTGATTATGGACAGTTGCCAGGCATCACTGCATTTCACACTGATCAAGAACTAGAAGACAACAACTTAAATGAGCAGTGTTTTAAAGGAAATAGAATTTTTACTCTTTTTGATATTTCTTTTAGATATTTTACTACAAAAATTTTTACTCTTTTTAAATGGGAGAGCATTTCTTTTCCAGAAGTTTTCACAGTATATATTATTCTTTTTTTCAATGGGAATGTTTGCTGCCAAATACCTGCTTAGCATATGAAAAGCCAAATTTAACTTTTCTTTAGTACAGCCTGGCAACTGAGCTTTTGCGTTAGAGGAGAGTTGGCTTAGTCATTGTAATAATGGTTATCATTATGGAAAGGGTTTGTTAAGTATTCAGATCCTACTGGACCATATATATGTTACACAAAAAATAACCCCCATTTTCAGAGAACTCATATCACAAAGGAAATGCCCCAAGTTAGACGCACATATGTACACTGTACAATAATCACCAAAATGTCTATCTTACATTTGCTTTATGTTGACAAGTGCAAAAAATCATAAAAATATATCTACATAGTCATTTGTATATTCTTGTATCAGTCCTCTAAGCATAAACATGCTAATCTATCTCCTATTTTACAGATGTGAGGTTCCTGGTAGTGTACCCAGGGCCACAGAAGTGAAAAAGGTCAATTATCTTTCTACTATCCCATGTATCACATCACTTCTGTGTCTGAATAGGTTTGGTCATAGACAAAGTTGCAAAATTGGTGAAGATTGTCCTATTTGACTCAGCTTCCTATTCTGGAGTTTTCTTTATTGTTATACACTTCACTTTCATGAAGCTCTCTTGACTGTGTCTTCCAACACACAGTCCCTTCACCTCCTAGGTGTTCCTTACTCCCTTTCACCGATTCTTTCCCCTCACCCACCTAACACGCTGGTGTTTCTTGGGATTCTGTCCTAAACCTGCTCTTGCCTCACTATACTCAATATCCCTGGAGGATATCTCCCATACCTGTAGCTTCCGCTACCACCTATGTATTGATGCCACTCAAGTTTGATATTCCCAGTTCAGACTTCTCTCACACTTGCTATCTTTGCCTTATAACCTGCAGTTACTTAACAGATTCCCCAAACTGATCTCAGCTTTCCTTTTCTACATGCTACTCCTTCTGTGTCCCCTGTCTCATTCAGTAACACCACCATCTACCCAGCTGTCCAATCCAAGAGCCTCAGAAACACCTTTGAGCCTTCTTCCTTTCTCACCCTCTCTGTGTAAGTTAACCTCCATATCCGGAGATTTTCTTACAGAATAAGAACTCCTCAGGGTATATGCCCAGGAGTGGGATTGCTGGGTCATATGGAAGTTCTATTTTTAGCTTTTTAAGGAACCTCCATGTTGCTCTCCCCAGTGGCTCTCCAAGAGGAATGGGATATTTGTATATATATGGCTGAGTCACTAAATTGTACACCAGAAAGTAGTACAACATTCTAAAGCAATTATCCTCTACTTTTTAGATTTTTTATTATTATTATTCATTTCATTTCACTGTGCAGTGTCTTAGCTGAGATGCTCATGATCTTCAGTATTCATTGTGGTACACAGGATCTTCAGTTGCAGCATTTGAACTTTTAGTGGCAACACATGGGACCTAGTTCCTCAACCATGGATTGAATCTGGGCCCACTACAGAGGGAGATCAGAGTCTTTAGTCACTGGACCACCAGGGAATTCCCTAATTATAGTCCAATTAAAAAAAAGGAAAGAACTTTTCTGCCCATTTTTCTTTCAGTTTTCATTGCCATTGCCTGTTTTCCATCCTGTCCATCTCACTAGAACTTACTATTATAGCCACTTAATATAAATATTTCCTTGTGTTTCCCCACTCAGGCTCTTACTCAAGGCATTCTATTCTACCCCCACCTGAGAAACCCCCTTCTAATCACAGTCAGGAAATTAAGGAGGGTGATATTCAAACTGTTTTCCTCTTTTCCAAGCTATCGAGTCTGTATCCTCATCACGGTCCATGTCACCTTTAAAAGCTTGCGTGTTTTTATATCATCTGCCTCCCTACACCTCATCAAGGCAGGAGGACCTGGCGAGAGCAGCCGCCCAGCCAAGTGCTCAAGCAGCAGAAGCTATTTAAGCCACCTAAGTCTTGGCAGCTACTGCCCTGACTCAGCCATGTTCCCCAGTTAAACAGTTACAACATTCTTTAAAGAGTCCTTGTTCTCAATTTGTTTGAATTGCATGCTGTCTAGTCTTTAATGCAATCCAGAAGAGAGACAGCAGAAATAAATACAACAGCTAAATCCATGGAAGCACAAAAACATCTCCATGTGAAGTAACAAGTTAATAATCTTTGGCTCTTTCAGTTCAGTTCAGTTCAGTTGCTCAGTTGTGTTTGACTGTTTGCGATCCCATGAATCGCAGCATGCCAAGCCTCCCTGTCCATCAGCAACATCCGGAGTTTACTCAAATTCATGTCCATTGAGTCGGTGATGCCATCCAGACATCTCATCCTCTGTTGTCCCCTTCTCCTCCTGCCCCCAATCCCTCCCAGCATCAGAGTCTTCTCCAATGAGTCAACTCTTCACATTAGGTGGCCAAAGTATTGGAGTTTCAGCTTTAGACAGTCCTTCCAAGAACACCCAGGACTGATCTCCTTTAGGATGGACTGGTTGGATCTCCTTGCAGTCCAAGGGACTCTCAAGAGTCTTCTCCAACACCACAGTTCAAAAGTACCAATTCTTCATCACTCAGCTTTCTTTATAGTCCAACTCTCACATCCATACATGACTACTGGAAAAACCATAGCCTTGACTAGACGGACCTTTGTTGGCAAAGTAATGTCTCTGCTTTTCAATATACTGTCTAGATTGGTCATAACTTTTCTTCCAAGGAGTAAGCATCTTTTAATTTCATGGCTGCAATCATCATCTGCAGTGATTTTGGAGCCCCAAAATATAAAGTCTGACACTGTTTCCACTGTTTTCCGATCTATTTGCCATCAAGTGATGGGACCAGATGCCATGATCTTTGTTTTCTGAATGTTGAGCTTTAAGCCAACTTTTTCACACTTATCTTTTACTTTCATCAAGAGGCTCTTTAGTTCTTCACTTTCTGCCATAAAAGTGGTGTCATCTGCATATCTGAGGTTATTGATATTTCTCCCAGCAATCTTGATTCCAGCTTGTGCTTCATCCAGCCTGCATTTCTCATGATGTGCTCTGCATATAAGTTAAATGAGCAGGGTGACAATATACAGCCTTGACATACTCCTTTTCCTATTTGGAACCAATCTGTTGTTTCCTGTCCGGTTCTAACTGTTGTTTCCTGACCTTCATACAGATTTCTCAAGAGGCAGGTGAGGTAGTCTGGTATTTCCATCTCTTTCAGAATTTTCCATAGTTTGTAGTGATCCACACAGTCAAAGGCTTTGGCATAATTAATACAGGAGAAATAGATGTTTTTCTGGAACTTGCTTACTCCTTGGAAGGAAAGTTATGACCAACCTAGATAGCGTATTAAAGAGCAGAGATGTTACTTTGCCAACAAAGGTCCGTCTAATGAAGGCTATGGTTTTTCCAGTGGTCATGTATAGATGTGAGAGTTGGACTGTGAAGAGAGCTGAGCGCCAAAGAATTGATGCTTTTGAACTGTGGTGTTGGAGAAGACTCTTGAGCATCCCTTGGACTGCAAGGAGATCCAACCAGTCCATCCTAAAGGAGATCAGTCCTGGGTGTTCTTGGAAGGACTGATGCTAAAGCTGAAACTCCAATACTTTGGCCACCTGATGTGAAGAGTTGACTCATTGGAAAAGACCCCGATGCTGGGAGGGATTGGGGGCAGGAGGAGAAGGGGACGACAGAGGATGAGATGGCTGGATGGCATCACTGACTCAATGGACATGAGTTTAGGTGAACTCTGGGAGTTGGTGAGGGACAGGGAGGCCTGGAGTGCTGCAATTCATGGGATCACAAAGAGTCGGATACAACTGAGTGACTGAACTGAACTGAACTGAATTGAGCATGGCAAGGCCCATGAGAACCAGACCCAGTTTCCCCCAGTCAGTCTCTCCCATCTGGAAGCTTCTATAATCCTCTTATCTTTCTCCATCAGAGGGCAGACAGACTGAAAAACACAATCACAGAAAACTAACCAATTTAATCACATGTACCACAGCCTTGTCTAACTCTATGAAACTATGAGCCATGATGTGTAGGGCCCCCCAAGACACACAGGTCATGGTGAAAAGGTCTGACAGGATGTGGTCCACTGGAGAAGGGAATGGCAAACCACTTCAGTATTCTTGCCTTGAGAACCCCATGAACAGTATGTAAAGGGAAAAAGATAGGACACTGAAAGAGGAACTCCCCAGGTCATTAGGTGCCCAATATGCTACTGGAGATCAGTGGAGAAACAACTCCAGAGAGAATGAAGAGATGGAGCCAAAGCAAAAACAATACCCAGTTGTGGATGTGACTGGTGATGGAAGCAAGGTCCATTGCTGTAAACAGCAATATTGCATAGGAACCTGGAATGTCAGGTCCATGAATCAAGGCAAATTGGAAGTGGTCATACAGGAGATGGCAAGAGTGAACATCGACATTCTAGGAATTTGCGAACTAAAATGGACTGGAATGGGTGAATTTAACTCAGATGACTATTATATCTACTACTGTGGGCAGGAATCCCTTAGAAGAAATGGAGTAGCCATCATGGTCAACAAAAGAGTCTGAAAATGCAGACTTGGATGCAATCTCAGAAATGAAAGAATGATCTCTGTTCATTTCCAAGGCAAACCATTCAGTATCACGGTAATCCAAGTCTATGCCCCAACCAGTAATGCTGAAGAAGCTGAAGTTCAATGGTTCTAGAACTAACACCCCAAAAAGATGTCCTTTTCATTATAGGGGACTGGAATGCAAAAGCAGGAAGTCAAGAATCACCTGGAGTAACAGGCAAATTTGGCACTGGAGTATAGAATAAGCAGGGCAAAGGCTAATAGAGTTTTGCCAAGAGAACGCACTGGTCATAGCAAACACCCTCTTCCAACAACACAAGAGAAGACTCTACACATAGACATCACCAGATGGTCAACACCGAAACCAGATTGATTATGTTCTTTGCAGCCAAAGATGGAGAAGCTCTATACAGTCAGCAAAAACAAGACCAGGAGCTGACTGTGGCTCAGATCATCAGCTCCTTATTGCCAAATTTAATTGGCTCTTTATCTTGCTGTTACACCCATGATACTATCTGTACTTCATTCCCCAAACTTGCCCTTGCGGGTGGGAGAGTTCTGGTGAGAGATTGTGTAGTAAAGCAGCAATACAAGATACACACAGAGCCTCACCCTTTTTTCCTGACTTTTGTTTCTCCAAATAGTGTCTTCTTGTTTCTTACTGTGGATTTGCTTTATAAACTCATGGGGATTTGAATTCATGTGATTCATTTTTCAATTTTTGATCCCCATAGAGTTGTAAGAGTCTAAGCCAAAACTTTCAATGAGTAGCACAGATTCTTGAATTGTTAGCACTGAAAGAAATCCTACAGATAGACTTATTCAACTCATTATTGAGAAAAACAAGGCTCGAAGCAGGGAAACCATGGGTCTGCATTCACATAGTTAGTGAATAGCAATCAACAGTTAAATAATGCTTGTGTTGGTTTCACTCTACTTGAGTCAGTGCCCTTTCTGAACTCCCAAATAAATTTGGCATACTAAAAACAAATTGGTTTGCACAGAAAGCACCATGATGCAGTGGGTAAGAATGGACAGTATAGTCAGACCAACTCAATTTAAATGCTAACAGTCTGACTCTTGCTCAAATTAGTTAAACTCAAAGTTCACTTTTGCCACGTGTAAAATGGATGTATAATTAACCAGCTTATGAAATTGTTATGAGGATTAAAGAAAGCATGTCTGTAAAACACTAACATTTAACATAGTATACTTTTTTATCTTTTACTCAAAATAGAAAAAAAAAAAAAAAGACCAATAAGGTAGTGATTGGTTTACCATCTTTGTCTTAACTCTAAGAGAAAACAAACACACCACTGTTGGCTTTAAGGAGTATTCACAAAAGTGAAGATGCAAGCATGTCATTTAATCTCTCCTTCCCTTAGATAAAATAGAAATTAAGGGAAGTAGGCTTCCTACCTCCCCAGATTAGCTCCAATCCAGAATGACTTGTCCATGTAATCACAGTTTAAAAGATAGTTTAAGGTTGTTAGTTAATAAAATATGTATATTCTACATTGTAGTTATAAATCATATGATTAACAAAGTTTCAGGATATAAATGTCCAGTAATAAGAGACAACTCTGTTCATCAGAGGAAAAGCATGATAGAGGGGGAGGGAGATAAAGAGGGCAAAGCCTAGTAGATGAGATGCAACAGACTGTTGGCTGAAGTTTGTAGGATAGGAGGGGGGCCTGATTTAATAGTAAAAGCGCGCTTATGTGTGGGAGAAATTATTACATATATTAAGGTTAAGCAATTTGTTTCCTTGACAGCAGCTGAAATATTCTCAGTTGAAATGCATTAAAAAACTATTGTGTAACTGGAGGTTTATCTTCTGTCTTCCCTTATCTTCCCAATCAGCACACTCAACAATTACCCCCTTTGCTCCAAGGCACTCCCACCCTAAAGATTTCACCCATAAATCAGGGAGCAGTTTTAAATATGTGATTTGCTACTTTCTGTTGCAGTAGGACATACCAACAGGACATAATCTCCACATGGGGTTTTTGTGAAAACTGTGATCCAATCCATTGAAAATATGTACTTTCCCCCAGTCTGCCTTACAGCAAGACAGTACAACGAAGAAACTCATTTTTTACGAAGTTGCCAAGGGAAGAAGCTAGTAAGAGCAAACATAGAATGGTGCCTCTAGGGTGTAGATGAGCACTGCTGTGAGGAGACTGTGTGAGTGTGCATGTGTGTACGCACGTGCTTTAAATAAATCAATATTTAGAAATGAGGACTATTTTTTTCTTAGCTTGGCTATCACCAGACTTTCAAGAACTTCAGACCAGAAGACTCTTTATCATGTTTCTCACTTAGAACTAGAGGGCTGTTAAAAGAATGTCTACTTCACTGATTTTCCAGCCACATTCTGAAGAGCCCAGATGTTTCACAGAGAGAATGAGCGGTTGACCCTCACACACACACACCCACACACACACACTGGATTTGTGTTGCAGATGGACTCACTAACATATTCAAGATATGCAAGCAAGCACTTGTAACTTCAAAAAAACGGTCATTTTTAAGTCAAACATGACTTAAGAAAACACCTCTGACTTTCAAATTATTTGTATTCTAGGCCATCATAAGGAATAATTCCACTGCACCAGTTCTAGGTAGTCAAGTCCCAGAGCACTCATGTGAGGGGCTCTCATTTCTGGTTAATAAAATTAGGAATCAGCGTGCTGCCTGTCCCCTGGCACTCAGCTCCATCTCACTCCTCAGTCAGGCTCCCTATATTCTCACCTATGTACCTATCTGGGCCTCGTGGTCCCCAAGGAGGTCTTTTATAGATTCAAGCACCAGGCTTTCACTCTGAACCACTTACAGACACTTTCTGATAATCACAGATTTTTCATCTAAAGCACAAGTGATCACCCTAGTAACACAACTAATTTTTCAGAGAGAGTATACAAACTTCATGTCCCAAAATGGGAGTGATGATCATCATTTGGGTGATGAGATGCCTCATGGGGCCATTCCCTGGTACCATATTATGTACACCATTGTCTATTAACAATCCGATTGTGTGCTGTTGTTACAACCTAGGATACTTTTTGTCCTTGTTGACTCACAAGCTTCTTTTGAAGAGGGATGCCCTAAGAAAGCATCTAAGCAAACATTAGTTAAATATACATGAACTGAGAACTGCTTATTTGAGGGTTATTAAAATTTAGTTTATGAAAAAGTTCCTATTCCACTAAAAGTACAAAGTTGATTAATACTAATGAGTTCTTCTTATGGGAAACTAAAGTGCTGATTGCTGGAGCTAATTCTCAGTGAAACAGCTTTTAAATGACATCAGAGGTTAAGGGTTCTGGTGCTTGGATAAGCATTCAGAGTTACCAGCCCCCTCTTCCAAACAGTCAAAGAATTGTGGGATGTCCAAGTGATAAAGGATACCTGAATATATATTTGCCAGTCAGTTTTCCTTTTTGTTCTTTGTTTTTTAATTGGAGTGTAGTTGCTTTACAATGTTGCATTAATTTCTTCTGTACAACAACGTGAATCAACTGTATGTATACATATATCCCCTCCTTCTTGAGGCTTCCTCTCACCCCCAACACCCATCCCACCCCTCTAGGTATTCACAGAGACCAAGCTGAGCTCCCACAGCTTCCCACTAGCTAGCTATTTTACACATTAGCCAGTAAGTTTTCTAAAGCACAGATCAATGATAAAAGAATGCTGGTATCCCAGCTTGATTCTAGACTTATGGCACTGCCTAGCTATGTGAGTACAGCTTCTTTAGATGCCAGTCTTTCCAGAAAACAAATTCACACTGGGCAATCATGTGAGTATCAGTGAATTTTAACTGCCCAACATCAGTTGTTTTTGATAATAGCACCCGACTACCCCTTGGAGAACCTCCTTTCCCTCAAGCCCTGTCACTTGGCATGGGTGGGGCTCATCATTCTGCTGAGGGTTGGTAGTTAGCATTATGTCCCAGTGGGTGGTTGGCACAGTCTCCTTGACCCGGTCTCTGCCCAGGAGAACCAGGGTGAGTTTTTTTCCCCTGCTTCTGTGGTTTTACTGGGAGGATAGGGGCCTGTAGCTGCTGAAGTCTTCATGTGAAGAAAATCTGCATGAGAATGAAGCCACATAAAAGGAAAGAAAAGCTAACAGATCTGCAGAGAGTCATAATGCCATCATCAGAGGCCCTGGATCCAGTGTCATTAGGCAAGAGAGCCCCTCTTTTTGTTTAAGCTAGTTTAGGTTAGGTCCATTTGTGACCTGAAGAATCCAAAGACAAAAACTTTGGGTCATTTAAAGTGTTCAAATTGCACAGCTGTGTGAAGGAAGCATCAGTGATAACAATGATAACAAAGCCACTCAGAAAGACTGAGGAAATTACAAAGTAAAATTTTCTTAGAATAGCCTTTTTAAGAGCTCTCTGGACACTTTTCATTGTTTTTATTCCTTGATGATACCAATAGGCTTTTGCTTTGGAAATAAATCTCTACTTTTTAAGAGAGACTGTCCCACTTAATTCAGCTATATCTTCTTTTGCCCTAAATCATTAAAGGAAGAAAGGGAGTGGAAGAAGGGGAAAGGGCATGGCACCATATTTTTAGCAGCTTTATAAATGTATGTATTAGATTTATTCAATTAATAGTTGTCTTTAACAGGTTGCACAATTTTGTAATTAACTTAAGGTTTCATTCAATTACAATATCATGCCCTCATTAAATATTTTTAAGAGGATTTTAGTTGAGTAGGAATATTTGAAATGAGACATGATAAATCTTTTCTCCATAATGAACTGATTCTTTTTTGAGGGACTAATTAAAATCAGTTGTAAAGGAGAGATATGCAGTATAAGAGTACTATCTGAGCAAAGGTTAAAGGGTAACTGCCATTAAATGAAATACATTCTGAAGGCAACTTCTTAATGAAGAATTTTCCAACTTACGTGAACCAACAAGAAGTTCATTAATCAAAGAAACTATACTCCTCTGAGGCTGTTTTTCCTTCCCTCCCTCCATTTTTTCTTCCTTTCTTTCTTCCATCTCTCCTTTTAAATAAGGAAATTGGCTTCATTCCTCTTCCAAAACAAACTTGTGTTTTTGCTGAGAAGCTGGACACTCTAGAATACAAAATTGCCATAAATTAGCTTGCTTAAATCCAGAGACTTCATTCTTAGAAAGACATAGTAAAGATGGTATAGAAAAAAAGAAGACACAGGAATGGTGAGAGAGCTGAACTTTCAAACTAAGGGAAACATTCTTTCAAATTTAATTCACAAACTGGGAATGGAAATGTCATTGCCTCACTCAGAGGGTTAATCACTTTCTAACTTGAACTGGCAAATTTTATAATGACACTGTGAAATTAGCAGCATTTTATTGTGTTAATTATCTGCAGGATACTACATCATTACTTCTAATAAATGTAAATGGAATTGTGTCTCCTAGGACAATACATAGACAAGGTGAATTTTTATTGGCTATTTACAGGATTCTGGTACAGTCCTTCTTCTTTTTTCATCTCATAAAATACTTTGTGTTGGCTTACCATGCCAATTTCCCTCTGTTTTAGTTAATATAATATTGTAAAGGTTATTAAAGTTCTCCTTAGCTCACTTGATGTCATTTTTACTCAAAGCAATGGTGATTATTAAAAACCATGTCAAGTGTCAACCCAATCAACCAAGACTGAGAAACACAGTCCTGGTATAAGAATTTTTTAAAAATGTAACCTTCCCTTTTAAAAGCATTAAAATCATGTTGCCCATTCACCTACTTCATTCAACTAGGTACCTACAGACACAATTCTGCAATGGAATGAACTCAAAAAATGTTGAAGTTAGTGTAATTAACTTAAGGTTAAAGTCAGATAAAAAGAAAAAGTTGAATTTTTTTCTAAATTATTTTGTGAAAATTAACAAATATACAGTGCTGTGCCAATCAGAGACAAATATTGTTGGAGACTTCCTCTGAGTGAGTCACCACAAAAGACTGCAAAGGGTGAGAAGAAAAATGAGAGGCAGTTCTCAGCCTAAAAAAGTAACAAACTAAGAGAAAGAGGGAAAGTAAACACAGAAATAAGTGATAAGAGAAAAAAAAATATGCAAGACATATATACAAATAAGGATATTAAGATTAAAAGGCAACAGGTATTGGTCACATGCTAATTATGGATATCAGAGAAGAAGATGTCATTTAAGATGAGCCTTGGACAGAAAAAGTGGATTTTGATAGCCTGAGATAGGGAGAGTTCAGAGTGATAATGAGTGATAGTTATTTTAACAATAATAATAGCTACCAGTTGAACAACTACCATATGCTAACACATTCTACACACTAACATTCATTATTTTAAAATGAAGTGGCTCAGTCGTGTCCGACTCTTTGAGACCCCATGGACTGTAGCCTACCACACTCCTCTGTCCATGGGATTTTCCAGGCAACAGTACTGGAGTGGGTTGCCATTTCCTTCTCCAGAGGATCTTCCTGATCCAGGGATCAAACCCAGGTCTCCCACATTGTAGGCACCAGAGAAGTCCCAAGAGCCTTGCAATATAAATATGATCCCTGTTTGTAGATGATGCAATTGGAAATAAAGATAGTACATAATGTTACAGAGACAACAAGCAGAGAAGGTCACAGAGACAACAAGCAGAAGAGTCAAAATTCTAACTCATTTCTGTTTAGTGTAAAATGCTACACTGTTTTCAATATAAGATGTTGCATCTAAATGCAAAATTTGTCATTAGGTATTTCCACAATGGGTGACCAGTGAGTGTGGTACCATAGTTCTCAGAACAAATCAGAAACGAACTTCTCTCTCCCTGTCTTTCTCCCCCACAAGCATTTTGTTGTTATTCAGTCACTCAGTCGTGTCTGTGTTGTGACCCCATGGACTTTCAGGCTTCCCTGTCCTTTGCCATCTCCCAGAGCTTACTCAAACTCATGTCCATTGAGTTGGTGATGCCTTGCAAACATCTCATCCTCTGTCATCCCCTTCTCTTCTGCCTTCAATCTTTCCCAGCATCAGAGTCTTTTCCAATGAGTCAGCTCTTTGCATCAGGTGGCCAAAGTACTGGCCACCTTAGCTTCAGCCTCAGCATCAGTCCCTCCAATGAATATTCAGGATTGATTTCCTTTAGGATGGACTGATTTGATCTCCTTGCAGTCCAAGGGACTCTCAGGAGTCTTCTCCAACACCACAGTTCAAAAGCATCAGTTCTTCAGTGCTCAGCCTTCTTTATGGTCCAACTCACACATCCATACATGAATACTGGAAAAACCATAGCTTTGACTATGTTGGCAAAATAATATCTCTGCTTTTTAATACATTGTCTAGGTTTGTCATAGCTTTTCTTCCAAGGAGCAAGCATCTTTTAATTTCACAACCATAATACTCATCGATTTCTCTTGTTTATAAACAGGAATAAAAATGGGTTTAAGGTAAAGATTATCTCATATAGGACTTCCCTGGTGGCTCAGACAGTAAAGTGTCTGTCTACAGTGTGAGAGACCTGGGTTCGATCCCTGGGTTGGGAAGATTCCCTGGAGAAGGAAATGGCAACCCACTCCAGTACTTCTTGCCTTGAAAATCCCATGGACGGAGGAGCTTGGTGCATGTAGCTTGGTCCATGGGGTCACAAAGAATCGGGCACGACTGAGCGACTTCACTCACTATCTCATATAATTAATATGAGCACTTAACATTCATTAGAAGTCATGGTTATTATTTTCCTAGCTATGTTATTGTAAATAATGTAAGTATTTCTGTCTCTTGAAGAATTTGTTTCCTTTCTCATTTCAATTAGTTGCCTACCTCTACCTGCTCTTTTTCTGTCATTAGGTACATAGAGTGAGGATCAAAAATACATGATAAATCTGAACTAGGCTGCTATTTGCTGGTTAACTTCTGTAAACTTAAGTGAGAGAAAAAATCTGAAACTAACAATTGAAATTAATTATTAATGTGATTAAGCAAGAATTATGTAGCCTGTGCCCACAGTGTTCATTACCATTCTAAATGATCCTCTATGCAGAAAAACCAAAACTTGATCCCTGCCATCAGAGAAATATTTGGTTGCTGAGATAAGATAAGCATGTGAAAAATAAAGATTGATAATATAAATGATTATAATTAGTGGTTTAATTATCACACATAAAGCCATGAATATTATAGGGAGAAAAATGAGGGTGGACTCCAAGGGAGGCTCTCAATGGGAGTGGGACATGAATTACAGCTTGTATGATGAAAAGAAGGTTGCATGAATGGCACAGAGTTCCATGTGGGTTATATTTGTCCAAGCTTTATTACCATGGTAATCTAACTATCTCTGTTGTGAAATGATCAGCCTAAATTACCTCTTACTTCAGAACTGAAGTACACTGAGAACTGGGGAAGGAGTTTTGACTCTAGTGAAATAAAGATGACTGGAGTCATTACAGAAATACAAGTATTGTTGGTTCTAAGACCCAGTGATTCTCTAGCTAGCAAAGTTGCTTTTTATAGTGAGAAAGACATATAAAGAAAATGTTACTAATATTAAGTTGGGTCCAGTTGCTCAAATTTTATAAATGCCCTTTCATTAAAATTAAGTAGTGGGTATGAGTCAGTAGGAGGAAACAAAAGCATAAACATCTTCTACTCATTTTTAGAGAGAAATGATTTTCTTCATTCATTGATTGAAAGAAGGACATTGGAAAACTGAACATCATTTTAAAAAAAGACAAATAGTTGTATGATTTAAAACAAAATGACTCTTTTTCAATTTATCAGATAAAAATAACTTAGAAAAGCAAATTATTATTGATAAATTTATTTGTCAAATAAACAGCATAATCAACAAATAAATATGAAAAATGATTAAAGTTCTCTATTTAAGGACAAAGGTTCTCGAATGGGGTCAAAATATCCAACTACATACAATCTATAAGAGACACAAGTAAAATAAAGTGATTCTGAAAAGTTATAACAATGGCCAAGCAAACAGAAACAAAAGGGAGGCATGAGTGATAGCATTGATTTAAGGCAAAATAGAACCCAAGACAAAAGGAATAGATGAGTAGAGTCATATTATAGTGATAAAAAGTAAAATCCACAATAAAGATATAAGTGTCATGGATTTGCATGTGGCTAATTACATATAATCATAATATAAGAAAGAATTGTTTTTAAGTATTTTAAAAAGTTGACAGTTCAGCTAAACGGATGACTACTTGCTTCAATAATTCTATAAGAGGAATGTTATTACATCATTCAATGAAATATTTTTTAAATAAAAATATCAGGTTATAAAATAATTCAGTATATGGCAGAACTGATGAATGATTCAACATACTCTCTTTCTTCCTGGGCACACAAGATAAACAGTCTTTCCCCTCCCCTGCACTTGGATGGGGACATGTGAATTGAGTTCTAGCCAATGGAATATTAATGCAAGAAATCCATGCCACCTCCAGGCCTGTCCCTTAAATTCTCCCACATACAATCACTCTGGTCCTTGTTTGTCTTTGGGAACATAGACATCTTGGAAGTTGCTGGGAAGACTGCGGAGCCACAAGATGGAAGTAGTCTGGATCCTTCATCTTGCTGATCACGAACACCTATTTTAGACATTATACAAATGAGAGCTAAATTTCAGTGGTGTTTAAGCCATTATACCCTTTTTAGCTGGCCTTTATAGCAGCTTGCATTATCTAATTAATGTAAATAATGGCTATATTTTTTGTATGTGTGAGAGAGAAAGAAAGAATATTAGTCTGTGGTTATCTGTATTTTCATACACGTAATTTTTGTCACGTTTGTTTGCTTCCATGACCATATAGGTGTATTTTTTATTTCATGCAAGTAAAAATTGTTTATCTTTGGGTGGCAGAATTAAAGATGAATTCTGTTCAGATATTTACTCTCATTTTCCAGATTTTTTACAAGTAACTTGCTTTACTTTTATCAGAAACTATTAAGCTTATTAAATTTTTAAATAAGAGAAAAAGTTAAATCTTCCCTCAAAGATGTTATAAGTACAAAGACAGGCTTCCTATATGTTAATGACTTGTGAGTAAACATACATGTCTTAAGAGCTTTTAAGAACTTATTAATCATGGAAAGGACTAGTGGTTTTTTCATTTATTCATCAAACATTTATTGAACACCAATTATTTGTCCAGTGCTAGGCCAGGTGCTAGAGAAATGATGACACAGTAGATATG
This sequence comes from Capricornis sumatraensis, assembly GCF_032405125.1. Lineage (NCBI taxonomy): Eukaryota > Metazoa > Chordata > Mammalia > Artiodactyla > Bovidae > Capricornis > Capricornis sumatraensis. The sequence goes on from NC_091074.1 coordinate 63,176,524, forward strand.
CTTTGACCTTCACAGAGAAAGTCAAGTTTCTACATTCTGCATTAGCAGTCTATTATGAGAGATGGTTATATAAGCACATAATAGTGCAGTGCTATGAGTACAACAACAGAGGCTAATGATAGCCCAGATCAGAGTAATGAACTCTGTTTCAGTAGTCAGGGGATTCTTATGAGAGGAAACAGTTGAACCTGACTTTGAAGAATACATACGTTTGCCAAGTGAGTCAGCAGGCAGAACATTCTAGGAAAGATACTAACATGTGAAAAATGGGGCATCTTTGCAGACATCATGTAAATAGCTTAAAACGGCAGACATGCAGTTCCATGGAGGAAAGACCCAGGAGAATATGAAGCAGGAGATGGAGTTAGTGGCTTCATATGGTCAGACTGTTGTTTTTGTCAGGTTTTAGGTAGAAGGAAACTGATCAGATTGGTATGTTGAAACATGTCTCCATCAGAGTGAGGAATGGTTGGAGGAAGGGAGGTTGGAGGTGGGGCTAATGCATGGTGGGTCACAGCTTGGGTCCCATCCTGTGTAAAAGTTGGACAAGTGGAGGGGAGGTTCCTTCATCCCTCTGAACATGTCCCAAAGCATCCCCTGCAATGTAAGTACCACATGGCTCTGCCTGACTTAATGGTATTGTGTCACCAGCACTGTGCCTTGGGCAGCCAAAAAAACTCATTACACACAGCACATGCCAACATTTATTCCTTTCTCCATTGCTGCCTGCATAGAAAACATCTAACTGCCCAGAAAACTCTTCCTGCAAAGTCAGGACTACCCGCAAGTGACTGAAGCTGACCTTGAGTTCCTTCTGCAACTAAAATTTGAGACAGTGTAAAGATGTGTCTAGCACACACAGCACATGTCTTACAAGACTTTAACACATTTTTAATGGTAATGAAATACTAGCTTGTTGCCAGTTGTGTACTTTGAGCACCCAGTGCTGATGTGCAGCATGGCCCCCTGGGTCTGCTCCCCACCTGCAGATGCCAGAGCTGTAAAGACTGCCTTGCCTTTTTTCTTCTTTTCGTCTGACCACTGAAAAGGTTGCAGGGCAAACCCCTTCTTCCACTGCACAGCCCTCCTTCATCCCTTATATACAAATTTGAGGGGAAACGAATTAGTAGTGAGCAACAAAGATGCATTTTGTTATTGCAGTTTAGTTACCACATCATAGATATTACAGTCTTGGCTAGAATCATGTTTTCATAAAGTCAGCTACAGGAAACGCAAGGTTAAAGCTAATCAGAGTCAGAGTAGGTGTTGGTTTCCTAGGTTGTCTGTAACAAATTACCACCAGTTTGGTGGCTTCCAACACAGAAATGATTTCTTCAGTGCAAGCCAAAGCCCCAAATCAAGATGTTGGTAGGGCAGCACGCCCCCTGGAGGCTCAAGGCGGGAATTCTTTCCATGCCTCCTAGCTCCTGATGGCTGAGGGCAGTGCTTGGTGGTCCTTAGCTTGTGACTATGTCCTGTTTTCACATTGCCTTTTTCTCCCTGTGGGTCTCTTAGAAGGACTCTTATCATTGGATTTAGGATCCACCCAGTAAATCCAAGGTCATCTCATCTGAAGATTTTTAACTGATTACATCTGCAAAGACCCTTTTTCAAAATCAGGTCATACTCACATTCACAGGTTTGGAGGGTAGAATGTAGATGGATTTCTCAAGGGGACTGCCATTCAGTTTACCACAGAAGTCAAAGAGTTAGACCCTTAGAGCCAGAAACCGTGTGCAAATCCATGACTGGTTAAGTGACTTATAAACTCTTTGAGGGAAGGTGCTACATTTTATGCTGCGTGTAGCCACCAGGACCCTGAGGATCACATAGTGGAGACTCAACAAAACGAAGGCTGAAAGCTTTGTCTTGGCATCCAGCATTATTAGAGACTGGATTCATTGAAATAGACGGTGCAGATAACCATCCCAACTCCTGCTCCTTCTGAGAATTTAATTTCAGTTCATCTCTCTTCTCTCGAAAAGCAGTTTTCTGCATCTTAGCAGGCAGTTTTATGTGAATTCAAGAAAATGCCTTCCACAACCCTCAGGTTAATTATGTTATGGAAAACACCCTGTTTCATATTGTTCTTTACTCATATTTGTCTAGTGAAGTGTGATTAACTCTTCATAGGGTCACTACCCTGCTGATGTGAAGGTTTCAAACCTTGCTGCCACCTAAAAGAAAGCTTTTCTTGAAAACTGATTCCAGTAGAAATGCATAGCTTGATGCAGCAGGCTCTGTTTTCTCTTTCTCTTTCTCACACACACATACACACACACACACACAAGCACACTTCTCCTGTTTGTTAATGACACTCCTGGTTGATTTATTGATTGTCTGTAACACCACTGGCTTTTCTTGAATCACTTGTGATCTTCCCAGCTGTAAGTGCCACCCCCAGTGGAAAGTTGCCCCAAACTGGGATGTTTTTATTGCTGTTTGACTTCCCCAACTTGACTGGTCAGGGCTGAACCTTCTCAGCTTCCCCGGAATAAGCTCCTTAAGCCTTCTCCCTCCAAAGCATCTGTAAACAGTTGAAGGTCATGATTGTTCACTCTGCAAGATCGATATGCCATTAAATTGTGACAAAAAGGACTGCCAGACCATTAAGGCCTCCCTCATACCCTCAGTAATCCTGATAAAGTGATGAGCTGTTTTAACCTCTCTGGCTCCCATTGCGAACTGAGTAGCAAACTCCTAACTGCTGAGATAACCCTTTCCGCAAAGTCAGGACAACCCACAAATGACTGACACTGATTTTGAGGTCCTTCTCTTGTGTATTTTTTTCTTTTTCCCTGCTGTTGTCAAGTCACTTTTTGAATTTAATCTGTTGGGGATTTTTGTTGTTGTTGTTCCATACAGTCTAAAGTCTGGTATTATTCTCAAAAATGTTTTGACTCAAAACTATTTTGTTCCGAGGTGAACCAGCCTCATCATGTACATGAATAGACCCATTGCCAAGTGGCTGAGAGACAGCAGTATCCCCGGGAACTGAGAATGACATGGAGCTTGTTCACCCCAAACACAGAGGATTTGCCTAAACTCGATCAATCTTAGACATGCGGTGAGTTCAAGGCAATTGAATTTGTTGAATTTCTGTCTATTCTATTTTCTTAGCAATAATAGATGAGGGGAAAGGGAGAAGGTTTTAATAAAATGGAAGAAAGACAGCTTTTATGAACTGAAAATATTTTTCATGGATGTAAGCATTCTGGAAACTACTTTAAAACTAAATCTAGACCAACCTAGTCTTGCTCAACATTACATGATGAGTTCACTTATTATTTGAAGAATGTTGCTTTCACCCAGCTAATGCTAAATTCAATGGCTACTATGAACTGATATCCAGTGTGTTTGAAAAATCCAAGACTTTTTTGCCAGATAAAGTTGATCTCACCCTGTTCACTGATGCTGAAGTTATCTGATATCCAAGTATATGGTTTTACATTTTTGTCTCCAGTTCCCAAGTTCTTCACCAGCCCTGTTGGCCATTGTAAGCTAATATAAATCATAACTCAGGGCTTAGATTTTATACCTGATGTATACATGTACCACTTGCATGCCCATGTACACATAAAGCTCTTTCCTGAACTGTTCTAAAAAGTAAATACATCATCTGGGTTGCAAAATCATGTTTGAAAAGTTATCTCTAGCATCTCACTTCATTCATATTTTTTGTCTTATGCTCTGTAGAAGATTATCAAATCTAGAAAGATCTGAAGCCATTACCCCAAATGTGCTTAGTAAAATGCACCTTGGTCTCAGCTCCTGAGGCTTTGCTATAGTTTCATCAGCTAATTGCACACAAGACTTTCTGGGCACAAATAACTGTTCATTTAGTCCACATTCTATTTAGCTGATTTGCAAGCATGAATTTTCAGGGAAAGCTTCACCTCAATTCAGGTCTGGCCCTTAATAGCTTATTATGTCAACAAAACCTATCTTCAGATGAAAAACCAAACACTTGAAACCAGCAGGAGTTGCAGGTAGTAAACAGAAAGAAAACAGGCTTAATATCTGCTAAGACCATTAGCATCTCATCTGCGTGTCTTTCTTCAGCACATCAGTGGTATAATCTAGGAGGGCACAAGAACAAGAACAAAGCTTCACGTCAATGAAATCATTCACTGATCCACCAGCAAAGCTCGATAAGTGGTGTATTAGCTTAAAATTTCTTACATGCTGCTTAGACATCATTGCATAGGTTATGAAATGAGGCAAACAGACTCTTTAAATGGTACCACACATTAGAGGATTTTTTTTCTGCTTTGTCTTGTTTGTTTGAACCCCCATATTAATCCTGAGTTTCAATTTTACAGCTTTGAATTTGCTCTGCACATCCTGTGACATAAGTTAAATGGATAATGATGACTTAATGAAATAGAAGATGTCTCATCCCTCCTGTAAAGTGTTATCATGCCAAGCCCTGTTTACAGATTTCTAGCTTAAATTGCTCATTAACATATTAAATATGTGTTGTGCACTTACTAGGTGTCCTATAGTTTGCTAAATTTCTGGGGACACAATAATGAGCAATAACAAGAAGCTTCTATGCTTCATGGACAAGTGTTTCCATCTTTAAGAGCTTCTATTCTATTATAGCAGAGAAATGAGAGCAATAAGGCTTGCTATAGTATTTCCTTTTCCAGCAACTTGAATCCTTTGTACTAGTATTTACATTCTGACTCAAATGAGTAACGACTAATAACAGAATAAGGGTGGCTCACTAATTGGGAACAGAACAGACAGAGGTCCTTAATGCCATTCCTTAGAGCACACCTCCCTGGCTGATTGGTAAACTTTTTCTCTTTCCTCCACTTAATCATGAGTCTAATTTCTCCATCAATTGGTGAGCTACCTACACTTTGGTCCAAACCACAGCTGATGTATATCCACATTGCACTTCATGTATTTAATAGTATGGCTGGTTGTCAAACACATGTTGGGAAGCAAATTTATCTATCATGCTCACTCATGCAGAGTGTCATGGAGTCCTGACCCATTTGTTCAGAGGAGCTTCCAATAACAGGCATCCTTTAGCATAAAAATACTCTTTGAATCAATCACCCCACATTCCAATGTATTACCTGAAAGTAAAATGTACTACACATTAGAAGGAAAGACGGGAGAAAGGAAGGGAGGAAAATATGGACAGAACAGAGAAAAGGTCTTGGCACAGATAGAGCAAGCGTAGCCACTAAATCATTCCAAGGAATGCAGTGGTGCAGATTATTTATCTTACCATGCTCTCCCTTCCATTGTTTGGAATGGAAAAACTTGAAAATTAAAAACTCTGTATTTACATTCTCCTTGGGAGGTATGGAGGATTCTAATAAATCTGTTTGGCTGACTCCAGGAAATCTGCTTCTTTTAGTTGCATCACACCCAGCTGTTTGCATTAAAGTTCATCCAATTTGATTTTCATTTGTCAAACTGATGCCTTTGATGTCAAAATTACTCTCGCCATTGCATTTAGCCCTTAAGAGTTTCCAGCTGCCATTGGCTCTGTAGCTGTGTTGAGGTCTTAAGGCAGTCTTGGGTCATATTTTTCTACTTTGCAGTTGTCTAAACTCTATGTAGGTGACCTCATTCAGCTTGATGACCTAACTCGAGACACTCGTCCAAGATGACTTGGGAGCTGCTGCTGCATTGTGCTCACCCTCTGGTAACCAGCTTTGGCTGTATCTACTTCTCATGGAGAGTACACAATTCATACCAACGTCTTCTGTTCATTTGGACAAAGAATATGTTCAATTCCGTTTGGAATCACTGATTGCCACCTGATTTACAATGTCTCTTTTTCTCCTTCAGAACAGATAACCTCTTAGTGTTGAATGAGTCACAGATTGGTTTGGGGATCATAAGTAGACCACAGAGTATTGAATCAACATTTAAAGAGCTCTTCAGTGGCACAGTATTCAGTTCTGTTCCTTGGGATTCTTTATGAGAGAGACGTCTATTGTTATCTTTCCTTTATAGATGAGAAAACCAAGAGGTTAGGTAAAGTGTCCAAAAGGCTTTTTTTTTTTTTTTTTTTCCTTTCCCTAATAACTCTCTAGACAAAACTTTGCTCTGCAAACTTTTGGCCACACTAATTTCTGTTTGTAAAATTCTGTCTGATTTGATCCAAAACTTTCTTTTTATTTATCTAATCTTGTCCCTTCTATATTTCCTCTCTGAAGAGAATACAAGTTACCAACATTCTGATCTCTGTCTTATGGGTGCATTTTCCATCACCAACTTAAAATGTGTTGAGTTAATTCTCTCTGAGAATCAGTTATCTCACTTGTGAATAGGACTCTGTACTTCCATTTTAGAGTCTTCACAAGGATTAATTGAAACAATAAGAAAAAATATCATTCTGACTGGTACCTAGTGGAACTATGGCACTGGGCCACAAAGCTATTAGAAAAAAATAATAAAATTGCAGATTCATCTAGAATAACCCTTTCTGAACTGAGAAAGCATTTATCTGGAGAATTGAGTCTGATTCTGTGTGAATTTTCTCTAAAAAGTAACTCCCTCCTAACCCCAGATTCAATGTACTGTTTCCTACCACTTTCATAGCAAATTGCCACGTATTTAGTGGCTTGAAGCAACACAGATCTATTATAATTTCGGAGGTCAGAAGTCCACAGTGTGCTGGCAGGCCTGCGCTCCTCCTGGAGGTTCGGGGGGAACCTCTTTCCTTGTCTTTTCCAGTTTCCAGAGGCTGCCCACACCCCTTGGCTAACGGCCTTGCCTCTCCCTCCTCTGTTTCAGCTGCCACATCTCCTTATCAGACTCTCCTCCCTCTTCCTCCCCTCTCCTTTTTTTTTTTCCTTCTTATAAGGACTCTTGTGATTACACTGCACGCAAGGAGATAACACAGTATAATTGCCCCATGTCAAGATCCTTAAACTTTATTTAAGCAATGTCCTCTTTGCAACATAAAGTAGCATACATGAGTTCTGGGCATGGACATCTTTGGGAGGCCAATATGCTCCCTACCCCAGCTAATAGTTTGATTTTGAAGGTCTCCTCTTTGAGTTGAAATCCATTTTTCATTCATTAGTTCTGTATCCTTTAATAACCTTACTGATATTTTCAGTTACTGAAATCTTAAAAGGTAGATAACCTCATGCTTTTTTAAAAATAAACATGCAATAATCAATGACTTGCTCACACTACCTTCCTGCTTATAATCCCTATTTCCTTTTCTGTTTATAGATAATGTTTAACTGCTGTACTTCTTTTGTGTTGGTCTGTTTCTGGCTTAGGTGCTCTCAAAGTGTAAGCTCCCAGAAAGCAGGTCTTGATTATTGTGGCATTTTATAAAAGAATTTGCTCAACCCAGGACATACCACAAAACAAATCCTATTTAATAACTATATTATTTACCTTCTTTCCCTTAATTTTTATTGAAAGGCATAATTAAGAAAATGGCAGATTTATAGTGGTTTCTCTTTCAGTTTTTAAGCTGGTGTTTCTATATTTTGCTATCACAGTAAAGTATTTTACTATATAATATGGAGGCGGAGAGATGAGCAATCCTTCCAATATCTACCATTCTAATTGTTACATGTGTAGGATCTATTTATACGTAATAATCCAATCACTATTCTAAGAATTTCACATACTATGACTTAATTCCAGAAACATGTAATATATTCAGATGGTAACAGAAAACCAATTTTTGTTTCTGAACTTGTGTGTGTGTGTGTATATATGTGTGTGTGTATAAATTCTAAGAAGACATTCACTCAAGTGATAGTAAATTTAAATTTATTGAATGCGCTGACTGGATTTTCCAGATCTGAGGAAAAATAAACGTCTTTAAAGCCAAGTTTTCTTTTGAACTTTATATTAAAATATGATTAAGATAGGCTGTAATTCTGGAGGGCATTTTATCCTTGAGGGTGGTGGGTTTTAATTGGAGCATTGTGCACCACGGTACACTTTTTAAGGACAAGCAGGATACTCAGTTAATAAGGGCACTGACATTCCATTTCTGGCCAGGATGCTTCGTCTCTAAGGACCTTGCACTCAGAAAACTTTGCCCAGCTGGCTTTATCTGGAATGCATGAGCTTCTCCCCAGTTTTGTTTTTGTTTTTCCCCAGCCCTGGGTATATAGTTTAACTTACATTCATGGATCTCATCAACTTAAAACTGATTTTCAAAAGTTGTTCTCTGGAACCTATGTGATTGTGAAGACAATGTCTAATGAATATCTCCATGTATGTGTCACCATTTCCAATTAAATCTCATTCTGATGTCATTGGAATTCCAGCTTATTGAAAAGATTACAGAAGAGCATCATTATCCCTAAAAATTTGAAAACCATCAGCCTGCACGAAGTTGAAGTCTAGTTTCATAAATTATTCTTAAATAGAGCTAGCATTACTCTTGATAAACTACTTTACAAGAATATTGGGGCAGCAACTGCCTTCTTATTTTTCTTCTTTCTTCTATTCCTTTGTTTCTTTACTTCCTTCTACTTCTCTCCTTCCTTCTCAGTCTCTTTCTTCCTCCAACTCTCTTTTCTTTGTTCTTTTCTCTATTTTTCCCCCTGTTCTTCCTGTGTCTCTTCCTTCTTTCATTCTCTGTCCTTTCTCTTTCTTTGTAATGGGACAGGATACAGGAAATGACCACATCCAGCCTTTTCCTCTACACACATATGATGGTAGGTTCTGATTCCTTGTTTTCCACTTTGAAGTGATGGTGTGCACAAAAGTCTAAAAACATCTGTGAAGTCAAGGGTCTGATTTTTTGGCAGCCACACAAGAACTTAGGCAGTGAAGTGATTATTTTTCTTCAAAATAGCCTTATACAATATAGGTATTTATTTAGTGAGTGCTTCCATTACTCAAAGTATTTTGAAACTCCTTTTTTGAATCTGCCTTCTGTTACAGTCTCAGAGTGTCTCACTACATTTTAACCACACTTCATTTGATTCAAAATGCATTCCTTGTATTAATCATTTACTTTTTGTACCAGACATAAGTTCAATGCCTTTTGCTTATTTTCAAATGACAACTCCAAGAATGAATGTTTACCAACACCAAGGACAATCAAAAGAATGCACCCACTTAAAGATCAAATGTTTTAACTTTTATCCAGTGATTGGCAATAGCTGGAATATCGAACAAAAATCTAGATATGCTGCTCAATGCAATATGATAGCTAAAATTAAGAAATTAATTTTAGAGGTAAATATACATAATAAAACTCTAAGTGCAAAATCATTCATAGAGCATTGCATGACACACACAAAAACATACCCCTCCATACATTTATATAAAAGAAATTACAGTGTTTAAAATGGTTACTTCTAAATGATCAAATTATGAGTGGTTTTCTTCTTTTTCTAATTTACAGAGTATATACAACTACTTTTTTAATCAAAGAAGAGAAAACAATGTAGCTTTGACTCATAAAGTTAATTCTAAATATAAATATTTAAAATGCTGTGATTGATGACACCATCACTAGAATAAATGCATAACCTTTAAGGGTTCATCCATATTTCAATTCATCTGGGTTATTTTTGTTTAGAAATAGTCATATTAATTTCAGGCAGGATTGTACAAATATATAATACATGTTTGTAAAACACTACCAACTTTTCCTCTTACACACATAGGTAATGACCTGAAAATCACAGCTATTGAGCCATGGTCTGGGCATCAGAGAGCATTGGATCTAATAGGTATCTAATTAATCTGGTAAGGAGCTCTGGTTTGTAGAGTCAGCTATACTATACTCTAAAAGGCAAGCACTTACTTTAGCTGGGCCAGTGATAAAATAAGCTTAAGATCTCTTCCATCTCTAAAATTTAGTGAATCTTTTTATTCACTGGTTTGGTAATAATTACTAAATAGGTGGCTGCTCCATTAGTAATGCTACCCACAGCAAACAAAATTGACCAGAGGCAACAAAGAAAGGGTTTGATGGATTGTCCCTTAAATCATACTGGAATTTCCCCAGATTAATTTGGCAGTGGTTGTAGCATCTCAGAAACAATAAGAGTTAAGCATGCCATCTCTTAAAGCTAACCAACTGCATTTTCACCTTTTTCAGAAACAAGAGTGGCTCTTGATTTTACTCTAAGTAAAATTCTCTTCAAAGTCTCCTGCTTAAAAAAAAAAAAAAAAAACAACAAAATCTCCTGCTTGAGTGTTTCTAGACCTAATACTACTCTGTATGACTTGAGGATTCTAGAAAATACACAATGCCAAAAAAGTAAAATGCAGTGAATTTTAAGTAATCACAAATTTCACTGTTTTCCCCTTAATTTTCTGACTACTCGTCTTCCAGCTTTCATTTCTGTATTATTCAGAGTAATGCTATATGCTATTATCAATTCAGTTCAGCTGCTCAGTCGTGTCTGACTCTTTGCGACCCCATGAACTGCAGCATGCCAGGCCTCCCTGTCATCACCAACTCCTGGAGTTCACCCAAACTCACGTCCATCAAGTTGGTGATGCCATCCAGCCATCTCATCCTCTGTTGTCCCCTTCTCCTCCTGCCCTCAATCCCTCCCAGCATCAGAGTCTTTTCCAATGAGTTAACTCTTTGCATGAAGTGGCCAGAGTATTGGAGTTTCAGCTTTAGCATCATTCCTTCCAAAGAACACCCAGGACTGATCTCCTTTAGGATGGACTGGTTGGATCTCCTTGCAGTCCAAGGGATTCTCAAGAGTCTTCTCCAACACCACAGTTTAAAAGCATCAATTCTTTGGTGCACAGCTTTCTTCACAGTCCAACTTTCACATCCATACATGACCACTGGAAAAACCATAGCCTTGACTAAATGGACCTTTGTTGGCAAAGTAATGTCTCTGCTTTTCAATATGCTATCTAGGTTGGTCATAACTTTCCTTCCAAGGAGTAAGTGTCTTTTAATTTCATGGCTGCAGTCACCATCTGCAGTGATTTTGGAGCCCATAAAAATAAAGTCTGACACTGTTTCCACTGTTTCCCCATCTATTTGCCACGAAGTGATGGGGCCAGATGCCATGATCTTAGTTTCCTGAATGTTGAGCTTTAAGCCAACTTTTTCACTCTCCTCTTTCACTTTCATCAAGAGGCTTTTTAGCTCCTCTTTACTTTCTGCCATAAGGGTGGTGTCATCTGCATATCTGAGGTTATTGACATTTCTCCCTGCAGTCTTGATTCCAGCTTGTGCTTCTTCCAGCCCAGTGTTTCTCATGATGTACTCTACATATAAGTTAAATAAGCAGGGCGACAATATACAGCCTTGATGTACTCCTTTTCCTATTTGGAACCAGTCTGTTATTCCATGTCCAGTGTTAACTGTTGCCTCCTGACCTGAATATAGGTTTCTCAAGAGGCAGGTCAGGTGGTCTGGTATTCCCATCTCTTTATAAATAATCACAAATTTTGTATGGCCATACCAAAAAAGAGTTTTTTCCTATTTTCCTCACAGTTTGACTGTGAGCTCTAGGATCTCTCGAGCTATTTTTCCTTATTCTGACTCAGAGCTCTAGGATCTGTATCTGTGGCTATGCAAAGCCTTAATATTTTGAAGTTCTTGACTTCCACCTGGCAGAAGGCTTCTGGAGACAATCCATCCACTTTATAAAGGGAGAAGCAAGAGTGAAACACAGGGCACTTCCCACACTGGTTGGCACTAATCAGTCACAGGGCCACGTGGATGCTAGGAGTGCTGGGAAATGTAGTTCCTGCTTGGGCATCTGCTTCCCAGTAACGGTTCCACACTAGGGAAGGCAGAGCACAAATTTTAGTATAGAACCTCACATCTCTGGTCCATTTCCTTGGCTTTCTTAGTTTTTTTTTTTTATTTTTTTTTCAATTGGAGGATATTTGCTTTACAATGTTGTATTGGTTTCTGCTGTACAACAATGCAAATCAGCCATGATTATATATATATATATATATTATATATTTATATATATATATATTTATCCCCTCTCCTGAGCCCCCCACCCTCCTCCCATCCCATCCCTCTAGGTCATCATGGAGCACCAGGTTGGGCTCCCTGTGTTATATAGCAGCTTCCCACTAGTTATCTGTTTTACATATGATAGTGTCAATGTTATGGCCTTCTTGTCGTAAAGCCACTTTAAAATGGTATATTAATATGCAAATTTTATCAAGATATAACATATGTTCATATATGCACCAGTTTTCTCATTCAACAATGTTTGTTTGATAATCTTCCATGTATATGACCCTATATACTCTAGCCTTGGGGTTACAATAGTGAAAAAGACAATCCTGGTATTTCTAGCCTCAAGAGCTAACTGTCTTGTTATTGTTACAGATAATAAATAAGTAGCCAGCAAATAATCACAAGGAAACCAACAGGGCACTGTGACACTGATGGCTGGTGAGAGGCCTGCTTTGATTAGACAGTCAGAAAAAACCTCTCTGACAACAGACATTTGATCCTAGACCCGATCTGTGAGAAGAAGCTAACTCTACAATGAACACATCAGGGAAAACAACACATACAAAGGTCTTTATGTGGAAAAGAGTATGAAGAGTTTATATGATTTTTCTAAAGACGAGATTTATGTCTTTAGAATGATTAGATGTATTGCTTTGCAGATTGCATACAGTTACCAATAATAAAGGGAATATATGCAATGGAAAATGTTCCAGAATATCTGGGCAATACCTTGACCAAGTGATCAAACTTCATCTGCAATGGAATAAATTAGCAGTCTGTGTCCCCGCCGTGATGGACTGAAGACACACCGTCAGTTCCATGGGGTTCTTGAAAAAATAAACATGAAAAGTTCTGACCTGAAGCTAATCATGAGAAAACAGTCAACCAACTCCAAACTGTGAGACATATTTCAATACTGTGCACCTGGACTCTTCTCATGGAGGGTAAACAGACAAGGCAGCTAAACAGCTAAACTAGATGAAAACATGGATAAAACATACAACAACCACAAGAAACAATAGCTAGAAAGGGCCTCATTGAGACAGTTGTGGAAGTCTGACTATGATTATTAGATAATATTATTGTATCAATGTTAAATTTCCTGAGTGTGATGGAGGTCTCATGGTTACATAGGATTCCCTTATGTTAGGAAATACATGATGAAGAGTTCAGGAATAAAATGTGAACCTTAGTGATGGTACATTGATGTTTATTATATTATTCCTGCAAATTTTGTTTGTCTTTCAAAATTAAAAGTTGGAGAAATTATTAGATTCTTTTTTTTTAATTATTCAAGGTCCTTTGTGGGAAGGAAATTGGGAAGGGATGAGCAGAAATGCACAAAACACTCAGAGGGCTATCGCCGTGACCCAGGAGGGAAGTGCTGATGCTCTGCCTTGGTTATGGCAGTGGGTGTTTAACGCTGGAAGTGAAATAGATGGATTCAAATATATTTTGGAAGTAGAATCAATAGCTTTTTCCTAGATTGAATGTGAGAAAATGAAAGTGAAAAAATAAAATAATGATGGAGGTGATGTAATACACAAAACTCATGCTGGGGTGAATCTCAGATTTCACTGAGACGTTTAACTACAGAAGCTAATAGGAAAGCATGTTTCACAGACACAAGATTCACAATATCCAGAGGATACAAGATCCCAGCTGTGTCAGAAGTAGCACGGCAGTTCTCAGTACTGAGAGATGCAAAGTTGTTCCACTGGGTTCTCATAACAAGGGTGACCACAGTGTAAATATCATTCCCTTCTTACTCCATCTGTACACTTCCAGTGACCACACAACCAATCATTTAAATGACTCAACTAAGCTTTGGCAAGTAGACATATTATCAGCAACGGGCATCTTCAAAATTCCTGCAGAAAGAAAACCCACTGGGCCTGAAACTCTAAGCTTAATTCAATTTGAAGAGAATAAGCAGTTTTGTTCAGTTCAGAACGTGCTACTTAGTATTTTATGCCAGAACTGTTATTGCGATCACATGGAGGAGAGAAATCAATGTGAATGGTAAATTCTAGGAAATGCCCACACTTCCCAGTTGCTATATCTATTTTAGTTGGTGGCAATTACGATTTACTACGCAACACTCAAAATACAAATGGTGCGGTGTTAAAGGAGATGGAAGTGACAGATTTGCAACCTCAAGGCGTGACTTCAAAATATTGGTGCCGGAAAGACTTCCAGTTCCGGAAGGCGGTAGAGACACAGCACGCAGAGCCCCGGCAGGTGAGGGTGATGGCGGGGGAGAAGAGCTTGGAGCCCGCTGGATGTGGAAGTGAAGCTGTGCAAGCGGGTGGGAGACGCAGGCGCGGGCAGATGGAGGAGGCCTTGGGTGCCAATCGCACGATGGGATGGCACAGACAGTGAGCAGGGAGTGAGGAAACACTGCTAAGCAGGGAAACTGAGAGCATAAGGACGGAACGAGAGAATCCAGAAGGAAAGCTAAGAACTTGAGCAGAATGAAGAAGCAGGGTTATATGAGGAGAAGGCGCCCGCTAGCCCACCTCCAGGCTCGTCTGCCCTGATCTCGGGCAAGGAAACTGGATTCCGAGTACCACCTGCTGGAGGCTCCCGTGCCCTCTGCAGATAGTTGGTTTCATCCAATGGGAGGCACTGTGAGAGAATCGGAGGACCAGCATAGGGGGAGGTTTGCTTCTTGCCTGGCTTCTGTCTTCTGACTCTCAGTACTCCTTCCATTTCCACTGCAGCGGCAGCCCTCACCACCTTCCATGGCTTTTACCCTCCAGGCTGTGCTTGGTCATAGCATCCCACCTGTGCTAGACCAGAGGAAGGCCATCATCTCTTGTTTCCCTCAACTCATGCTTACCTCTTTGTAAGTGGTCACTTGATTAAATGCTCAGGAAAATGCCCTCTAGTCCTGGCTGAGACCCTGACTCACATGGGGAGTTGCAAATACCCCTGTCCGACTTCAGGGAGGTTAAGGAGGTAATGGGAACCACACCAACGTAACAGGGCAGATGGTCTGACTCTGAAGTATGACACGTAAATTACATCTCCATATTCTTAAAACAGAAAGATGACAGAGTCCCTAATCTTTCCACACTTGCATTACTTCTTCAGTCCATATGATACCCACATTCTTTCTAACCAATGTCTCTTGGGTTCCAGTATCGTATCTAATACTTGTCCACATTTAGGTCTTTGCATCCAAATGGATTAGAACCTGGAGTTCTAGGCAATTCAGAACGATGAGGAAATTAGCTTGAGAGGACTTCCATTCAGGATAGTTGCATTTATCCAGGTGAGCATCACCACCTCAGAGGTATGCATACTTCAGAATTAAACCTCAAAGCTTCCTAACCTAGGCACCCATTCTGCCTCCTCTGCAGCTCATCTGCCCTGGTTTTTGCAATAACTGCAGAAAGGGAAAATTGTTGAAAGTCATACGCACATTTAAAATTTCCAGGGGTATGCAGTTTGTGTCATAGATATTGCAAGGACAGTGAGAATGCAAACTGAGATTCATACACAAAAGAAAAGAAAAGAAAGAGAGATTACACTTTATACTAAACCATTAGAGTAGTTTCAGATTGTTTTCTCGTCTCTAAGATTACAATAATTAAAATACATTTTGAAAAGTTGCTTATGTGTAAAAATGGTCCTGTGAAATTAAACACACAGACACAAACATGCAAAAAGATACCTGTCTTCCCCCCTGCCCTCATTCACCTCCACCACACAAGCTTTCTGCTTCATCTATGAAGTGGCGATGATTGTCACATTCAGTGTAACGCTGATGCACAGGGAACATCAGTGGAGTGCAGGGAATGAGAAGGACCTCAGCTACAATACCTCAAATTAGAAGTTGCTCTTGAAAATCTATCCCTGAAATAAAAGTAATCAGAGGACTATACTAGACTGAATTCAAGTGACACTGTTTTAAGCACAAACAGCAGAAGTGAGGGACATTGGTACCTCTTACACACAATAGCAGTGGCCAAGAATGGCTTGTTATTAAAACTACTCAAACTTCCTTTTAAAGAAAAGACGTGCCTTTGTTCTCCCAACCCCTCTACTTGGAGCAATCTTTTTTCCATCTGATATAAATTATGGTTCAAGTCTCATGAAACAAGGCTCTAGAAAGATATCTTTTACTCTGCCAGCACTGACATTATAAGTTTGCATCAAACCACGTACAGTGAGGATGGTTATTACAGAATATTAGAGTCACATTGTACAAAAGAAGGTTTGGAAGAAATAAATGGAAGAATAGAACTACGGAATAATATGGGGCTAATTCACATCACTTATATTCAATAATAGGAAAATATTGTAGGTGTAATTAGAACAAGAACACAGAGAAATAAACCAGGACAAGGAAGAGAACCTGAAAGTTTAGAAAGAAAAGGTATGTCAGATGAATGATGATATTACAGAAAAGATCACTTGTCCATACCATCTCTAAAAACTAAGTGACTAAAATTTAACCTTAACCAAAGTCATGGTTAGTTCTTCATTTTACTATGCAAAATTCTTTTCAATGTCTCCCATTTAAGTGTGTCTATGCCTAATTATATTCTAACCAATAAGCTTTGGAACATTTTTTAAAAAAGACAATATGCAGAAAATTGAAATAAATAATTTCCAAGACAAATATACCAAGAATTGGAGGCCTAAGCATCTTCCTTTGGAAAGAAGAAATTCCCTCAAAGAAGATATTATGATGGCAATGATGACCCTGTATGCAAGACAGGAAAAAAGACACAGCTGTGTATAACGGACTTTTGGACTCAGAGGGAGAGGGAGAGGGTGGGATGATTTTGGACAATGGCATTCTATCATGTATACTATCATGTAAGAATTGAATCGCCAGTCTATGTCTGATGCAGGATACAGCATGCTTGGGGTTGGTGCATGGGGATGACCCACTGAGATGTTATGGGGAGGGAGGTGGGAGGGGGGTTCATGTTTGGGAACACATGTAAGAATTAAAGATTTTAAAATTAAAAAAAAATTAAAAAATAATAAAAAAAATAAAAATAAAAAAGAAGATATTATGGAATTTTATTCTAGCCTTTCTTAGAAATTACAGCTGTACTTTATAGAGCAAAATCTGGAAATCATAACATTTCAAGACAAGAAAGTCAGAACTTTCTGGTGTAAGTGTGAGCCAAACACTTTGGTGAACAAAACATGGTCCAAAACAACTAGTCCAGTCTTACTGCGGGGCCGGGGGGGGGGGGGGGGGGGGGGGGGGTGCGGAATGAGAACAATCAGAGAAGCACAGACCATTAGAATCGCTTTTAAAGGGGAAGATGCTGGAAGAATTCATCATGAAAAAAATATACATAAACTGCTAAGAAATGCCTCACTTACCACGAAAAAGGAAGGTCTAATTTACAAAAATAATCACGTTCTACCACCCTTGAAGAAACAACTTGATTAAATATCTAAATGAGTTGACTTTAGAAACACCTTGGGCATATTTTACCTGGGCTTCATAAGAAAGCCTTTGTACAGTGTTATACACAGGGGTAATCGGTTAAATAATTATTAAACTTGGGAGACATGCACAGGTCTTGGCCAGATAAGTACAGCCCCATAAGCTTCATCAGATAAAGGAGCCGGCAAAGTCCCACAGAACATTTCCATTAGAGGAACAGTTTGGTTCTCTCGATGTATTAATGAGGTAGGGGCAAAAAGGAAAGAAAAAGAACAGGCAGTCAAGTCATTCCCTCTGCACATAATGAAGTACAGGGAGACCGTGCTGGAGAGGGAAAGCCACATCGTTTATCTTGGCGGGAAGAGCTCCGTCTTGGGTGGCACTTTTCAGGCACGTTGTATTGTGCTCAGGCTTTCCCAGTCCTGATAGATTTGCTTTTTCTTTAATAATACATTGGGTTTGTAGAACCCTTTTCTTCCTAAAAGCACCAAGTACTTTTCATGGATTTTTTTATTTCATTTATCCTCATCAAAGGGAGTTTTAAAAGGCCAGCAAAAGCTGTCTGTTTTATAGGCAAGAAAGATAGGTTCACAGAGGCCAGCTGATATGCCCATGGTCCCAGGGAACATATGCTGCAAGGCATAACCCTCTGTGTCCATCAGCCTATGTACTGAATGGCCACGGAGGGGGTTTCAGACCCTGTTGTTAGGTATCCTGGCACATCCATGGCACAGAATCCTGATGCAGGATGCCCCTCATGCTTGTTTAGGCTTCTTACTCTAGGCCAGGAGTTAGCAACCCATGACCCAAGGGCCAGATCTGTACTGTGGCCTTCTTATATATGGCCCACAAGTTAAGAATGATTTTTACATTTCTAAATGGTTGAAAAAAATCAAATGAAGAGTATATTTCATGACCTGTGAAAAATTATATGGAATTCAAATGTCAGCATTCAATAAGTAAAGTTTTATTGGAACACAACCATGTCCATTCATTTACTTTTGTCTGGCTGCTTTTGTGCTAGAGAGCAGATCAGGGTAGTTGTCACAGATACCATATGGCCCATAAAGTTGTTTGTTTTTATCTGGCTTGTTCCAGAAAGTATTTGCTGACTCAGTGAGTTTTCTTCCTTCCTCCCTTTCTTCCTAACTCCCTCCTTCCCTTCCTTCCTTCTTTCTTTTAGCAATTGAACATTTCCTTCAGAAAACTCTTTAGTAGGGAATTGGAGCATCCCATTCAAGACTCTGCCACATTTGGCTCCCCAAAGTGAAGCCAGAAGCTTGCCTGAAAGCTCAGTCTCAAAATGGTGAAACCAAGGAGGCAGGACCTGTCTGTCTCTCTTTTAAACCAAACTAAACAGATGAGTGAGAGTGCATAGCTGCTGATGCTGTCTCCCTAAAAGTGAAGGACAATCACCTCCCCAGGAATTCCCTTTCCTATTGGATTGTGAACCTCTTGTGACATAAGCATGCCTTATCTATCTTTCTGCCCCCAGTCCCTCCCGCTTCATTAGAACTTAGTATCTATTAACTTAATGTTAATGGACTGACAAAATAAATTACTTACACCCTGAGTCCAATCAACATCTAGGACAGACATAGAAGTCCTATGCTCTGCCTCTTGTCCCATTTCTTGTCTGTTGAAACAGTGTTTGTGTCCTTCTACAGAGTTCCTTGAAATCACAGAGATTATGGAAAAGACTAAACACACACCATCCTCTCCTTAAAAAAAAAAATATATATGAAACAATTTTCTACTGTCAGGGTTGAGACACACAGCCTAAAAGCAGTTGATGATATTTAGAAGCATTAGTAACTGAGTTCTCATTAATCAACATTCGATAATCATTTGTTCCAGAGTGACTGAAGGAAGAGGGGTAAAAAAGTTTAAAACAAGCCCATCAATAACTCTGTTATGGAGGAAAATTCCTACGGAGTAATTGTGCCTTTTATAAAGAAAGTGAGTGAGATTTCTTTTTCCCCAGGTATAGTTGCTTACCCTGTAGCAGTTCAACAAAACCAAGGATGTTTTTGTCTGCTGGATGTTACCAAGTTCTATATAAAAAGACAAAGTTCTGGAAACAGACCACATTTTTGCCTTGAAATGTATATCTCTGTTTTCACATTACAATGACTAGCTCTTGCTTTCCTGCATGAAACCAGGACCCTCACTTGGCAGCCTGTCCCAGGAACTCACCCAATACCTGGGACATGATCATCCTCTTTACCAAGGATATTAGTAAATCTACTTCTGACCTAAAAATAAAAGACAAAGTTCTTACATTGGTCTCCATAATGCAGGAGAAAGTGTTCAGACACACTGACATAAACCAAATATACCCTTTTCTCTAGTGTCCTCTTGTCTGCTAAGGATCTTTCTCACATTTACTGTCAACCAAACCCCAAAGGCAAAAATGCCGGTGGAGGTAAGAGTCAGTCTTCTGCTCAGCTCAGCTGCATTTCTCATGGATTAACGGATCTGTGAGATATAAAATGAACAAGGATTGATCCTATCCTTTATGGTGATGGCTTTGCTGCTAGAGCAAAGAAGATAAATGATGACTTCAGACTATGATTAACCCCAAATGAACTGTTTCAGTCAGTCCCTGGGCAGGCAAGGAAAGCCTGCTCAGGTGAAAGTGTGAGAAGACAATTTATGGAGTGTGAAGGCACTCTTTTCAGAGCAGCAGTAAGGAGACCTCCGGGGGACACTGAGGCACCCAGAGACCAGAAGCAGGCAGAAGCTATTACCATCTCATCACCTGAGGAAGGAAGGGCAGGGACAGTCCTAGAGGGTTCTAGTAAGAGCTGAGCCGTAGAGAAGAGCCACCTCACCGAAGCTGTCCTGAGGCATTGTCAGAACTACAGAGTAAAGCAGGGAAAAGGCTGTGGGGAAAGTGCCCTGTCCTCTCCCATCTCCTGCCAGAGCTTCCTGTGTGCCGATTCCAACCAGAAGCCAGAGGTCAAGGGAGTCTGGCCAGTGCCATTAGTAGAGATCATAGAAGTCTCCCCTCTCTACCCAGCCTGGGCAAATATCAGTGCAGAGAATGGGTAAACAGGTGGACAAGAATGGGCGAATGGAAAATGGCCAGCAGATGAGCCACAATATGAATCAACTGTCCGTATCCTCCTGTCTCCTATAGCCAACCAACCATATACCTCTCTCTAACTCTCTTCTGCAAGCTTCTGTGCTTTCCAAGTGAAAGAGAACAAATTAATAAGCAACTGAATTTGCTAAGTCATCAGACAAGTGTAGGACAATGATTAGCCAACCATAGGAAACTGACTTGCCGAAATTTTGAAACAACATTAATTCCCTACCTTCTCCCAAGGGTGCCACAAGAATGTCTGTTGGGTAATAGTAAGAATATTTTAAATCTTTTATGATTTTTCTAGCATTTAAAAATCTAAGTGATTTCTTTTCCTCTAATATGTAGCACTCTATTACGGATTACCTCCTGAGTATGTCCCTTTGTTACAGCCAAGCCCGTAGAATGACACGTTCACTTCATTAGGAAGCCTCAGAGTTCCAAGGGATAATATTGCATGAGGACATGAAGTACAGGCTGGGCTTGCAAACAGAACCCAGAGGTTTAAGTTCTTGATCCTTCACTTTTAGTGCTTGAGTGACCTTGATCTTATGCTCAGCTCTTAACCTCCCTAGGCTTCAGTTTTATCATTTGTAAAATGATGGAGTTGACCTGTATGAATTCTAAGATTCCTTTTATCTCTGAGATTCTGTGACTCTGTGCTTCTACTTACACTCAAGTAACTGAAAGTGTTGTATTGCAGAAAGAATATATTACAGACTTAATAGTGCCTGATACAGGACATGGAGGGAGAGATCCAATACTGAAAATCAATACCACTAACACAGGACAGAAGATGAAAAGTGCAGAGGGCAGTCAATCAAGGGCTAATGGCAGACTTGTTGACCAAGCCTAAAGACCAAAAGAAAAATGGGAATGTGGAAAGGAGGGCTAGGGGGTGGTATCAAGATAAGGCTTCCTTTAGGAATAGCTGCTGGTGGAATAATTTATAGAGCATGGTGACTTTTAGTTTTTCTTGTTTGAAATATTACAGGTTTATCTGCTACTACTAGCTGTCAACTAGACATTTGGCATATTGTTCCCTAGGCCCTGAATATCATTCTGATACTCAATATCTAAGTAAAAACAGGCTGGTCCCTCACATGGCCAAGAATTCTGCACTGTGGAGTAATGACCTAGTTGTGTGGTTGGTTTGGATCTGGTTTCTCCTGCATCCCCCTGCAGCAACTATGAGGACTATTAATAGGAATTATATACTAAGGAGTGCCTAGTGAATTTACTAATCGGGAAACTACCCGTGTGAATCAAGAATGATACTGTTTACTGTCGAAGCTGTGTGTATTGCATACTTGCCAGGATGGTACTGGACAACACATTAGAGAAGAATTACTACCCTGATTGTCCTAGTAATTTATTCTATTACCTTCTGTGATTGAGTACTATGCATTTTTTTAAAAATTTTAACTTTTTAATGTATTTTTGGCTGCATTGGGTCATAATTGCTTGCTCATGGGCTTTTCTCTAGTTGCAGCGAGCAGGGGCTGCTTTCTAGTTGTGGTACATGGGCTACTCATTGCATTGGCTTCTCCTGTTACAGACCGCGGGCTCGAGGGCTCGAGGGCTCGAGGCCTTCAGTAGCTGCAGCACACAGGCTCAGTGGTTGTGCATGGGTCTAGTCACTTCAAGGCATGTGGAATCACCCCAGACCAGGGATAAACCCATGTCCCCTACATTTTCAGGTGGACTCTTACCCACTGGACCAGCTGGGAAGTCCAACAAATAGTTTATTTCAATGATAAGAAGCCTCTCCAACTATTTAAAATAGAATGAGTAAAGATATTGATGGTTCTGTCTGATAAGAGTCTCTCCCTGTGCATGTGGCACCTATTTCTGTTAGATAGCATAGCTCAGGAGGACATCCTGGTACCCAGGCAGGTGACAGAGTTCTCTAGCTTGATGTGCAGGGGACAATGGGCAGTTGATGTCAGTTAACAGTAGACTTGGATAAGCTCTGACAGTCTCTACTCCTACCCTCTGTTCTCTTAACAAACCAACCTCTGCACTGGGAACAAGACTGGTATATATTCTGTTTCTTGACCTACATTGCAAATGAAGATACTACTTAATAAAGAATCCAGTAGTATTCCTTGAAAAAGGAAAAAATAAGTAGCTAGTATTTTTCACAGCTGGAGAAAAAAGAGAACAGTTCCCAGAGCAGAGGACACAGTTTAACCCCAAGCACTTGGCCTTCTGGAGGCCATTCCCCAAGAGTGCAGCTTTGAGTTGTTATCAGCACAGAAACATCAATGCCACTCTTTTTTCTGAGTCTTCCCACCATGCTTCATAAAGAGCCATTCAAAATTCTTTGAAGATGAATAAGTAAACATTGCTTAATTCCAGCCCTTTTTCCTCAATCACTGAGGGGAAGGGACCTCTCTGCTTGTAACCACATAACATAGTCATAACCAGGAAGAAGAAATAGAGGAGAGGGAGAGAGGGGAGTTTCCTAGAGTCTAAACCCTTACTGAAAAATTTCCAGGTATATGTCTCCTTCTTTTCCCCTTCCTCTTGCTGCTCACTCCAGTATTTTTCCTCCCTTTGAATTGGGTCACTGAGAAATCAAGTCAAAAACAGCACACAAACCTAATAACACTCTTTGTTATAAGACATACACGCTATTGTTTTATTTAGTTCTAAAATCTTTGCCCGGGACTGAAAATAGCTTCTTGATAATTTAGTCTTCCAGATGACTCAGACTCATTATAACACAAGTTTGACCTTAAACCTGAGCTGGTTCTGATTTGAACTTCAAATTGTGGCTTTTCAATTCATGACCTCAGGAGCAGACATTATTTACAAAAGCCCACTGTAAGGTTTCATTTTGTTTTATTTTGAAGGCTAAGCATCAGTTTTTACCTAGATTCTCAAGTTTTCTAGAGATCCCAAATAATAAAGCAATCTCTATAACTGAATGAGTTCATATAAGTTTTGTTGTTTAAAAGTTGGAATAAAATGTCTCCTCTCTTTGGGGAGCATGAGAAGCCTTCTGATAGACTGTCTTCTGCCATCAACTGAGTGCCTATATTCAAAGTATTCGTAAGTTGATAATGAAAGCCAGTTGTATTCATTTATACTTATACGTTATACATATTTCTCTGGTGATTTTGTTCTGACTCTGTGGAAGCCCTTTACATATTTTAGCTAATCCTAACACTATCCATATGAGATTTGTGGATAAAGATTATGATGAGGGGGAAGGGACCTCTCTGTAACCACATAACCATAGTCATAACCAGGAAGAAGAAATAGAGGGAGAGAGAGAGGGAGGTTTTTCTACCAGTCTAAACCCTTACTGAAAATTTTCCTGGTCTATGTCTCCTTCTTTTCTCCTTCTTCTTGCTGCTCACTCCAGTATTTTAGCCTGTCAAAATTGTTTTCATTTTCACTCAGCCATAAAAAGAATGAAATTGAGTCAGTTGTAGTGATGAACCTAGAGCCTATTTTACAGAGTGAAGTAAGTCAGAAAGAGAAAAACATATATCGTATATTAATGCAAATATATGGAATCTAGACAGCTTCTCTGGTGGCTCATATGGTAAAGAATCCACCTGCTAGTGCCGGAGATGCAGGTTCAATTCCTGGGTCAGGAAGACTCTCTGGAGGAGGAAATGGCAACCTAGTCCAGTATTCTTGCCTGGAGAATTCCATGGAAAGAGGAGCCTGGTGGGCTACAGTTCATGGGGTTGCAAAGAGTTAGATGAAACTGAGAGACTAACTCGCATCCACACATGTGCACACACACACGCACACACGGAATCTAGAAAAATGATACTGATGAACCTATTTGCGGGGCAGCAATTGGACTGTGAAGAAAGTTGAGAGCTGAAGAATTGGTGCTTTTGAACTGTGGTGTTGGAAAAGACTCTTGAGAGTCCCTTGGACTGCAAGGAAATGCAACCAGTCCATTCTAAAGGAGATCAGTCCTGGGTGTTCTTTGGAAGGACTGATGCTAAAGCTGAAACTCCAATACTTTGGCCACCTCATGCGAAGAGCTGACTCACTGGAAAAGACTCTGATGCTGGGAGGGATTGGGGGCAGGAGTAAAAGGGGACGACAGAGGATGAGATGGCTGGATGGCGTCACTGACTCAATGGACATGAGTTTGTGTAAACTCCGGGAGTTGGTGATGGACAGGGAGGCCTGGCGTCCTGCAATTCATGGGGTCGCAAAGAGTTGGACACGACTGAGCGACTGAACTGAGCTGAATGGAAATGTGGACATAGAGAGCAGACTTATGGACACAGCAGGGGAAAAAGTAAAGGTGGGACAAATTGAGAGAGTAGCATTGATTATATACACTACTATGTAAAATAGATAGCTAGTGGGAAGTTGCTGAATAGAACAGGAAGCTCAACCTGGTGCTCTGTGATGACCTAGAGGTCTGGGATGAGGGGTGGGTGGGAGGGAGGCTCAAGAGGAAGAGGATATATGTATACTTACAGCTGATTCATGTTGTTGTACAGTAGAAACTAACACAACATTGTAAAGCAATTATCCTCCATTTAAAAATTGTTTTCTTCTTCCCTTGGCTTTGTCCAAAGACCCCTTTCTTCCTAAGTCTGTTCTTAGCATGGTCCATCAAACCGATGGCTTCCCTTTATAATAAAAAGTTCCATAGAATTTGACTTTCACCTTGGCAACAAAACCTATTGTATTCTATTTTGTGCAACACTCACTCGTCTTTTGTTTTACCTTGACTTCATTCCTAGGAGGCAAAGTTATATAATTTACAGCAGTTAGCATAGGGTCTGGTCCATAATAGAAACTAAATATCTAGGTGTTAAGTGAATCAAAGGAAGTTTAGATTCCCAAATTTATGTTGCCCTGCAGGAAAACCTGCACACTGAACATTTTCCTAGTCTTCCCTTCTCTTCCCCAATCACTTGTCAGTTGTCATTCTTCTCTTCTAATATTTCTTGAATCTATCATTCATTCTCTGCCTTTGACCATTGTCAGTTTGGTTCACCTGGGGTAGCTTTCTGCCTCTAGTCTCTTTTTACTCCTCACCCTGCCTTCTACCCCTTTCTTCCTACTCTATACTTTACTCTTCTTCGTATACACTCAACTATATCGAGTAAAACAGACAAGCAAACACCTTCAAAGTCACTATCCAGTATTCATTATCACCCACCATATTACAAAGTCCTCTGACATACGTCCATCTTATTTCACGGTATTGGCTGACATAAAAACTGTATTGTAGCCTAACTGGACTTTTCACTGCTTCTGAAAGATTTATAAACCCTCCTACCCATGTCCTTTGGCTCATGCTATTCAGTTGACCTAGAATGGCCACACCTCTAGACGGCCACCTATAGCCATTGTAATCTTACTTGTCTTTTTATACAAAGACAAACTCATTGTATTTAATGGATACAATCTTCCGTTAAATCTCTCCTAATTTTTTCTTTGCACCCCTAAATGAGATGAACTCTTCTTTGGTGGAGATTTCTCTGTTTCACCATCATTTGAATTATTTTTTAATCAGGAATTATGTTTGTTTCATCTTGGTATACTACCTACGGCACCTGGCAGAATGCCTTGCACATATTAGGTTTCAATAAATATTGGTTTGAATTGAGTCTCTTTAAACTCATTCACATTTGGGACTTCTTTAATTCTCAACATCATCTTTCTATTCCATTTTATTTCTCTCAGTATTTAAATGTCACTTTGCAATTTCCCAAAGAAAATGAACTTCCACTCTTTTGTCCCTTGCTCTATAGCATCACCTCCTTTTGCAGCCATTTTAACATTTTCTTTCACTTCTCTTCCACGCTTTCCTTCAGTTATACCCATAGCTCTAGGCAAAAGGATGCATCGTTCTAGAAACATTGGGCATCAGTTCAGGTGGTCTCAAAGATTCTTCCATCAAGTTACATATCTTGAGAATCCAAGTTATTGCAAACTTAACACTTGTGTTCCTATTTCTTTTCTTATTTTTAATTCCCTTCTAATAAAGGAATCTAGAGATCTTTGGAATCTTGGGAAGGGAGAATTCAGGATTCATTAGCCAGTGAAACCTCCATTCCAGGAAGGGATCCAAGCCAAGAGTAGAGATCAATACTAGCTGATAGCAGAATTGCAAGCTTGGAAACTCCATTGTCTGGATGTTCAAGGGAAGACATGCTGTCCTGTCTCCTTGTTTCCAGCATGCCTTTGAGGCATGTTTTGTATTTTCATCAATTCTGCAATAACAGTGTTGCCAGTTCCCAAGATACCTTAAGGGATTGTATATCAGTGTAATGTTCCAAGAATATGATTAAATGAAACTTAATTTTGAAAGAACTGTGTATTGCAAAATTCAGCTTTTGCCTAGTCTTTAGTTCTGGAAGATGACAGAGGAATAAGCAAAGTGCGTGGAGCGAGCAAAAAAGTTAATAGTGATTCCCGAGGAAATCTTTTTGAAACACATTCCAGATATAATTAGAAGTGAGTAAGGAAATGAGAAGAGCAACAGTGATTTGAGCCACATTCATCCAGAGAAAATACATGGCAGAAATTAGGGTAAAAAAAAGGAAAATAAAAAAACTGAATTAAAAAAGAACACACAGAGAATATTTACCAGATATAAAAATATAAAAAATAAAAAATAGTTGAAGAAACAACAGGAGATATCTCCATTGCTGTCAGTCATTTTTATGTCTTCTAATTATAAATATTTATTTTATATAATAAAATACATAGTTATATCACTACTATTAGTCAAATTAACCTGCTCTTGGGAATCCATTATAATGTGAGTCATGAGTAGTTCCACTGGTAAGTAAATCTCTAAGCAATAATGTAGGTTACAAGTAATATCTCCTTTCTTTATACCTCTCTCCCATTATTAATCTGTGGGATATGCAATTAGTGTACATGAGAATGACACAGCAAGCAGACCAGAAATTGGGTTTCCTTTGACATGCAGTCGTGTCCCCTGTGCTTCAGTTGCTCTGCAACAGGAACTTTATTTTCTTTCTTCTATGGAGCGTATCATTATATATACTTAATACATTCTCTTACCATCCTTCCAAAGCAAATAGGGAATACATGTATTTCTCCTACCTGGTTGGATTGGTTCACAAAGGCGCTGCAGGTTAGAGGTGGAGAGCCATTCATAAAGTCAAACAGACCTGGCTTTGAGTCTTCCATTATTGTCTTTGACTCACCATGAGATGTCTTCATTCTGGATCTGAAAATATGCTTAGTATATCTATCTGAAAAGACTGTTGTGAGGATCAATGAGAATATGCATCCATATACATAAACATGCATGCAAACACACACAAGCATACACTGTGTGTGTAGATTTTTTGTAATAGTTGGCACATGGTAAGCATTCATTAAATGTGGCTAAGATTTTTATTATCATGAAGCACTTAATTATTCTTAGTTTTTCAATAATGTAACCACACTGTTCAATACATTCTTCTGGATGCCTGGAGTTAACTGCTAGGCTCCAGCACCCTCCCAACCTGCCTTGGAAAGCTGGACTATGGTCTACCTTCAACCTCTCACTAAGATGTCATAATGAAAGCTATGGGGGATCCTTGTTCTTGACATTATATTTAAATACAAAATTTAGCAGTTTAACAGTCAGGCCATTTTCTTCTCTTTTGTTTTGGTGGGAAATAAATCAAAACATGCAATTCCTGGCATGTAACCAGCTCTCATGGAGAAGCCAATGGCAACCCACTCTAGTACTCTTGCCTGGCAAATCCCATGGATGGAGAAACCTGGTAGGCTGCAGTACATGTGGTCACTAAGAGTCAGACACGACTAAGCAACTTCACTTTCACTTTTCACTTTCATGCATTGGAGAAGGAAATGGCAACCCACTCCAGTGTTCTTGCCTGGAGAATCCCAGGGACGGGGGAGCCTGGTGGGCTGCCATCTATGGGGTCGCACAGAGTTGGACATGACTGAAGCAACTTAGCAGCAGCAGCAACCAGCTCTCAATAAATATCATCATCATCTCATTTGATGGTTTGAATTCTAAACACAATCCTGAAGAAAGCACAGGCACAGAAATAGGCTTAATTTTTAAATTATGACTACTATTACCACAACTGCACTATTACCACATTTTTAACCCTCTTTTCTTGAAATAATTTAAAATTTGCAGAAGAGTCTTAAGCATAGTACAAAGAATATTCCAATAAACCCTTCATCCAGATTCACCAATTGTTACAAGCATTTTACCTCTCTCTCTCATTCTGTCTGTGTGTACGTGTATACGTGTGTGTGTGTGTGTGTGTGTGTGTGTATTAGTATAGACATCATACTCCTTTACCCCAAATACTTTGGCATATTTTTCTTAAGAACAAAGACATTTTCAGTATAATTATAAAATGCAAAACCAGTATAATACTTTTCCCTATAGACTGTCTGTATTAAAATGTCACCACTTATCCCTAAATATATCACTGTAGTATTTATTTTCCCTGATTCAGTTTCCAAGCTAGGCTCATGTGTCATGTTTCATTTCCTATCTCATTTGCCTGCTAACTAGGGTTTACCTCCTTGTTCTGGGAGCTTCATGACAATGCAGTGCAAAAATCAGTGAAGACAAAACTTTTCTTTCTTAATGAGAAGCAACACATATTTATAACATATAATAGATTTTTTAAAGTAATGTGAATTTTATTTGATTCTACCAAAAAAAAAAAGATCAGAGGGGCTTTATTTTTACCTCTGTGGTTACTTTCACCACGGTTACCCAGAAAAGTGTTTTACCATGAAAAAATCACGAGGCTGACCCTGCTTTGATTTAATCTGTTTTCCAGGATGATTTGAATATAAATCAAGTCCTACTAAGTGCCAGTGTGAGTTCTGGCTCTAACCCTGAATCACACAGAGTCGGACACGACTGAAGCAACTTAGCAGCAGCAGCAGCATGTATACTGTATGATTCAATTTATATGAAGTAAAGCAGATTAGAAGTTGCCTGAGGCTGGGAGGCAGGAACTGGTACTCTTTGAAAACAGGCACGGAAGATCTTTTGGAGGCTTAAAAAAAAGTTTAAAAATTGAATTGTAAAGAGGGTTGTACAACTCTAAATTTACTGAAAAATTTTGAATCATATGATTAAAATGGATAAGTTTTGTGCTATGTAATTTACACCTCTAAAAATCTATTGAAAGAAAGGATGGATGGAGGGAGGAAGGGAGGGAAGGACTCAAAAAAAAAAAAAAAGAAAACCCGGGCAAGAGAACTCATCCATAGAACAACTCAGGCAGATATCAGGGAGTTGGGCCTCTCAGACAAAGGCAATAGACAACATCAGTTTTCTGCAGCTGCTTTCTTACCTGAGGCCTGTTTTGAGTAATGGTCAAAGCTTGTGAGTTATCTAACCTGTGTGGTACCTAGAAAGCATTTCCTCTTTGGAAAGCGGAAGAGAGATCCTGTACTATTTTTTTCTCAATATAAAAAATCATACCTGAATTTGTGAGTACAAGCTCATGAAGCTATGACAAAAATTAAAGAGAAGTAGTTTCCACACATGTTTTGAACTTTTGAAGAAAAAGAGAGCTAATAGATGTTGCCAAATTTGTCTTTCTGACAAGTGTCTCTTTGTACAAATATGGTCCCAGGAAGCAGTCTGCATCTATATCAGCTCTTAATTGTGGTATGCTGGGAAAGGACACCATGCAGATTTCACCGCAGAAAAAAATGTAAATGTTGAAGATTTTTATGGAGCAATGACCTCATCGTTATTTTGGTAATTGTATTTTTTTTTTTTAAATAAAATGTGGTAACCTTTCCAAGCCTCCCTTCTGTGGCCTCCATATCCACCTCCTGTAAAAAGCATGAAGAAAACTTCAGTGGAGCAACAAGGCTGTAACACTGGGGGAAATGATTGATTTCACTTGAACACCACCATCAACAAAAAATGTTTAAAAACAGTTTCATGGCTCAACTTTCTCCTTGCTTTTTTTTTTCTCTCTTATAGTTGGAATGTATTTTATCGTCTGTCAGTTTTGCCCTATGATATGTCCTCTTAAATTGGATCTGTAAGCCCTTCATAAAGTTTAATAAATCTTCAGCATTTCACCCTAAGGAAATTATATTAAAAACCTTCAAATGTGAAGTTGGGCCGGCAGACACACAGCGCTGGGAATTTTATCACCATAATCAGCGTGTAATGAAAGCCTCTGTCGCTGTTCCTCCCCAATCATAATCTGCCTGTCTTTATGAAAAAAGGGGGGTTTGTCTGGGTTCATCTGCAAGCTTTAATTGGAAGATATCTTCATTTCATTCCAGCCTACTGGGATAATAACTCAGCCCCGTGTTTAAACACAGGCCCTTGCCGCTGATATTTTTTCATTTAGTAAAGCATGTCTCTTTAAATGATTTAGCAAATCATCATGAATGCCAAGCCAGGGTGATTGGCAGCTCATTGCTGGTGCACCATTTGCATGACATTTGTTCTTCAGCTAAGAAAGCTGCCGCAGGTAAACAAGCAGGCCCTGTACTCACTCCCTTTGAGTCCCTTCCTGTTTATTTTCTCATAATCAAATGACATTTATGGAGAGGCAAATGCAGCTGCACATATATGAGGGAAATGCAATCAGGCTAAACATGATGACTTCATTCAGGTGATATTTTGATTAGAGAAAGGATATTTTTATGACATGGGGGCTTTTTTTATTGAGAAATCTGGCACATTCCCTTCTGTGTAACTAACACTATATTTTATCTATATCTTAACATAAAGGCTGGACTCAAATAATTGGTTTGACTGCGTGTTCACTTATGAGCGTTGCATTAATACTTGGGAAAGCATCAAGCAGGGGACACAAGACACCTTTCTTTGTCCCGTTCAGAAGAAATGAGCCCTTTCTTCCCTCAAAGGAAAAAATGGAAAGAAAGAAAACAAAGCAATGTGATATAATGCTAGTTTCTGCCATCAATGCATGTAGCTTTTCCTAAAGGAGGTTTCAGAGGGGATGCTATTTTACAGTGAAACAGTTTATCCATATTTTCTAGCTTATTGTCCTTATCAAGGGAGATGGACAATAACAAATCAGGGTTTTCCTCCCCTTTTCCTTAAAAAAAAAAGTAATAGTAACATATTATCTGCCTAGTTCATGTGGTCGACTAGGGTAAGAGAGAGCAAGGTGCAGGGTTGTAAGAAATGCAGGAGTCCATAGGACTTGCCGAAAGAGATAGTTCTTCATTGCTGGAGAATGTTCCCCTGCAGTATGGGCAGATATAATCTTTCAAAACTTTCTCAGCTTCTTCTAGTGTTGAAGGCAAAAGGCAGGAGCTGGCTGTCATTTCAGTTCTGTGATAAGGATGCATTTCCACAATCAACTGCCAAATCCCTTCTAAGAAGTGCCTCAGACCATCAGAAACCACCTGATTCTTGATGAGCTAAAATAATCACTCTCATAAAAGTATTGTCTTTTCCCATCACTTGTATATTAAGAGAAGAATAGAGAAACATGTTTATTTTAGGATGAAAAAGTAATCCTAAGCAACCCTAATTTTTTTTTTTTTTTTGGGTCATTTTGATTTTGGGTTCTCTTCTGGTTAGGATCCTTCCTGTGCTTTTTAATTTTTTCTACCATCTGTGAGTCTTGAATGGCAAGGAATGATTCATCCAACCCACAAAACTTTGATTGCCCCCCCAGGCCATCGTGACAAAAAAGACAATGCTTAGACCTGGATGGGCTGGCTGAGATAGCAGGCCTTCAGGAGCCCAGGAAATGAAAAGAGAAAAAGCAACAAATTTGAGAAGGAAATGTGACTGGAACGAAAGAAGAGGTCTAACATGGCCGTATCCCTTATTGGTCTTTTTTTGTTGTTATATTTGAACACAGAAGGAATAATTTTTTCAGCAACATCTTCCAACCTAAAGGCCAATGATCTTAAGCAATAACAACAAACTTGATCTGATTCTTTATACCTTCTGGAATGGTATGCCATTTGATATAGTCTAGAATAAGCTCTGTATTAAGGGGGTGCTGAGTGTTCACTGACTGAAGAAGCTTTTAGCAAGAACTTGATTCTTTTGAGACAAATGAAAGAGAAATCACTTTTCCATTGACAGAGTGCTGTAGTTTAGACTGGGGACACTATCCCATGGAACTATTGGTGTTCTTGGTGTTCTTGGATTGTGTTTGTGTGTAGTCTGGGGAAGCTTTCCAACCCTCTCTTTACTAAAATCATTCATGATTTAAAATGTCTTTTTATTACTTTGTTTGCCTTACTCTAAAATTCAGTAAATCTAAACAAATCTGATACAGATCAGGAAATGGAAATAATTTTAGAACTGTAATATGTAGACTACGGTCAGTGAAGGAGGAGATAAAGTTATCCTGAGGCCTTCCTAAGCAGTTTGTTGACAGTGCTATCAGAGGATAATTTTAACACCGTTTTTGTAAGTAAAGGAGACACACTGGGGAGACTGAAGACTCCTGATGAGTCTGTGACCAGATAGAATCATATTGAAGAGAGGGCTTGTGGCTCATCCATCCTCCACTGTGGCAAGATCAGATTAGGTTCCTTTCTTGTGTCTTCTCTTAGAATTCCACACTTGTCATGATATTTGTCCTATACTATTGAATAACTGCCTATTTAGTGGTCTGTTGTTGTTGTCCAGTCACTAAGTCATGTCTGATTCTATGCGACCCCATGGACTGCAGCACGCCAGGCTTCCCTGTCCTGCACTATCTCCCAGAGTTTGCTCAAATTCATGTCCACTGAGTCAGTGATGCCATCCGACCATCTCATTCTCTGCTGCCTCTTCTTCGTTTGCCCTCAGTCTTTCCTAGCATCAGGGCCTTTTCCAATGAGTTGACTTTTTGTATCAGGTGGCCTAAGTATTGGAGCTTCAGCATAGGGAATTGGCTTCCGTCATCATGAAGACTGGAAAGTCCAAAACCTGCAGGGTGGACCAGTAGGCAGGAGACCTAGAAGGGCTGCTGTTGCAGATGAAGTCTGAGGCAGTCTGCTAGAGAAGTCTGTTTTGCTCAAGGGAGGCTAGACTTTTTGTTATACTCAGGCATTCCAAACATTGAACGGAGCCCACCTACATCATGGAGGGCAAGCTTCTTTATTCAGAGTCCACAGTTTAGATGTTAATCTCATCCAAAAGCATCCAGAATATTCGTTTGACCAAATACCAGGGCCCATTATGGCCCAACTCAGTTGACACATAAAATTAACGTTCACATTTTTCTAAAGTCATCTTTGCTAGGAGGAAAGAAGAAAAAGAGAGAGGCGAAAATGAGAGCAAAAGAAAGAGAGGGAAATAGCATAATCATAGTCATCATTTGGGATTTGAGCTGAGCTGTCATGGCAGAAGTGACTCAGCTACAAGAAGGACCTACCCAGGACCAGGGTACCTCATTTTCCAATTGAGAAGATTCCAGTCAGCTCCATCTAGAGAAGTCTTTCTCTGTTCCCATAGGGACTGGAGATTTTTCATTTGAATATGGCTTTCTCGCCTAATGCTGCATCAAATAGAGGAAGTGGCATTTAGGAAACGCCTATAACTTACCTCAGTAGAAGCAGAAATATTTTCAGATTCTTAAGATCTTGTCACAGGGCAATAAATAACAGTTTATCTTTCTCACCTTGAAAAGAAATTGGTACCAACACAGAGTCTCTAATAGAGTTAGCTTCATTTTCTTCCATATTAGAAGGTAGTAAATACTGATAACTATAGATAAGGCTTATAGTTTCTTCAACTGATTTTTTTAGGACTTATCCGAAGAATTTCAAGCAAAGGATGATCTTCTTTTCCCATCACTGCTAAGACACTCAGTTATATTTAACATTCTGGATTGACTAGATTTAACCTATAATGAATCATGAGGATCTCTTTTGCATCAGGTATGTCCAAATCATTAAAAACTTAGAGTTGTGTCAAAGATAGGGACAATTTGATCATTTTTATTTCCTTATGCTGACAGTAAATCTTTTTTTCTCATCCATATCCTTATGCTGGAAGTAAAATTTTTACTTAGTTGAGTTCACTTTTTATTTTCTTACTTTTTACATTAAAGATAGTATGGTCTAATATGGAATTGAATGGAATTTACTTTGCATATCTTTTCCATTACTTTCTGTATGAATATACATATATATATTGTGCCTGCCTTTTTAAAGGCAAAAATCAGAATAAGGCAAACTTTGTGGAAAAACCAACTTCAGTTCGAAGCTCCTTTTAAATGTGTGAGTCTAGGTATAGCAATCAGCAAAGACAAAATTTCAGAAAGTATGTGACACTTAGGAGTTGAAAGACTAAATTTTCGGTGGTGCTGCTCTGAAAGTGAAAACTTGGTGTTGGCTCATACATATACTTGCCAGCATAAAATCTGTGCCTGCACATGGACAATAAACTGAATATTGCAAATAGCACAAACATGCGGGTACACAGTTCATGTACACAAATACAGAGAGAGAGGCAGAGAAGAGCTAACTGTACATCTTGTTGCCTGTTCCCACCAATTTCTAAACCCACAAATACTGAATTTTACTCTTCTATTGCAGATGCATATTTTAATACAAATAAGACATTTGCCTCTTTCCTTTTCTCTGCTCTTCTTGGAAAGAATGCAAATTTTCTCCCATAAATATCTCTAAATTCAGTCAGTTAAACAAATTTTTCTTTAAGAATGACAGTAAAACAGTATAGAGCTTGGAGTAAAAATCCTAATACATCATCCAAATGTCTTTCTCCCGGAAGTATTCTGAGGTTCTTCTGATAAAGGAAAAGTAAAATTTCTTGCTGTCTCCCTAGTAAAAGAATTCAGAATCAGTTTTAGAACCTTCTAACAATTGTTTTCTGGAAAGTAGATTTAAGGAGCTTATCCTCTAGAGACTTAATCCTATGAGATAATTGTAAGACGGAGATTGTCATGTCAGATATGAAAGGAGTATTGGCAGGTTTACTAAAGAAGCATTCTATTTTGTTTTTGTGCTTGTTCTTCCCATCCAGTTTCTTTTGCAACATGGGCAAATATTGGCTTTTACATTAAAAAATAAAAAAAAAAATCATCATTCTGTTTTTTGTTTCAGAGAGGTTCCTTATGAAATAAAGTAGATGGGACTCTATGAAATGTGCTTCTGTTGCCGGTCTTCAGAGATTAGGTAGTTTGGTTAATAATTAAGATTAGGTATTCTCTTGCCCTACTAAAAGTCACAATCAGTTTGTAAGGAATTTAAACTACTAAATTAAAATTTTAAGAAAAGTTTTTTTCAATATCCATGTATAAAGAAAACCTGAAATTCTGGTCAAGATGATTGCAGTAAACAAAGCAATAATGAGCTGATATCAACAATTAGTTAGAACGTCAAGTTATCATTTTCTGAGGCTCAGGGAACAAATGGAAGAGCAGAAGAAACCTTTTTTTCCATGCTGTTCTCCTTTAGAAGGAAAAAAAAAAAAAAAAAAAACGTAGAGAGAGAAATAATAGGTAGCCAAACTGGCAAGTGCACGATGAAAACTCATCTGCCTGGCATGTTCAGTGTTGTTTTCCATACTTTTCTTTCTGTCCAGAGGCAAACATAAGCCAAGAACTTCATCTTGCCTTTTCTTTCAGTAGATCTGGCATGTTTCCTAGCTTTTAGGTGCTTTACTAAATGTGAGAATCAGGTGTAAGTTGGATTTTAATGATTTATCACATCAGCATAGACTTCATAAACCAAAAGAATATGATGGGTAGATGTTAAACTATATTGGTGGTTTTCAAATGATGTTCCTGCAAACCCATGAATTCCATGGATAGTTCTTGAAAGGCACTCTAAAAGGCAAAAGGGCAGAATAGTGGTTAATGGGCCAGGCTGCAACTTATCCTTGACCATAATCATTTCAAAAAGAGGCACTGGAGTTTTCTTATGTTTTGCATATTCAAAATCCACATAAGGTTTCATCTGGGAAAAAAGAAAATTGGAAATACACACACATTTACACACATGCACACATACACATTGAATTTAATTGGAAATACACTCACACATATTTACACACATGTGCACATACACACACACGCACACACACACACACACTGAACTTAATATGAAAGCCCTTAAACAATTTGTATTTTAAACTCAAAAGGATTTCAATTAGCTGTTGACACAGCACCTGTAAAATACCCAAGATACATGTCTTAGAGAGCACTGTTATCTATTAGCACTGTATTCTTTTATATTTATCCATTTTATTCCAGTGTGGGTATCTACTGGTTCAGGATATCAGAAATGGAGAGAAAAATTGAGTGATAATCCAGTTATTTTCCACCAGAAAAATTGTTCTCCAACTTTGATTACTAAAATCACCTGGGGGTTTGGTAAAAGTTACAAGTTCAAACCCACCTCGTTCAACCAGCCTCCTCCTCTGTGTTCTTCCTTATCTCTCCAGATAAGGATGATACACACTGAAGTTTGGTACCACTAATCTAGAAGAAAAGAGTTGTTGCTCATCCTCCACTTGATATTGTTGCAAATCTAATCTTCACCCTTCAGTTTGGTTTGGGGAAAGAATATCACCACTGTTAACACTTACAAATAGAAAGAAACATAGAGGACAATATTTGTTGTTAAACCATGAGACAAAGACTATTTGATACAGCATGGGTTAGTGAAGTGAAGTGAAGTCGCTCAGTCATGTCCGACTCTTTGCAACCCCATGGACTCATTGTGAAAATCCATGGGGTTTTCCAGGCAATAGTACTGGAGTGAATTGCCATTTCCTTCTCCAGGGGATCTTCCCAACTCAGGGATCGAACCCAGGAATATGTTAAATCAAAGTTCTACAAGAAAGCAACGTATTCCAACTACATTATTGCCTTGTGCTTATTCATTAATGCAGTAAACAAACATTTAATGATGGAAGACAGAGAAATAAACTAGTCATTACAGAGAAGTGATAAAAGGGAATACAGAGTATGACTGATAAACTACCTAAGTTTGCCTCTGTTTTTTAAGAAATCCTTCACAGGGAAGGAACATTTGCAAAGGCAATGGCACCCCACTCCAGTACTCTTGCCTGGAGAATCCCAGGGACAGGGGAGCCTGGTGAGCTGCAGTCCATGGGGTCGCGAAGAGTCGGAGACGACTGACCAACTTCACTTTCACTTTTCACTTTCATGCATTGGAGAAGGAAACGGCAACCCACTCCAATGTTCTTGCCTGGAGAATCCCAGGGATGGGGGAGCCTGGTGGGCTGCCATCTATGGGGTCGCACAGAGTCGGACACGATTGAAGCGACTTAGCAGCAGCAGCAGCAGGTACCACTCATATTTACTTTGTAGCTTTGCCAGAATCAAAGAATTCAAAGTATTCCTTGTCTGTTTTATCTTAATAACTGTCATAAATGATTGGAAATAAAGCATAGCATTTCCCATTTTAATTGTGCTTTTGGATAAGCCATTCAGTTCAGTTTGGTTGCTCAGTTGTGTCCAACTCTTTGTGACCGCATGAATTGTAGCACGCCAGGCCTCCCTGTCCATCACCAACTCCCAGAGTTCACTCAGACTCACGTCCATTGAGTCGGTGATGCCATCCAGCCATCTCATCCTCGGTCGTCCCCTTCTCCTCCTGCACCCAATACCTCCCAGCATCAGAGTCTTTTCCAATGAGTCAACTCATCGCATGAGGTGGCCAAAGTACTGGAGTTTCAGCTTTAGCATCATTCCTTCCAAAGAAATCCCAGGGCTGATCTCTTTCAGAATGGACTGATTGGATCTTCTTGCACTCCAAGGGACTCTCAAGAGTCTCCTCCAACACTGCACTTCAAAAGCATCAATTCTTTGGCGCTCAGCCTTCTTCACAGTCCAACTCTCACATCCGTACATGACTACTGGAAAAACTATAGCCTTGACTAGATGGACCTTAGTCGGCAAAGTAATGTCTCTGCTTTTGAATATGCTATCTAGGTTGGTCATAACTTTTCTTCCAAGGAGTAAGTGTCTTTTAATTTCATGGCTGCAGTCACCATCAGCAGTGATTTTGGAGCCCAAAAAAATAAAGTCTGACACTGTTTCCACTGTTTCCCCATCTATTTCCCATGAAGTGATGGGACCAGATGCCATGATCTTCCTTTTCTGAATGTTGAGCTTTAAGCCAACTTTTTCACTCTCCTCTTTCACTTTCATCAAGAGGCTTTTTAGTTCCTCTTCACTTTCTGCCATAAGGGTGGTGTCATCTGCATATCTGAGGTCATTGATATTTCTCCTGGTAGTCTTGATTCCAGCTTGTGTTTCTTCCAGTCCCCCGTTTCTCATGATGTACTCTGCATATAAGTTAAATAAGCAGGGTGACAATATACAGCCTTGACGTACTCCTTTTCCTATTTGGAACCAGTCTGTTGTTCCATGTCTAGTTCTAATTGTTGCTTCCTGACCTACATACAGATTTCTCAAGAAGCAGGTCAGGTGGTCTGGTATTCCCATCTCTCTCAGAATTAGACTTTGTCAAATGACTCAAAAAACTTTGACATCTTGAATTGGAAGCATGTGGATGATCACTTCAAAATTAGTGTTGCTTTTTTACATTCCATCTCAGAATTGGTCTACTCCCCATTGTTGGTCATGTTGTTTGAATACAACCAGGAGCCAAGCCAAGTAGAAAAGTGTTGTAGCCTAGAAACTGAGTTTCAAGGTTTTTGATCATGAGAGAATCTTTAATTACAAAACCTGTTGTAGTTAAACAGATTTGTTCAAAGTAGTTCTAGATCTGAAAGATGTTTTGACAACCAGGCATTCATAAGCTAACACAAGGCCCCCGTCACTAACCCTCTCCCACTCCACCACCCACCCATGCCCTGCATCTCATATACTCATAGGAACTGCAGATCTGGACCAGCGTCAGTCCAGACTACAAATACACTCCAGCTGAATAGAAGAAGGATTAGGGAGAAAATTTTAGGGCCAAGACTAAAGGTTTTCTAGTGTCATCTTTCCTCTGGTATAAAGTGTTCCTCTTACTACAACACAGAAAATATAAAATGTGATGGAGCACATCACTGAATAAAATAAGCTAACTCCAACTATAAAAATTAAGGCAGAGTGTGTGTGTGCATGTGTGTAAATGTGTGTGAGTGTTTGAGTATTTCCAGTCTTTTTTCCAGATGGAACCTTATGTGGATTCTGAATATATAAAACATAATAAAACTCCAGTGCTTCTTTAAAAAATTAAAACATATGTTTCAGAAGAGTGAATGAACCACTGGACTTGAAGTCAAGGGACCAATATTTAAAGCCCTATATAGCTATTTATTATATGTTATTTTAAACAAGTAACTAAGACTCTTCGGCATTGTCTCCTTATCTGCTTCAAGGAAATCTTTGAAAGCATCTGTAAAATTATGCTCAACCATACTTCCTTTGCAGATTTAAAAGATTATCAAATTAAATAATGTATGTGAAAGTACCTAGGGCTATAACTAGGACATGTTAGAAGTCTCATAAGTTATTATAAACATTAAATTTATTTTTCCAAAGTGTTTTTTATCATTGGA
The DNA here is from genome assembly GCF_032405125.1 of Capricornis sumatraensis. Taxonomy (NCBI): domain Eukaryota; kingdom Metazoa; phylum Chordata; class Mammalia; order Artiodactyla; family Bovidae; genus Capricornis; species Capricornis sumatraensis. The sequence goes on from NC_091074.1 coordinate 63,216,425, forward strand.
ATAAAATAAACAATTTTCAGGACTCACAAGAGTACTGAGGGGTATTACTTTTGGTTCTCTATTATGGGGAAGAATGAGACATAAATGGTTTGTTCATTCAACAAATATTTGTTGAGAGCTTATGTGCTAGGAATTAGTCTAAGTGCTTAAGATTCATCAGTGAATACAAAAGACAAATACTCTTGCCATCATGGAGCTTATATCTAGTGAGTAGCCAGATGTCTTTTTTGGTCTTCTTCAGAACCTCTAATCAACACAAAATATACATGTGCAAGCACACACGTGCACACACAACACACACACACACACTATACTCTTTGTGACTGTTGTAAAGAAATGTTTCTTTTGCTCTTGCCAAAAAATGTAAACACCCATGTACAGAGATGCCATATAAGACCATATACATTGACTATATGATGTGAGTTGTGGCCTTGTCCAATTTGGTGTCCATAATTTTACATAAAAAGAAGACTCTTTTTTCTAACTAACTTCTGGCCTTAATGATAGCCTCCATCATGATTCATGCACTTCAAGGACTAACCAATGAAAATGAAGATTGAAATTTATTTTGTTAATGCCTTAAGCTACCTAAAAAGTTGTGCTTGTACTCAAAGGGAATTTTCTTAGATCTTACAGATAGCTTCTTGGGAATATAATCTAGCCCTAGACTGGCATTGGGACATCCCAGAGTCTGTCCAAAAGGTCCACTGTACCTCACAGAGGGGACTGGGGATCACTCTGTTCTTAGCAGTTGAGAAGGGAGTAAGCCAGAATTCAAGATGTATTGGTCATCAGCAAGTGACTTTTATAGAAGAAATCCTCAGCAATGAGAGGGATGAGGGGGTGGTCTCTGAAGAAATCACAAAATATTTCATTAGAGCAAAAGTCACATTTTATTTTTTTAATTTATTTCATTGAAGTATAGTTAATTTCAATGTATTAATTTCTGTTGCACACCAGAGTGATTCAGTTATATATACATACATTCTTTTACATATTCTCTTCCATTATGGTTTATCTCAGGATACTGAATATAGTTCCCAGTAGGATCTTGTTGTTTATCCATTCTGCATATATATTTGTTTGCATCTGCTATTCCCAAACTCCCATTCCAACCCCCCACCCCACTCCTCTCCCCTTGTCAACCGCAAGTCTGTTCTCTATGTCTGTAAGTCTGATTCTGTTTCATAGATAAGTTCATTTGTGTAATATTTTAGATTAAACATATAAGTGATATCATATGATATGTGTCTTTCAAGAGTCACATTTCAATATCTGTTGAGCTTAGAAATTGTTGATCCAGGGTTAAAGTGATAGTACTGCCTCGTTACAGTGTTATAGTTCTGACTTCTTAAATCTTTTCCTATCTGATGCACCAATCCTCATTAGCAACATAGAAAAGGAAAAGCAGGTACACTAGATTGAAAGGAGAGAAGCTGACGACATTCTTGGTGGACAAGAGGCTTCTAGTGTAAACAGACAGGAGTGGAGGAGGGGAAAAGAGTTTTCAATTTCAAGTCATGGTTGAACTATTAACTTTAAATCAAGATGGATTTTATGATACTGCTATGGACTGAATGTTGTAGCCCTCCCCGAATTCATATGTTGACATCCTAATTCCCAATGTGATAGTATTTGGAGATGGGCCTTTGGAAGGTAATTGGGTTATAAGGGTAGAGCCTTCATGATGGAATTAGTGCCCTAAGAAGAAGAGACAGGAGACAACTTGATTCTTACCTCTGCTCTTTGCCATATGAGGATACAAGGATATAACCTTCTGCAAACCAGGAAGAGTGAGTTCACCAAACACCTGATCTGCTGGCATCTTGATCCTGGCCTTCCCAGTTTCCAGAATTGTGAGAATTAAATGTGTCCTATTTAAAGCTACCCAATCTATGGTATCTTTAGTATAGCAGGTCAAACAGACCAAGACAGTTACTCAGTTGAGACTGTCTGATAACAGAAAGTGACTGGAGAACACTCTGGATTACCCAAGAGTGACTAGTTAGGGAGTGTCTGAAACTTTTATTCAGGAGTAAAAATCACTAACTCCACAGAGCAGTTAGGAAGACAATAGGAGTTAAACTAAAGATTCCTGGAGAATTAAATCGTATGGATTACACTTTACCGAAATCAAGGTGACAGTGTTTGGATTCATTTACCATCCACAGTGGCAAAGTCTGCATCAGCTCTGGAAGGAGAACATGCCCCATTTTTCCAAGTCTTAATAAGGAGATTATACCCCATCCCTTTTTCTGCTGAGTTTTGGAAGGACTTTTAAGGCTGGTAAAATTTTCCATGAAATATTTGAGAACTTTAGATAAGCGTGAGGAGATGGATGAATGAAGCATAGTAGTTAGCTAATAGGACTCAAAGTTTCCATGAGTCATTGGCCGTGTGCCGAAACACCTTCTGGGGTGCTTCATTGCTATCTTGGCTTTATGCATACATCTCCTTTCATTGAGATCCAAGGTTTCAGGGTAAATCATATTACTGATAAATCCAGAATGCTTCCTAGGTTGAGCCAAACTACCTAAGAGCTTGACATATTGGTACTATTGTTTCTTCAGCATTAAGACCTTTCCTGTGCCATCCATATAATGCGACTACAAGGGCCACAAGATAGGATTTCTTACGTGACAGACTATCTTTTTATCTCATGCTGAAACTTGACATTTCCATGACAAGGCATGGCCATTTATTCCATGGTTAGAGACAAGGTTTACTTGATATGTCACCATGTCGACACAAAGACACTCTAAATTGTAAATATCAGAACATTTCCTAAGAGTAGACCCAGGAATAATTGTGAGATAATCAAAAGTGCTGTAGGTAGAAAGAGAAATACTGGCCTGAGGAAAACAGCAAAACTTCCTCTTCCTCTCACTTTGGCTTTGAACTCCATCTGTGTCTGAGGAGGATTGTGAGGGTGAAGCTTGCAGACGCTTTTATCATTTTTGGTCACTGAATTACAAAGTACATACTTTGGCAACCAAAGACATCATGTTGTGAAGTTTAGATTCTTTGGCATCATAAAGACGGTAGACTTCTTTATTCAGTCTAACACCCTTTGAAATATTTCCCAAGCATCTAACTTTTAAACTGCTAGACTCTGCTATCACTATCTTCTCACACTTTAGAGTCTTGTCAAAACTGGACTTCAGGGATTTCAAGTCAGTGAAATGATTTCTGGCATAAATGGCCAGATGTGAATGATCGGTGAAAGTTTGATTTTAGTCAGTCTCTAAGAATCCAAAGTGTTGACTTTCCTCTGATCAGTTCTTTTTATTGCAACATGGCATTGTTTTCTTTGAATCACTCTGAATCCTTTTTTTTGTATAGTGAAAAATACTGTTATTCTTAATTACTATTATAGTACAATTCATATACTATTAATACATGATAAAAATAATTCTTAATTACTATACTCCTAGGAGATCTGACACAAGCAGAATGCTTTTCAGCTAAAAAAGGGCGAATATTGTCTTAAGAATTGCTTTTATGTTATTATTGAAAAACATAACATTACTATTAAAGGTTTTTTTAATGAAAAATATTATCTCTGGAGGATTGACTCAGAATCATTTATTTCCAAGTGTATGAGAGAGAGCAAAGTCTTAGTACAAGTGAATTAAATATTTTTAAAATTGCTGGTTTGATAAATATGTTTATTTCCAGCAGATTGTGCACAGAATCTCTCAGGTAGATAAACCAGCAAATGGTGCATATGGTTGATGGATGAGAAATGATAATACATTTTCCTCTTATGAGTCAGATTTTCTCCTTGAGAGCTAAGATGTGGTAGGGACAGTCCCTGGCAATGCCATTGTCGTGATCCCCAAATCTTACTACAGATACAGCCTTTGAGCAGCCAAGACAAGGAAAGGAGTACTAGAAAGAACTAATAAAGGATACACGTATCAATCTAAAATCAGTAAGTTTCTCATGTCATTGCTTCTCTGAGCAACAGCTTTTCCCCATGATTTCAAGCTGCCCTGCATCCTTCTAATGTCCTGCACCACCACTCTCTTTCCTTATTGGCCAGTATTCAGAAGTGACCTGTCTCAGACACACACTTAATGGAAATTTGTGTTCCCATGTTGGAGGTGATCCAGCACAGAAGTTTCTGAAAACTCTCAAATATCCAATCCTTATAGTCATATTCTAGAAATAATAGAGGAAAGACACTTATATACCAGTATTTTAAAACCGAGTGCTTTGAGATTTTAAAATACCCATATTTCTGGCTTCTGTTTAATACATTTATGGTTTGTTGATAATGGGTTTGTGTTTCCATCTTGCAACAATAATCAGAAAGGAAATGAAGCCTGCATCTTTTAAGCTGAGCACTCCTGGTTTTTTGGTAGTCAGTCACTCTCAGTCTATGGGATTTTGTTCTTGGGGGCATCTGGCAATGTCTGAGACTTTTTTGACTGTCGGAGCTCGGGGTGGGGTATGCTACTGGCACTAATGAGTGGAGAATAAAGATACCATTAAACATCCTGCAATGTACAGGACAGCCTCCAAGAACATAGAATTACCAGCTCCAAATATCAAGGATATTGAGTTTGAGAAACACTGCCATAGTCCCTATTTGGTCCACTTCACGTAGGTCATCTGCCCACCACCCTTGTAGACATTTGGCTTTGTAATCTTTGATAAGTGAAATCATATAACATATATAAGTTATATATATTATGTATAATATTCTATATGTGTATAGAACATTAACAATCAGAAAAGACCTTCAGGATCTTCCCATCAAATCCCCCATTATTCATATAATGTCTGAAATACAAGGAAGTGAGCTTCAGTCAACCTTGAGATAGACTGAAGTCCAATCAAAGTAATGTACTTAATTTGAGGGTTTATGCTTTATTTTTGTTTCATTTTTTATTGAAGTATAGTTGATTATCATAACTAACAATGTTATTTAGCCTCATGACACAGTGTGACTAACAGTGATTCAGTGCTATATATATCATGTATATCATATACATGATTCAGTTACCTATATATGTATATGTGTATGTATTTATATATCTGTGTGTGTGTTTGTATATATACGTGTGTGTTTATGTGTGTGTGTATGTGTGTGTGTATACTTTTGGAATCTTTTCTCTTATAGGTTATTACAAAATACTGAATATACTTCCCTGTGCTATATAGTAGGTCATTGTTGGTAATTTATTTTATATATAGTAGTGTATATATGTTAATCCCAACTTCCTAATTTATTTCTCCCTACTCCTCTGCTCTTTGGCAACTGTAAGTTTATTTTCTATGTCTGTTAATCTCTTTCTATGTTATAAAAAAATTAATTTGTATCTTTTTTCTTTCAATTCCACATATAAATGGTATCATATATTTGTCTTTCTCTGTCTGACTTACTTCATTTAGTATGAAAATCTCTAGGTTCATCCATGTTGCCACAGATGGTATGATTTCATTGTTGTTTATGGCTGAGTAATATTCCATTATATATATATCAGATCTTCTTTGTTCATTCATCTGTCAAAGGACAGTTAGGTTGCTTCCATATTTTGGCTACTGTAAATAGAGCTGCTATAAACATCGGAGTGCATGTATCTTTTCAAGTTACAGTTCATACCCAGGAGCGGAGTTTCAGGATTATATGGTAATTCAGTTTTGGGCTTTTTGAGGAACCTCAGCACATCGTTGTCCTTAGTGGCTGTACCAATTTACACGCCCACCAATAGTATAGGATGATTTCTCTTTCTTCACATCTTCTCCAGAATTTATTTTTTGTAGACTTTTTGTTGATGGCCATTCTGACTGTAGTAAGGTGATACCTCACTGTAGTTTTGATTTGCATTTCTCTGTTAGCAATGTTGAACATTTTTTCATGTACCTATTGGCCATCTGTGTGTCTTCTTTGGAGAAACAATACTGTTACAAATTGCATTACTAATTATTAAGTCACATGAGACAGATACTTGGAGGCAGGACAGAGAAAAGTCTTTCCTGCTCTGGTCATCATCTTGCCCATCACTCTCATGTGAAAGAACAGTTGAACAGGCCTAGCTGACAAGTTGCCAAATTTTTAATCTTGGCTCTCCCTAGGTCACTTTAATGCGTTGGAGAAGGAAATGGCAACCCACTCCAGTGTTCTTGCCTGGAGAATCCCAGGGAGAGGGGAGCCTGGTGGGATGCCATCCATGGGGTCGCACAGAGTCAGATACGACTGAAGCGACTTAGCAGCAGCAGCAGCAGGAATTCATTACTGTTCAGAATATTTTAATATGTTAACTATATTCCATGAACTTTTTTTTTTGCTTGAAATTCATATATTATTATTTCTTATTGTTAGTGAAAAAAACCAACAAGTCACAAATGCACACATATTCTATACAAATAAACACACAGAGATCTAACAAACTAAGTTTGCTCATGGCTTAACTTTAACTTTTATCTAAACAAAAGAATATTCTTTGTAGGAGTTAAAAAAAGAAGAGACTAATTCATGCTCAGTTCTTATCAGTGACCATCTCATTGTCTAGCGGTTGCCCTGATAAATTTTGCAACTTGTGCTGGTTGCAAAATGGAGGACAGTTTTCTTGTCAGACATTTCTACTGAGAGGCAAGATATTTTTAATCTTCTAAAACCTTTATATGCATTTGGATAAACATAGCAGTCCTAGAATGCATATTCAGTGTTTTCTTTCAGTAGTTGTGTTTTATTGAATATATGATGCGTTTCTGGAGATAATGAGAACTTCCTGAAGTAAGAATCCAGAGTTTAGTTTAATTTAGCTTTGAGGAGGACAACTAACAAGTAGAGAAAATTAAGAGTGGTGTATGACATAGTTCTCATTGCATGTTAAATCAGTTTTAGGCTTCATCAAATCATATTTTATGAGCTACTGCCAGAAGGCAGACATAAGCCACTGGAATCAGAGGGCTCTGTGGATGTCTTCACTGTGCTCAGTTGTGTTCATGAAGCTCTGCTTGATAAAACCACCTTATTGATAATATAATTCCCTCACTCCACTCTTTTCCATAATCTGGTAATAAATTAGTCATTAACAGAACCAGCAAAAAAGAATCATGAATGAATACACAGCAAACTAGTATAATTCACTGCATCTTAACCTCAGTCCTGTATGTTTGGTTGGAATATGGACTTTGGAGTAAGAAAAAAGTGAGTTAAAAAATCTCTTTCTTGCACTTATTTTAAACAAGTTATTTAACGTATTTGAGGCTTAATTTCTCCATCTATAAACACCTCCATTTTACTGTGAGATCCAAATAGAACACTGTAGGAAAAGCATGTAGTCTAGTTCCTGGTGCAACACAGATATTCAATAAATTCTAGCCATTTTATTGTTATTGTTTAGTGGGATAACAAGTACAAAAAGACGGCAAGTAATTCTGAAAATTGTTAATCCTTTTTGCTTTCAAGAGACTCTAAGTGTCTTAATTTATGCCTTTTAGAACCATTTTATCTGTTAGCAATAATAGGCACTGACAAAAGACAAACTGAAAATTTATTTCTGGCTTTCCTCCTGAGGCCACCCCATTACCAGGCGCTGCAGCTAACCCTTGGGTACTGTGGTCATCACAAATTAAGATTCTTATGACACTGGTAATGTTGCTTTGAAAGCTTCTACCCTTCATTAGTAGGATTTTACTTTAGCTTCTTCCTGGTGTTTTTCTTGTGAAGTCTTTCCTGGACTTTCTGACCCAGGTCACATTTAGGGTGTCAGTGTTACCCCAAGTGAGTTACACTGAGATGCTACCAATGGTATATGGCAAGGATCCTTGGATTTTTGGTGAACAGCCTTTATTGAATTCATTTGTATAGAATAGATTATAATTGTTGAAAATTATTTGCTTATTTAATGTTCAAAATGCCTGAGAACTCTGTACATATTCATATGTTTTACCATATTTGAGTATTTATAACAAATAAAGATGTATGTCATCTATTGTTTAATGTTTTAAATTTTGATTCTTTTAAAAATACTTAATAAACAAATCCTATATATCGCCAATTTCTTAAGTTCATAATCTAGTAATCTCTTCAGACTTTATTTTCTTCCTATTTAAAACAAGGAAATGGAGACACTTCTTGGCAATCCAATGATTACAACTCCACACTTGCAATGCAGGGGGTACAGGTCCAAGCTCTAGTTGGGGAACTAGGATCCCACATACACATGGTATGGCAAATAAATAAATAAGTTGTCAAAAAGAAAAGGAAATTGAAGCCAATTTCTCCAAGATCTTTTCTGATTCCAAGACTATGTAGTACAGTTACGTGTTAAAGCTGTTACATAATAAAGCAGTCAGAGTAGAACCTGTCTCATAGGAAGTACTTAATAAATATTTGTTGAATGTTGAATGACTAATATAGGTAACTTAATATAGGAAGTATCTCCTAAAAACTAACTTGGATTAATGATCAAAACAAGTGAACGGTTAATATTAAGTCCCTTTATCACTGCTCATAAAGATTAAGGTTTTTTGTTTAAATATTTTTAATAATAAATTATTAACTTAGTAAAGACTTAGATCCTTCACAGAAAGTATAAATCTATTTTTTTTTAAAAATCCGTGGAGTAAATAGGGCATGACTTTGTGAGAAACGTAAAATGAAAATTCAGATTTCCTATTAAGTATTAAAGATATGACAAGTGCTTCTTTCAACATTTTTCCCAAAGCAGTAGTCAACAAGAGAAAATAGATTTGCAAAGGAAGACAGAAACCCATAAGGACAAATAGAATAAAATGAGAGAACTGCATATGAAAGATGTCAACACAATTTTGAAAGCTCAGAGACAGAAGGATAACTGAAGCAACATGAAGATCAGGTGCTATGGAGAGGGAGCCTTAGCAAAAGAGCGGAAAACCAACAAGCTCATTTGTGCCACAGAAGTATGCGAGCTCAGACATCAACCCCCTAAGTGCCGTGGAAGAATAGGAGTGCAGGTAAGACTATAAATAGAGAACTTAGTTTGAAAAAGATATAAGAAGTAGTTAGACACCTAAACCAGGATGGCTTCTTGGCTCTGCAACCTGGGCACTTGCACAGGTTCCCACACTTGCACAGGATTAAGAAACAGCTTAATCCTCTTCTGTCACCATCTTGAAATTCTGAATAATTTTTGAACAATTGACCCCACTTTTTCATTTTGCATCAGCCCTGCAAATTAAGTAACAGTACAGTCTAAATCCCCTTTCCTAATCTCACACAGCCAGGCACAACTCCCTCCTCCACCCCAGCAGAAGACTGAACCAGAGGTTCTGTTTGGGAACATGGGGCACAGCCGAAAACAGAAGACTAAGTAAATGTTACATAGAAAACAGTGATATCACCAGCTCGTTTCCTCCACTAGGCACAGAAAATGCAGCAGCCAAGGTTAAACTCCAAAGCAGAAATTTGTTAGATTCTTCTCAGAGGAAACTGAGAGAATAGTTTGAAATTTCTCAGTTAAATAAACAGCTTTTGTTGGATCACCTGGTAAGTCCTGACCATAGATACAGAGCGTCTAATCAACCCTTTAGTGCCTCAAATATAAATTGGAGAGCAGAGGATCACCAGAGATTTGAGGAAAGCCTCTAAGCCCAAGACTGTAAGCCTCTAACAGACACGACTGAGCAATTTCACTCTAAGCCCAAGAATACTGGAGTGGGTAGCCTATCCCTTCTCCAGCGGATCTTCCTGACCCAGGAATCGAATGAGGGTCTCCTGCATTGCAGGTGAATTCTTTACCAACTGAGCTATCAGGGAAGCCCCTACCAGAAACACAAGAATTAAAGGTAACAAAAAGTAAGAGAGAACTCTGATGAATCACAACACTAATACACCAAAAGATAAAATTATATTATAAAATATTGGTACTATCTTTAGAGAGATACAAGAAGTTATTATGGCAATAAAATAAGAGTACTAGTTGTTGTTGCTTTTTTTAAGAGTGCTCAGAAAATAAAAAGGAACTATTAAAATTAAATATATATAGGATAAATAAAAATTCATCAAAACTTATGGAAGATACTAGACTATTTGTTCAACCAAAAAGTCAACCAAATAAAAGGGATGGGAAAGGAGACATAAAATATAAGTAAATGAAAGGATCTGTGCAGAAGCTTCAAAATCTAAATAATATAAAAAGAAAATAAACAGAAATAAAGAAGAAAAGAAATAATAGTCATACTAAAACATTCCTAAGTCAAAAGCCATAAATTCTCCAGATTGAAATTGTCCAGTCAGCTGATATATCATTTAAAATTTTCAGAATACAATAGCTAAAAAGATAAAAGGCTAAATATATCCAAAGAGGAGAAAATTGAAATATGTCACAAAATATTAAGAATCAGTTGGACACTGGATTTCTCAAAAGTAAAATTGAAAGATAGAATGTAATGATTAAATGCCTTTGAATTCTATAGGAAAGTGGTTTTTAGCCTAGAATCCTCATGGAGTCAAACTATCAACCTAATTTAGGGGTATAAAAACTACAGTTTTTCAGATATGCATATTCTTAAGAAGCGTTGTTCTTATGCACCATTTATTACTAACCCACTGGAAATTTTACTAACAAAATGACATAATAAATCAAAGAGGAAACATTCTATTCAAGGAACAAAACATAATTTGAGACAATAAAGTAAAATCCAAAACACAAAACAATAAGGTAAAAATCCTTCAACTTTGACTGTGAACCAGGATAAAAGAGCAAAAGGATCAAACTGAAGCAAAAAAATGGATATATTTCAAGGAAAAATAATAAAATGTTTAAAAAGAGATTATCTGATGTTTGGGAATATATTACATGAAGTATTACATTTCTAAAGAGAATTTATGAATAACAAGTGCTTAGATAACAGAGAAAATGAAAGAGCAAATCAGTAACTCCAGTAAAAATGAAAAGCAGTGTACCTAGAAATAGATTCATTGTACTTTACATGGTTCAGCCATAAATAACATTCATAGAGCCATAGCCATATTAGCATAGACTGTTTATGTAAATTGTGATGTAAATGCATTAGGAGTGTGATAGGAATTTATGTGTTCTTTTCAAGGTGGTGGGTGTGGTGGGGGGACTGGTCAATGTCAGTAGGTAATATCTGAAATGAAATTTAAAAATTAAAACACTACTTCAGTTCAGTTCAGTTTAGTTCAGTCGCTCAGTCGTGTCCAACTCTTTGTGACCCCATGAATCGCAGGACGCCAGGCCTCCCTGTCCATCACCAACTCCCGGAGTTCACTCAGACTCACGTCCATCAAGTCAGTGATGCCATCCAGCCATCTCATCCTCTGTCGTCCCCTTCTCTTCCTACCCCCAATCCCTCCCAGTGTCAGAGTCTTCCAATGAGTCAACTCTTCGCATGAGGTGGCCAAAGTATTGGAGTTTCAGCTTCAGCATCATTCCCTTCAAAGAAATCCCAGGGCTGATCTCCTTCAGAATGGACTGATTGGATCTCCTTGCAGTCCAAGGGACTCTCAAGAGTCTTCTCCAGCACTACTTAGAAATATGCTAAGGGATTAAAAGTGAAAGTGAAGTCACTCAGTCATGTCTGACTCTTTGTGACCCCACGGACTGTAGCCTGCCAGGCTCCTCCGTCCATGGGATTTTCCAAGCAAGAATACTGGAGTGGGTTGCCATTTCCTTCTCCAGGAGATCTTCCCGACCCAGGGACTGAACCCCGGTTTTCCGCACTGAAGGCAGACGCTTTACCGTCTGAGCCACCAGCTAAGTCCGCTAAGCAATTAAAAAAATGCTAAAAGATTAATGGTCACCTGCTAGAGACAAGAATCAGGGTGAAGAGGAGTTAAAAGTGCTATTTTTGTTATGAACCTTTGTAAAGTCAGTTCAGACTATGCTCATGTATTTTCTCATTCAAAAAAAATAAATGAAAAGCATAAATCTGATTCACGTATACTTGCAAAATACTATTATAATTCTTAGTTAATCCCTAACTAGGGGCAGGAGGAGAAGGGGACGACAGAGGATGAGATGGCTGGATGGCGCGGACTCGATGGTCTCCGGGAGTTGGTGATGGACAGGGAGGTCTGTACTGCTGCGATTCATGGGGTCGCAAAGAGTCGGACACGACTGAGCAGCTGAACTGAACTGAACTGAACTAGTAGTAATGACTGAAATAATGGCATCCTCAAGAGACACAAATAGATTATTCTAGTTGGCAGCATAAGCAAAAACGCTATGACTAAATGAATTCATCGTTAATTATTTCATTTCATAAATAAATCTTTAGCACAACTACTTATTAAGCATTTGACGTTGTAAAACATCAGCATATTCTCAGAATGGGGATAGCCTGAACATTTTAGGATACCAGAGTGACAGGTGGATCTAAACTGGTGAAGGAAGATTTCCTCCTGGCTCCAGAATTACAATCCAAATCTCAGGATTCCCTGAGAAAGGAAGTAGACACAAGAGGAGCAAACGTGTTAATGGGGCATAAAAAAATGGTTTTAGTAATGACTGGGGACAATGACAAGAGGAAAGGAAATTCAAAACGTAACCAAAGTGAGAAACAAAAGGGAAAGGAAACCAGGGGAATTATAAACGACAGGTGCCCTAATCAGATAACCTTAAACTAGTAATTTCAGACTGATTTGTAAGGGAAAATAAACACACCAAGTACTCCAGGAAAGTATGATGTTGGACCATTCAGACAGCAGCCTCTGGAGAGGTGTTAAGTTTGCCCTGTGATGAAGCTCTAATAGAGTATGGCCCTGGCAGGGAAGACTCTTACCTCTACCTCAACTTCAAGCAGAGCCCCTCTCAATTTGCACACTAGGTTTCTAGATAAGAGTTCTGCTTGAACAAATTGTTGCAAGGCTGGAAATGAAGTTTGAAAAGTACTCACCTACCCAAATCTTTTGTTTTACAAATATAGAAATAAGGGCCTTGTAAGTAGTCAATTACCCAAGGTAAAAAAAAAAAAATTCTGTTGGAAGAATTCGAACCAGGAGCCGGCTTCCTAAAAGCTAATTAATTTGCTTTCTCCTACACCAATGATCCTAGCAAAGTTTCCTTTCTGTTAAAGTAAATGTATTTAATTAAGTAATATGTTAATTACTACATTGTCTAACAAGTCTTAAGAAAATATATAATACAGAACATAATTAAGATACTTATGAACCCCTACAAATGAGCACCCCAAGTTGAACTCTATTCAAATACTATGCAACATCTAATTGGGTTTTAACTTTTAATTTTTTGGTATGTCATTCCATTTTATTTGTCTGCTCTGTGAGCTGCTCTATTAAATATGATAGTTAATTCAGTTCAGTTCAGTTCAGTTGCTCAGTCGTGTCCAACTTTGCGACCCCGTGAATTGCAGTACACCAGGCCTCCCTGTCCATCACCAAATCCCAGATAGTTAATTACTTGGTTGCAAATGCTACAGCTTGATGATTCATACAAGTAAAGCATTATCTCTTTCATACTTATTGTACCATGAGGCTTGCAGGATCATAGGTCCCCAGTGAGGGATGGAACCTGTGCTCCCTGCAGTGGAAGCATGAAATTCTAACCACTCTACCATCAGGGAAGACCTCAGGCTGCTTCTATTCCTTCTTTCTCCTTCTCTTCTCCCTTCTCTCCTCTAAACAGCTGCCTTTGCTCCCAGCTGCTCTCTGCTTAATGTATTCTGGTCTTCCTTTCATGGACGGAACAATATGACAAAAGGATGTAAGATCATTTCCTGCTCACTTTCTCTGCAAAAATGTCTGTGATTCTTCAAACTAGAAATGTTTTACTCTTTTTCAAAATTTAATTTTATTTTCAATTGGAGGATAGTTATAATATTGTGATGGTTTCTGCCAAACATCAGAATAAAATGTTTTATTCTTAACAACCATAATTATATCACCCCCTGCAGCTAACTTTAAGCTCACAATTTTGACTATCTGAGCAAATAAGTTAATTTGCATAATGGAGTTAAAATAATCCAAATAACTAATTGCTACTCTGTCAAAGATCTTTGGAGGAAATATCACTTCTATTACTTCCCTCCCCCATTTTTAATATTTTTTAAAAACTGTTAAAACAAAACAGGCCATTTTAAAAAGCCATCTTTTTTTTACATAGGATCCTCTTTACAAGAGAGTTGTCATGTGTTTAAATGGAGGTACTAAGTATATTGATTGTAGCATGAGAACAGGATAAAGAATTTGACAAAATAATGAGAATTTTATATTAAAGTTCTTCATGCTATTGTAAACAAGTTATATGGTATCAAGTGAGGAAGCAATATCAGAACCACCTAAAAGTCATTAGATACCTTGAGCTTGTGCTGATTAGATTTGTTCTTATGTTCTACCTTGGAAAAGATATTAAATCAAAAATCTGCTTGGAGATGGGCTGGTATACTTCTAGGAGTTTATAGCTGAACTGATAACCTGATTAAAACAGTTGAAAGGATAACCAATAAATCTGTGGTCAGTACCCTGATTATGCTGAAAAGTGGTGATAATTAATTGTGCTATTTCTTAAGTCAGAAGGACATGGGTAGGGTTTTAACAAAGTAGTATCTTCCAAATATTGAGTTTTTTTCCAAAGAAAGTTACAATATTAAAAAGTGATAATTAAGTTGTATTCAGCAATATGTGGGACAGTATTCCCTGAATTTGTATTGGACTTCTTTTAAGAGCATAAATTTTTCAAGGCTTGTTTGGTGACTTGGAAAAAATAAAAAATTATTTCTCTCAAACAGTGAAAATACGGGCAGCTGTCACTAATGTGTTTAGTAACATCAATAAACTAATAAATTTAATAGCACAGCCTGTGTTTGAAGAAAAGAACTTTTGTTATAAGCTGTAAACTTTGCACTGATTAAGATTCCATTTTATTCTGTTTGTTAACATCACAGGGGCATGCCTCTTCTTGTTGTTTCTAAATTACCTACTGTGCAACTGTGCTTGGAGCTTTGTGGTCCTTTTTAAACTAATTTCTTTTCTGCCTATCAGTTAGGGTTCAATCAGAGAAGCAAGGATTGTTGCTGGGACTAGATCTTACACAACTGTGGCAACTGATTAAGCTGTCTCTGTAAGGCAGTTGTCCTTGCTTCTGATACCACAGCTTGAGGTCTACAGGGCTGCCTTAACAAAGTAGCACAAAGTAGGTGGCTTAAAAAAAAATGTTATCAGCCCATGGTTCTAGAGGCTAGAAGTCTGAAATCAAGCTGTTGGCATGTTTGATTCCTTTTCAGAAGTTTCTGGGAGTTGGTATAGTGATCTTTGGCATCCCTTGGCTTATATTGGATTGGCTGAGAAGTTTGTTGGCCAACTCAATAGATGTATCACTTCAATCCTCCACCTTCACACAGTATTCTTGCCTAGAAAATCCCATGGATGGGGAGCCTGGTAGGCTATAGTCCATGGGGTCGCAAAGAGTCGGACACGATTGAGCGACTTCACTCACTAGCTAAGTTGACACATAAGGAAGCCACCACATTAAAGACTTTACATACAAATATTGGATATTTGATTATCCGAATGAAGATAATTAAGAAAACAAGCTGTTCTCAAGCTTGTATGCCATACCCTTCCTCACCCCTAATTCAGACATAAGAAAGGCATTTTATCTCCTAATGAGATACTTTCATCTTTACTACTAATAAAAATACATATATATCAATAACTCAAAAAGTTTCAACTGGTAATAGTTTAATTTGCTTTTGTGCCATCAACTGTAGAGCAAGAAATAAAAGATCTGAAGCCCTTCAAGCCTTAAGGCTGATGTTCTTAAGGTTTTGTTCAGTTGTATTAGGTGAATTGGGAAACAAACAACCAAAGTCAATAGCTCTTCTTGATAGTCTTATTAGCAAGGAAGTAAATACAATGGATAATCCCACAGGCTTTGGAACAGATGGACGCAAATTTCAAACACAATCCTGCCCCTTAGCATGTCTTAATCTCTCCACCTATTGGATTCCTGGTTCATAACTATGGGGATAAGCTTAACAGTTTCCTCGAAGGGTCACAGTGTGGTTGAAATGAAGAAACGTATGAAAGCAACTTGGCACAGAGCCAGGCATGTAGTGCGCGTTAAAGCAATGTTGACTTGCGTATTTTCCTCTTCTTCAGTCTGCTTCTCCTCTTGCTTCCATTCTGTTCTTCTTCACTTAACTTTGAGAACAACAAAATGGGTGTTTTAAATTCCCTGCAGTGCTGAACTTTGCATTTCTCCTATGTGTCCCTGATCTAAGCATTATGAACAATAAGCTATAGGATTCTTTAAATAACAATCTGTTCAGACCCAGAGTGGGTGATTTTTCAAGTAGCATCTTTGAGAACAGTTGTAAACGGAAATGCTTATTTCTAAGGCATCAAAAGGGGGGAATGTTGCATTCGAAAATACTCTTTGATAAGTAAATATGCTGAACTTTCTCTACAGAGGGTCTTGAAATTTCTTTGGGCAGAATTTAAAAAGCAAAATTAAACAGTAATAAATTTCCTTCCTGCCAGAAAGTGGAAAGTATGTTTCCAGGCCATTCATCCTTCTTTCTGTAGTCTTCAGAAATGTAAAACCATCCCCTATTCACAATCCCCATTCCAACCCAGTGCTCAGTTCAGGGCTGTTTTTCTCTCCTTTCATCAATCCCATCAGCTGTCAGTCAGCACTCTAGTGATCATGAACTAGGGACCCCTTGTGTGCTGTCCCTGTCTCATCTTCTCATCTCATAAACCCCGTGAAGTAGAGACTTCATCCAAGATTTCAACTTACCGAATGCATGAAGCAATCAAGGTACATGGGATTTACTCTAATACTAATGAGGTGGAATGGAAGAGAAAGAACTGGAAAAGGACAGAATAGATGGGAAGATATGGAACAGAGTAGAAAAAAATGAAAAGGTAGCTCATGGGGAATCTGTGAAAGTTTTCCAGATGTTAGTGCTTGAGACAAGTATAATGCAATGAACTTATCTGGTAGATTTCACTATGGCCCAGTAGGACTCACGTTTCCAGCATCATCAGGTCTGAAATGCATTTTGTCTCCTGCCTCTAGCATCAGTTCCCCTAGACTGATCAAACTTACTGCTGCCCTTTCTAGTCATTCAAACTTTTCAAACTATTCCCCTTCCACTAAGAGCATACATGCTAATATACTAAAGCAGTAAGACCACAAAAACATCATTTAATGAGAAACATTTTTTAAGAAAGAAAAGATTAATTTTTAAGAAAGAAAAGGTTAATCACCAGTTTCTTAGAGTGTACACTCAAAATAAGTCTATAAAATTTATTTTTCTTGTCTCAAATCACCAATGTAAGATGTACTAACCCTTCAAATTTAAACTCCATTTTATAATCCTTTATAGATAAGCTAATAATTTGAAGTATTAGGTTGGAGGCAAGAGTCATAAAGTTTCATTGAATCCATCCTGAAAATGCCATATTGTATTGGGACCTTTCTACAGAAGACAGTACCTTTTTGGACTACTATAATTTTAAAAGATGTCTTGGAAAAGAAATAGCATAGATTTTCATAGCAGCTAATTCTAGACAAAGATTTTGGTCGATGGTTATTTCAGTCCAACCTAATTTAATGTCACAGTGGTAGGTCTGGTTTTATTTACTGATTTAAAGAGGTGGCTACTTTGTTGAAGGAGACTGTGTGTGCTTAGAAATGGATAATGTTAGCAAAGCATGAAAAAGTTCTTTTTTTTTTCTGAAAACAATAACCTACATTTAATGGTAAGAAATCACCAGCAAATTCCGTTATGTTTGTGGGCTTGACATGCGGTGCTTATTAAATGTAGGAACAAAGCCACTTTATACATCATAATGTTCACATTACAAATTCACTGCTCATAATGGTGCTGGGAGTGTATGTGCAATTTTTCTGAACTTATGAAATATATTTCTGACACCTCAGGTATTGATGTATGCACGCATGATATTGTCCCAGTGCAGTAGAGAGACTTAACTGATGTCTGCAAGATTTGATTTATTACAAGTAAATATGATTGCCTTCATAATCTGATTTTATTATGTTCGGGGCTCTCGCAGGTAAACTTTTAGTAGAAGGAAGAAGGCCAATTTTATTAAACCACTGTGTTCCTGCAAACCATAGAGTTTCTTGTCAAGCAGGGGAGGGGGGACTGCCAATCCAGAAAGTATATTGAAAATTTCAAAAGAAGAATTTACTTCCAATCTTCCCAATATTATATCTTCTCAATTCCCGCAACTATTTCAAAAGTGCTTTTACTATTTTGAGCTCTATATTATTTTCTTAAAAGCCACGTTAAAGTAAAATTCACATATCTGAGGTCAACGTTAACTATACCTAGGAGGATAAGTATACCATCGCAAAAAATATTGGCAACAAAAAGTTTTCTCTTTCATAATGGAGAAAAAGAGATTTGATGGACTTAAAAAAAAATCAAGATTGCTCTTGATACTTTCAAGGCTTTTGATTGATATGAGTCCAAATGTCAGGGCCACAGTTTTGCTATACAAACACAAAAATAAAAATAAATCATCCCATGATCAGAAATGGACCTAGTCCCAGTGTTCTACATGAAGGACTGCACATAGAAGGAGGGATGTGTGCATGTATGTTTGCTAAGTCACTTCAGCCAATCCTATGGACTGTAGCTCGCCAGTGCTTCTGTCTGTGGGATTCTCCCAGCAACAATAATGGAGTGGGTTGTCATGCTCTCCTCCAGGGGATCTTTCCGACCGAGAGATCGAGCCTGCATCTCTTATGTCTCCTTCATTGGTAGGCAGGTTCTTTACCACCCGAGTCCCCTGTGAAGCCCAGAAACAGTGATACTCAATAGAAAAGGGCTGAAGAAGATCTGTCCATTTTCCTCTTTAAAGGTGCCTGCTGCTGCTAAGTCACTTCAGTCGTGTCCGACTCTGTGCGACCTCAGAGACAGCAGCCTACCAGGTCCCCCATCCCTGGTGTTCTCCAGGCAAGAACACTACAGTGGGTTACCATTTCCTTCTACAGTGCATGACAGTGAAAATTCAAAGTGAAATCGCTCAGTCGTGTCCGACTCTTAGTGACCCCATGGACTGCAGCCTATCCTAGACACGATAAATATCCCAGTCCAACAATATATAATCCGATTCTAAGCATAGAAGAACAAAAAATTCTAGCATGAGAGTTTACAAACTTTCCCCTGCTCAGTAAAAAAGATTCTGGCTTTATTTTCTCAAGTTTTCCCCCCTCCTCCCCCAGCTTGCTGAGGAAGTTTCATTGCCAGCCTCCCCAGGGTAGTAATTCAGGCCTTTGTAATGCAAAATAAAAGATGGGAGATGAATAGAATAAAAGAAGGGAGAGATGAGGTTGGGAATAAAAGAAAGAGACAGAAAAAGAAGGGATGCACTGACTTGGATTAGATAAAAGCTTTTATGTGGGGAGGAGGCCAAGACTTTTTCTAAGGAGTTTGTAAGTAAATCAGTCAAGAGGGCTAAGAAGGAAATTATTAAAAGAGAGAGAGAGAAAAAAGAAATGTTGAAATGTTGTGAGCTACACATGTCCTTCACTGTTTTTAAGAAATGGCAAGGAAAATACTTGAATTAATTTTTAATTACATTTTCTTTGATGATCTGAGCTTCTTAGATGAAATATGTCTCAAGACAGTAGATCAGAATCTAACAAGATTGTATGTATATGATATAGTCAAGATATTGTCATTTATTTTCCATCAGTTGGTATTAATGCATCAGTGTAACCAAGTTGACATTTCATCCATTACCGATGAAAGTACCTTCTCATAACTTTCTCCCCAGAAGCCCCAAATATCTTTTTTTCTTTGTTTAGCTTAAGACAGTATATAAGCCCAAGTTCCAATCACCTCTTTTGGTTTTTCATTGCCAGGTGCCCTCATGTGTATGCACAATGTGCTTATTAACAGACTTGTGTTTGTTTTTCTCTTGTTAATCTGTCTTTTGACAGTCTAATTTACAGTGCCCCAGCCAAATAGCCCCAGATGGGTAAAAGACAAGAATTTTTCCCCCCTGTATAATTGGAATGGTCTAGGGAACTGTTCTAATAGTCAAAACTAAAGATTTAAATAACCAGTAGGGGTCAGAAATCAAGCAATCAAGAAACCAAGGCCAATATAGTAATTCCAACTCTTTGAAGGTCATGATGTATCAATAGTATTATATTTGTAAGGAAAAACACTTTGTATTGTCTACAGTTTTTAACATGGATTTTTCTGTTGCTATGGCCTTTGATTATATCATTATTTTTGTCCCCTTTAGTGAAGTTTCTCTTGAAGATGTTAACCATGTTGAGGGAAAACAAAAAGAGGGTTTAGGTTTATGCTAGAGTAGAATCTGAAAGAGGAGCCATGGCCCCCTGGCAGTGGACATGATGACAGCGGGAATCACACAGCCTTAGAAACTCCCAAAGGGACACCTGCAGCCCAGGGTCTAATTAAGTGCCCATTCCCTACTTGGAACGTCTCCTTCCTGAGTTCATTTCAAGAGGTGATTTCGAATCAGTTTATAACAGAAACCATACACTTAAAAATGGCCATAACATTCATTCATAACAACCACCACTCTACCTGGGATATCACCAAGGCAAAATAAGTGATCTGTTCTCTTTCTACCTTGCCCCTCTAATCTGTACACATTACCTCTTCAAGTTAAGTCCATATTTCCTTCTTTCAAAATTTTTATTGAAATATAGTTGTTTCGGGGGCTTCCCTGGTGGTTCAGTGATGAAGAACCCAACTGCCAATGCAGGAGATGTGGGTTCAATTCCTGGGTTGGGGAGATTCCTAGAAAAGGAAATGACAACCCATTCCAGTATTCTTATCTGGAAAATCCCTGGGACAGAGGAGCCTGGCAGGCTATGGTCCATGGGATCTCAAAAGAGTCAGACATGACTTAGCAACTAAACAACAACAATTGCTTTACAGTGCTGTGTTAATTTCTACTGACAGCAAAGTGAATTAGCCATACATGTACACATATCCTCTCTTTTTTGGATTTCCTTTCCATTTAGGTCCCCACAGAGCATTAGGTAGAGTTCCCTGGGTGGTACGGTAGGATTCCGTTAGATATCTATTTTATGGATAGTAGTATATATATTTAAAATGTCAATCCCTATCTCTCAGTTCATCCCACCCCCTCCTTCCCACCCCAGTATCCATATGCCCACTCTCTGTGTCTGTTTCTCTATTTCTGTTTTGCAAATAGGTTCATCTGTACTGTTCTTTTAATATTCCATGGATATGTATTAATACACAGTATATTGTTTTTCTCTGACTTCACTCTGTATGACAGACTGTAGGTCCATCCATGTCCTTCTTGATTTTGTCCTGACAAAGCAACCAATTATTTTCACCTTGTTTTCCCCAGATTTGGAATAAAATGTTGAGGAGGAATGCAGTGTGACCTGTTCCAAGTTACAAGCCCAGAAAGCTACCACCTAATAATATTACCAAGACTTTTGTCTTCACATGCTACATTCAATATACATCTTCTACTTCTCATCACACTCTATGAAGTGACAACTCCTTTCTGCTTTAATTGAAATGTACTGTGTGCTCTACCATAACCAGTATTTCTTCCAGCAGGAGAGCCCAGTTGGGGATCTCTCTGTAAACACATTGAGTACTGACAGCCCATCCATCAGGGGTTTCCATGTGAGTGGCGGTGCACATGGGAGAGCCAAGATGCATATCTCAGCCATGGAGTGCTTCGAGGCCGGAGCAGTGTGCTCCTCACGCTGCACTACTAGACACCGGGTGTGGCTTTCTGTCAACCTAGCAGGGGCTATGATGAAACATGAGGCGATGAACCACAGCTTCTTAAGCAGGTGAAGCCTTGTATGCTTACTTCCTTGATGTGGAACTATTTCCTGCCGAATTTTTATTACAGTGAAGAAGTAGTTATCGGTCCTCTCTCATGCCATCTTCCATACAGCAGTGTCTCTGTGTTAAAAGTGAACTGAAAAGAAATGTGTGGGCAACTTAGTGTAGAATATGTGTGTGTGTATATATACCATGTGCATAGACATGTATCGAAATGTCTTTTTAAAATTAATTAATTAACCTTGGGCTGCATTGGGTCTCTGTTGCTGTCCGCAGGCTTTCTTTAGTTGCAGTGAGCAGCAGCTACTCTCTAGATGCAACACACAGGCTTCTCATTGCAGTGGCTTTTCTTGCTGTAGAACACAGTCTCTAGGCACATGGGCTTCAGTAGCTGGGGCTCATGGGCACAGTAGTTGTGGCAAATGGGCTTAGTTGCTTCATGGCATATGGAGTCTTCCTGGCCCAAGGATCGCACCCATGTCTCTTGCATTGGCAGGAGGATTCTTAACCACTGGACTGCTAGGGAAGTCTCAGAGTGAATATTCTTAACTGCTTCCAAAAAGCAAGTACAAATGATTTGGGGTTATCTCTAGTTCTGCATCCTCAGTTTTCCCTCTCTCAGTGAGAATAAAACAGATCCTTTATCAGCTCATACTAGAGATGCCAGCTGGCCTTATGTAGAGGTAGGATGAGTTTTCACTCACAAGACATTATTTTAAAAGATCTTAAAACTCTTCTTTAGCCAGTAAAACAAACAGACAAACAACAACAACAAAACCCAAACAAAAGAAATACCTTCCTTTGCAGATGCCTGTGAATTCACAGTTAATCTATGTGCTCTTACGGATTAAGCATTTTCTGGAGGGTAATTATTGAATGAGCTTCCCTTGTAACTCTGCTGGTAAAGAATCTACCTGCAAAGGGTTGGGAAGATCTCTATCTAGTATTTTGTTATGATTTAGAGCACTTATCTTCCTATGGGAAAATAAGAACTCCAAAGGGAAATAGTAGGAAAGAGAGAACTGAAACTCTGTCAAGATAACCTTTTTATTCATGTTTTGCCCTGACATCTTTATAACAACCGGTGCTTTAAGTTGACCTTGGCCGTACAATCCATGGGGGTCCAGTGTAGATGCCTGGAAATATTCTGACTTTTTCCATATATATTTAACAGAATAGCTACTTTAAAGCTCATAGAGCAAGCAGGATGAGAATCTAAACATTTAACATTTTAAATGAACATCTTCATTCTGAAGAGGCCAATTTCAGCTTACTAGGATCACATACATTGGCTTGTAAAGCCTGAAAGAAAAGGACAGTGTTGCAAATGATAGAATGAACCATATTGTGGCCTGGACAAATAGGGAGGGGTTTATTTACATA
This sequence comes from Capricornis sumatraensis, assembly GCF_032405125.1. NCBI lineage: Eukaryota > Metazoa > Chordata > Mammalia > Artiodactyla > Bovidae > Capricornis > Capricornis sumatraensis. The sequence continues at coordinate 63,239,582 of NC_091074.1, forward strand.
ATAATTCTTGAGGTATGGGCTACTTGGTGTATCATTTATTGCTGCTACAATATAATTTGACCTCATAGCCACAGTATGGGTACTGAAGTTCCCATCCTTATTCAAATCAAGAAGGAGAATGATCACTAATTTTGTCAGGAAAAGCAAAAGTTTTCTTAGAGCTCCCAGCTTCTTAGGATCCTTTGGCCAGAACTGTATCATGTAGCCAAACCTGTGTGCAAAGGATGTTGGGAAAGTAATGATCTCTCTTGATGCTAGCTGCAATGTTGTACCATACACCCTCCTCCAAAAACTAAACATCAGCCTTTTGTTAGCCAAACTGCAAGAGGAGATATACTGGGTAAATGATCATATCACTGATGAGAATTCTACCCACATTCTCAAAAAAATTGAATTGCACAACATAGTTCACATCAAACTGTCATATGAGGCTTCAAAAAAGGGGAAAGGGTCTGAGCAGTCATCTGGTCCACTTTCATTTAATAGATAAGAAAACGAAGGTCTTAGGAGGTTCATGCTCAAAAGCCAGTTTTCCACCCGAGACTGGGAACCAGCTTTCCTGGCTACTATGTTTAAATACTTCCCCTCTGTCTTAGTATTTTCTTATGATTCTTTTCAAATGCACATCACTATCCTTGCAGTAAATAACAGAAATCCATTGTGCCCCTGCCCAAATCCCTTTTTTAGAACCCAGTAATTGGAACTCTCACCTTTGCTATGGAAATGTCAACAAGTATTTTACACGCAGTATTCATTTATTCAAGAGAATGATGAAATGGTACTGCCATCTCGGATAAGACACAGAAGGCAGAGATCAGCTTTTCCCTATCAGCTGCCTTATTGCCTTAGAGAAGATTAAGGTGGGGGTGGGGGTGCAGGGTGCAGAAGGAGGAAAGTCAGGCTTCATAATTAAACAATCTGGTCATTTCTTTGTTAACTCTGACCTATTAGGTAGAAGCCATTTCTCCTTCATTGCTTAGAAAATGCTCAGTGGTAATAAATACTAACATAATATTGGTTTAACATCTCTTTGTCTTTCCAAATTTCCTATAACCAGAGTTATTAAATCTGCAGAATGCTGCCAGGAAAGCAAGGTTGAAAAGCTACCCACGTTCCCAAACAGAAAAATCTCCTCAGCAAAACTAATCACAGACTCAAGCACATTTGGAATGGTTAACAGCCCAAAAGGAAAATTAAGCTCAACAGTATAACTAATCCAAGACAATCAACCTTGATTGTCACAACACAGACATGTACCCAAGCAACCTAAGAATGAAAAGAGAAAAGCTGCCTTTGAAAAAGGTGATATGAATGTAAGAGGAGTAAGTGTGGTTGAATGGTATGTCCCCATCACATCTTTCACCTGTTTTAGGAAGGTGT